>NC_039363.1:154159599-154500898 GCF_003573695.1 Papaver somniferum | reverse complement strand
GGGGATGAAACAAAGTAAATGCAAGTACAAATATAAGGGGTATATTCTTACACAAACGTTCATAATAATACATAGAGTAGAGTAGAGAAACAAAGTATTCTGAGGATAAAGATTCATTAAGTTTGAAGAGCCAAAGAAAGAACTAAAGTGGCACGCCTTAGTCTGCCACGAGCAATAGCCAAGTCACTTTCTCTATGCTCCATCCGAATACGAGCTTCAGAAAAAAACCTCAAACGCTCCGTCCGCGGCCATGAAATTTTCCACTGAAGGATCGATCTGACAAACACTCAAACGATCCACATACAAATCCATTGCATTAAGGTATTGCGCCTGACTAACTTCAAATAAATCCTCACACTCATGAGCAAGTCGAGCATTTCCAGCGACAGTAGTATGTAACAATTCAAGTCTCTGTTTTTTAAGAAACAAATATAATGCATTGATTGACTCTCCCATAGTTCTTTACTACTTCCCTAAAAAACCATAGTCCATATATAGGCAAAAAAAAGAAGAAGTTATTATTAGGATAGTAACCGAAGCGCCATGTGGACTTCAGCAAGAGCCATTTCAATGGACCTCATGCTACGACCCGCATCCACGCAACGAAAGTGAGTAATCAGGCGCTATGCAAGGAGAGTTATATCTGGCAGTCCGCCTTCACTTTGAATCTGTATCACAAGACGATCCGCAGTTGTCAATTGTTCGTGCCAACATGAATTATCGATCTCAAAAGTATCTCGTGCCAGGAACATTATTTGCAAAAGGAGATTTAGATGCCTTACTTCCAGAACTACCTCACACGATTAGCCATGAAACAAAAGAACTTAAGGAATATTTACTATGATAAACCAAGACAACTCTTATATATATAATTAAGTAGGACAACACCCAAGACAGCGTTTTACGAAGATAAAAAAAATGGAGCAACCCACTCAAGGGCGCTCAGTTATAAGTGAGCGACAGTAAGAAATGTCTTCATCCAGGTCCTGCATCATCAACTCTGCCTCTCCATATTGAGTAGTGGAGTCAGTATAAGCATTACACACCTCTTTTAACACTTGGTGAATCTTGTGCATAACATCACTGGAGGCGTGGGCTTCTTGAGCCATACTCAGTGTCTCCTTATGCTCTTCATAAGCTTTGCGTGCCTTATCCAAAGCAATCAATCGGTGAGTTTGCAGCATCCCAACTTCATCCTTCAACACTAGAAAACTTGCTAGTTCTGCTTTCATATCAGTAGGATGAGTGAGAGCATACACAACACATAAAGTCAAGACACATCCGCGGAGATTAGGACCCGCATGTTGAGTAATAAATGCACGACAGTCAGCTATTTCTTGCTCAATATCATTCGTCATAAATATCGACTCTTGGAATAATCGCTTATCCTTGTTCCGAGCAGCAATAGTATCATCTAGAACACGATGTACTGCCAAAGTAAAATGCCCGGACGTTTGCAACTTCTGCGCCATCGAATATGTCTCGTACTACTCATCATACTGCGCGCACGTGGCTACTCTATTCGCCATCCTAGTCTCTCTAAGCATTCCTACCTCAACCTTTACCAATAACAAGTGACTCAACTCATGATTCTTTTCATAAGGAATAACCAACATTGGCACAGGATCTAGAGTTAAGGTGTAACCATGAAGACGATGATCCATATGCAACAAATCACAATTCTCAACAGAAACGATGAAAGAAACTTAAAGCTACTAACTAAGAACAATTCTACCCACCTCTATTTATAGGAACAAAATGATAACACCACATTAATTACTGGTCTAACCATAATAAATGCAAATAACCAAACGTGTTCTAAAGCCACAATAATATCCTGAATAATCCAAGCAAAAGAAAGTATTTTTCAAAACCCACTCATAAAAAAGAAAAATGAGAGAATTAGCTAATATTCAACGCGTCCAGCTCAGCCCTCTTCTTGACAAGGCGCGCATTAACCTTTTTTGCAGCAGCTCGGGCAGACCTCAGCTCACCAGTCACTAGACTAACATCCTCCATTAGCCGGTCGTAAGCCTCCTTCTTGATGTTAGCTACGTTAAGAAAGCGTCCATACTCCTGGTCCAACTCCTCAATCCCACGAGGAAAATTACTACGCGCGTTATGACTCGCCTTTGCTAGATCCAGTAAATTCTTGAGACAACTAATGGGAAATCGGAGAACCATATAAGTTTGAACGGAGGATTCCCACTTCCTCAAGATAGCCGGATCAATATGAGTCTCCTCCGCTTGAGAAAGGCCATCCGCAAAATCTAGTAAATCCTCATTATCCACAATCAAAGAGTCGGCAGGTATTTATTCATAAACGCACATATGACCAAATCTCTCCACTATTCGCCGGTAATCAGTTGCTTTGGAATAAGGGGCCCAAAACCCGTGCACCATTTCATAGCGAGCATCAACAGCGGCTTCCGCCACTGAAATAGTGCGAGGATATCGGAACTGAGATCCTCCGGAATAGCCAACAGTTCAGCATCCGCGTCCACACCGCGAGAAACTTTAGTGACTTGCTGGGAGGGTTTTTTTCGCTTATCATTGGCACTTCCAGACTCACTACCCTAAACCTGCTGACTTGAGCTGCTCCCTTACCATGAGCGCCATATCGTTTTCCCATATCCTGAAGAAAAGATAAATATACACATTTTAACACGACAATAAAGCATTAATAAACAACCCAGAATGAGTAAACTCATACCAGATCGGAAGGAGGAGGAGGATTAGCAGGAGAATGAACGGATTGATAAGAGGAGGAAGAGCTTGATACGGCTGGCTCCGAGCGAGCTGACAAAGAACAAGAGCGAAAGAAAGAGAAAGAAATAAGAATAATTTTATCAAAACGATATAGGGGATGAAGACGTATATATAGATCAAATGATAGAGTATTTCAACTGGCACGTGTCGGTATTCAAAAACCTAGAAAAGAACAGTTTAGTATACTCACGAGACTTGGAAGGGGAAGAACTCTGGTCCTCATCATACCCTTAAGACCACTATCCCCTTGGGATTAGTCATGAACAGAATGATCCGACTCGGAGCCGCTTGCTGCACCTAGCATATCAGAAGGAGTATGAAAAGGATGATTAGGATCTTTAATTGTCTTCACAATTAAGGGGTGAGTGGATTGTATAACCATACGGGGATAAAGCACTTCAGGATCATCTTGGCTAATTGATCGACCTAGTTGGAGCTCCACGCGCTCGATAAACGTACTAGCGGACGATGACCTCACTTTTGGAGCCTGCGGTGAAAATGGAAAAGAGACATTAGCAGTACAGATGGAAGGTAATCGCGGAATGGGAAACTCGCCCGCATCTCGCTTCATCTTCTTTGACAGCCGGTCCGCTCCCCATTCGTCGAGGGGCAGATTGATATACTCTTCGAAGAGGAGGCCCCTAGGCTTACAGCCAATAGGCAGAGATTTCTAAAGAACATGACAAACGGATATAAAAAAAGAAACTAAAGGTTGGATTGATTAGGGAAATAAAGGAAGTAAAGAAAGAAATGTACCTTAGCGGGCGGAGATGCGACACGAGGAATGTTCAAAGGATTCACTGACTGGGGACTCCGTATCTTCTTAGAACTATATAGAGGGGGTAAGGTACTACCTTCCCATCCTCTTGATAAGACTCGTCACTCGGAGAAGGATCCCAGCTTGTGACGATCGAATTAAGAGGACGACCTTTGTTGCTCGAGGAAAACTTATACTTTTTGTCAATCTCCGCATTCAACTTCACATGACATGATGCATGCATCTCCTTGTAATTATCCTTGGTTAAGTCCAGAGGAGCATATGTCTTCTTGAGGAGAAGGTTTAACACAGTCCTGCTGAGGCGGTTGTGATACCCCATCCATTCATTGGTGACGCTAACTTGTCGACGAGATTGAGGTTGGAAGAAGTCAAAGTTACATTGGTGATCGCTCATCCGAAGACCATCCTTGAAAAACAAGCGATCGAAACTCTTCCGGACCTCTCTAACTTCCTCAGTTGAGGAGGGGAGGGGAGGATCATAAGGGACTCCTTGATCGAAACCCAACTACCGAGCCACCCAGACGGTATTTTACGTTTCGGATGAAAAACTTCCCACCATAAAAAACAGGAAGACGCCCGGGTAAGGTGGAGACAGTGATATCAAAATCTTCAGCCGAAGGTGTCTCCGCAAAAGAAATCATCCTCTGAAATTGAATGGCAAAGTTGTAATGCGGAGAACCAGTACGAACATCTTGATAGGTGATAGGATTGAAATCAGCACCCTTATCCATATGATCCTTGATCTTTGTCTTAGGAAGAAAACCTTTCTTGTGATAAAGACCCATTTGAGGATGAGACTCAGGAACCGTTACAATCCGCTTGGAACCATCCTTTTGACTGATCTCCTCTTGCCGTGAGATAGCGAGAGGATTTAGTTGAGGAGGCCTATATACAGGATAACGCTCCCAAGCCCACGCTTGAATAAAATTAGCAGGGAGAGAAGTTTCAACTTCATGAGACCCGTCCACACGATGAATATCAGGAACAAACAAGTCCAGATAATGATACAGCCGCCCAGGAACATAGGAGCAAGCGGAAATGACACACCGCGGGACATCAGTACCTCCATAGGGATGAGTTCATTCTTAATAGTGTCCCGGGGACTGTATTCCAAAATATCATTACATATACAGATAGAAGGAAATCCTCCAGTTCCGCCCCTATTCGTCTCGCCTTCCCGAGGAGGAACACCCTTACGAGGACCAGAAAGCAAAGGAGACCAATACTTCATCCAACAGTGGGAAGGAAGCTCGGCGTTGACCGGACTTTTATTTCTGATCGCTCTTTACCTCCATCACCTCATCGGGCTCTTCAGCAGCAGATGGCTTCGATTGGGCAGCTTTTATAGCGGATTCCATGAGCTTTGAAGAAGAAGGAACTTTGATCGAAGAATCATGAGTAACGGACGAAGTAGCCTTACGCTTCCCCTTAGTTGCCGGGCCTTCTTTCTCGCTCGGAATTTCAGCTTTGAGCTCTTCTGGCAGTTTGAATGTTATGGACTTTGCTTTAGCAGCAAACAAGCGATCGCGAAGGTCTCTATCGCTTTTGTTTAAGGATTTATGAAGACAACAACTATCAAAGACTATATCGCTATGAACAGGTGTTGATGGTGGTTTTTAGCTTAGGGTTAAAATCGTAAAACCTTAGTCAAACAGTGACATCACACTTGAGTAATAATGTCGCCACTAGCACATTTATTGAACCATTCAACATGTCTGCGTAAAATTATCGGGGTACCTTTTCTATGTATATGCCATGCTCCACGACAGAGCCCTCTGTACCGACTGGCATCATCTCTGCACATGCCAACTGCACATGCTAGCCAAACTTGCCAACCACGCGTGCCACATATTTTAAGCTAGACTTTCGACACGCTAAACCCTAATAGCCACATCTCTGCGCCAAAGGCATGCCAACCATGCCAGCCACATCTCCGCGCCAATGGCATGCAACCATGCCAGCCGCACCATTGTGCCAATGGCATGCCATGCCATCCACATCTCTGCGCCAAAGGCATGCCAACCATGCCAGACGCACCACTGTGCCAATGGCATGCCATGCCGGCCACATCTCCGCGCCAAAGGCATGCTAACCATGCCAGTCGCACCACCGTGCCAATGGCATGCCTTGCCATCCACATCTACGCGCCAAAGGCATGCCAACCATGCCAGCCGCACCACCGTGCCAATCGCATGCCATGCCAGCCATATCTCCGCGCTAAAGGCATGCCAACCATACCAGCCGCACCGCTGTGCCAATGGCATGCCATGCCAGCCACATCTCCGTGCCAAAGGCATGCCAACCATTCCAGCCGCACCATCGTGCCAATGGCATGCCATGCCAGCCACACCTCTGCACCAAAGCCATGCCTCCATGCCGCTGAATGCCAAACGAAGGGTTGCAACAATCAACGGCCACCCTTCCTTCTGAGATGCAAATCTCAGCCGTACAAGTTCACCACGTGTGGCCACTTTTGGCCCAATGCCAAGCCTTAATTTTGGCCGCGCCTAAACTATGCCAAAACCCTAATTTTGGCCGCGCCTAAAACTATGCCAAAATCCTAGCTTGGCCTCTCCTAAGCCATGTCGGCCATGCCTCCATGCCGCTGGGTGCCAAATGAAGGGTTGCAACAATCGACGTCCACCCTTCCTTCTGATATGCAAATCTTAGCCGTACAAGTTTGCCACCAAACACGTGGAAACTTCTGGCCCAATGACAAACCCTAATTTTGCCACGTCAAAGCCATGCCGGCCATGCCACCATGCCGCTGGCTGCCAACATCCCTCTTGAATTCTTACTGAGTTTTACTTTCCGGCTGTTTTCACCTCTCGAACGAGCTCAAAACCTAAATATTCCCACTAAGGGAGATAGGAAATTCTTTTTCGTGCAGAACGGAGGGGAGGACCATCAAAATCCGAGTCAGTACCAGAATTCTACAGCGATTCTAGTGAAGGGCGGTAATTAGGGTTTCAGCATACCAAACCCTAATTTAGACAAAGCCGCATGCTGCCAGCGTCTCCCTTCCACGTTGTAAGCGCCTCCCTTGCAAGCCGCAAGCGCCTCCTTTCCAAATCGCGAGCGGCTCCCTTCCAAGTCGCACGCTACCAGCGGCTCCCTTCCAAGCCGCACACTGCAAGTGATTCCCTTCTAAGTTGCAAGCGAATCTCTTCCAAGCCGCAGACTGCCAACGGCTCCACTTCACGCCAAATCCTAGCCGGCCATGCAACCATGTCGTTGGCTGCTAAACAGAATGTAGTCACGATCAACGGCTACCCTTCCTCCTGATATGCAGATCTCAGCCGTACAAACTTTCCACCAAACGACTTGTGGAAATCTCTTGGATATGGTGCCAACTCTTGTCCATGGTGCCAAAACCCTAATTTGGCCACACCAAATCCATGTCGTCCATGCAACCATGTCGCTGGCTGCCAAACGGAAGGTAGCCACAATCAACGGCTACCCTTCCTCCTAAGATGCAGATCTCAGCCGTACAAACTTGCCACAAACTACTTGTAGCAATCTCTTGGATATGGTGCCAACTCTTGGCCACGGTGCCAAAACCCTAATTTGGCCACGCCAAGGCCATGTCTTCCGTGCAAACATTCCGCTGGCTGCCTAACGGAAGGTAGGCACGATCAACGGCTACCCTTCCTCCTGAGATGCAGATCTCAGCCGTAAAAACTTGCCACCAAACGACTTGTGGCAATCTCTTGGCTATGGTGCCAACTCTTGGCCACGGTGCCAAAACCCTAATTTGGCTACGCCAAAGCCATGCCGGCCATGCAACCATGTCGTTGGATGCCAAACGGAAGGTAGCCACGACCAATGGCTACCCTTCCTCCTGAGATGAAGATCTCAACCGTACAAACTTGCCTCCAAACGAATTGTGGAAATCTCTTGGCTATGGTGCCAACTCTTGACCATGGTGCCAAAACCCTAATTTGGCCACGCCAATGCCATGTCGGCCATGCAACCATGTCGCTGACTGCGAAATGGAAGGTAACCACGATCAATGACTACCCTTCCTCCTGAGATGCAGATCTCAGCCGTACAAACTTACCACCAAACGACTTGTGGCAATCTGTTGGGTATGGTGCCAACTCTTGGCCACGGTGCCAAAATCCTAGTTTAGCCACGCCAAAGCCATGCCGGCCATGCAACCATGCCGCTGACTGCCAAACTGAAGATAGCCACGATCAGCGGGTACCCTTCCTCCTGAGATGCAGATCTCAGCCGTACAAACTTGCCACCAAACGACTTGTGGCAATCTCTTGGCTACGGTGCCAACTCTTGGCCACGGTGCCAAAATCCTAATTTTGCCACGCCAAAGCCATGTCGGCCAGGTAACCATGTCGCTGACTTCCAAACGGTAGGTATCCACGATCAACGGCTACCCTTCCTCCTGAGATGAAGATCTCAGCCGTACAAACTTGCCACCAAACGACTTGTGGAAATATCTTGGCTATGGTACCAACTCTTGGCCACGGTGCCAAAACCCTAATTTGGCCACGCCAAAGCCATGCCGGCCACGCAACCTTGCCGCTGGCTGCCAAATGGAAGGTAGCCATGATCAACGGCTACCCTTCCTCCTGAGACGCATATCTCACCCCTACAAACTTCCCACCAAACGACTTGTGGAAATCTCTTGGCTACGGTGCCAACTCTTGGCCACGGTGCCAAAACCCAAATTTGGCCACGCCAAAGCCATGCCGTCCATGCAACCATGCCACTGTCTGCCAAACGTAAGGTAGACGCGATCAACGGCTACCCTTCCTCTTGAGATGCAGATCTCAGCCGTACAAACTTGCCACCAAACGACTTGTGGCAATCTCTTGGCTACGGTGCCAACTCTTGGCTACGGTGCCAACTCTTGGCCACGGTGCCAAAATCCTAATTTGGCCATGCCAAAGCCATGTCGGCCAGGTAACCATGTCGCTGACTTCCAAACGGTAGGTATCCACGATCAACGGCTACCCTTCCTCCTGAGATGCAGATCTCATCCGTACAAACTTGCCACCAAACGACTTGTGGAAATATCTTGGCTATGGTACCAACTCTTAGACACGGTGCCAAAACCCTAATTTGGCCACGCCAAAGCCATGCCGGCCATGCAACCTTGCCGCTGGCTGCCAAATGGAAGGTAGCCACGATCAACGGCTACCCTTCCTCCTGAGATGCAGATCTCAGCCGTACAAACTTGCCACCAAACGAATTGTAAAAATCTCTTGGCTATGGTGCCAACTCTTGGCCACGGTGCCAAAACCCTAATTTGGCCACGCCAAAGCCATGTCGGACATGCATCCATGTCGCTGACTGCCAAACAGAACGTTGCAACAATCAATGGCTACCCTTCCTTCTGATATGCAAATCTCAGCCGTACAAGTTCGTCATCGAACCGGAAAGCCTCTAAATTTTAACTTGCCAAACAATTTCAACATGCTACACGTTTTCCACGAAAACACTCGAGACATCAAAACATGTCACAAACTGAGGGATGCTCATCAGGGTATTGGTTTGGCGGTTTACAGCGTGCGGCGTGCAATACGCCCGTTACAGGAAAGTGTTATAAGAGTGAGGCGGTTAGTAAATACAAGAAGTAATGGTGAAACGTTTCCTTCATTATGGAAACATCAATTCCAGACGTTACCCGTTACCGCTTTCTTCCATTACTCAACCGTTTCCATTTCTTATGAGGCTAAGGTACGTTTCGTTGCGACTTGTATAAATAGGTCTCACCTATTTCCACCAAAGACAAGTTTTTTCAGGAGCATACAACATTCAGAAATCACTTGTTAGCTGTCCAATCTTCTAGCGTTTCACTTTATGATACAAGTCGTCAAACAACTACTCTTCCATAATCAACTATTCTGGTCTCAACACTCTCTTCGCTTCCCTCCTTAAGACCAACCCTTCTCCTTCACTTTGTGACCGAAGCAAGCCTGGAACAACCATTTCTTGGTTTATGCTGGATTTGTTCAGATTGATCTCTCGAATCAAAGTAATCCCTTGCAGTACATTGTTTAGGGTTTAGACTCGTTTCTCACTTACACACGCGAAATTACCAAAATCAATAGAAACTGTTTTCACCCTTAAACAATTAGCGATCATAGTGGGAGGTCAATCTCTCGGTTGCATTATCGATTTCCAATTTCCAGTTTCATCTTTCAATTCCGATCTCAAGATAGTAGAAGCAAACAATCCGCTCGGGA
Source organism: Papaver somniferum (assembly GCF_003573695.1). Taxonomy (NCBI): domain Eukaryota; kingdom Viridiplantae; phylum Streptophyta; class Magnoliopsida; order Ranunculales; family Papaveraceae; genus Papaver; species Papaver somniferum. The sequence goes on along the minus strand of NC_039363.1, from coordinate 154,491,142 downwards.
ATCAATGTCTTAGTTATCATACGAAGACGAGTGACTGGGGACTTATCGCGGTTAGGATGGCGTCACCCATAAAACTACGGCGGACATGCCTATGGACAGGGTTTGCACCAAGATGGAAGAACAAGCTAAAGGAGGAACACTGGAATACATACCTGGAATATGCTCGTTGTGTTGCTACTGCTTTGACGACAGCTCCAAGACGAGGGAATAAAACTGATGATACGGGATAAAGAAGATGGGTAGCGCCTTTTATAGGAACGATGTTTTTGGATCTCGAATGGAGGAAGGTTTCCTATTTTTGGTTACACATGGGAAGAGGCAACCGTTCCCGCTAGCAACGCTCCATGACGCCAACAGGTTGTGGCCAAGCTAGCGCCAAGAGACCGCCAGCGCCATCTCCACGCCACAGCCGGCACCATCTCCGCATCCTAGCCGGCGCCATCTCCGCGTCCCCTTCACTTCTAGCCAGCTCTAGCAGCCTGCATGTTTCCAGCGCCAACAACTTGCATCTTTCTAGCGCCAGCATCTTGCATCCTTCCAGCGCTAACAACTTGCATCCTTTCTAGCACCAGAAGCTTGCATCTTTCCAGTGCCAGCATATTGCATCCTTCTAACGCCAACATCTTGCATCCTTCCAGCGCTAACATCTTGCATCTTTCCAGCACTAACAGCTTGCATCTTTCCAGCGCCAGCAGCTTGCATCCTTTCCAGCGCTAACAACTTGCACCCTTCCAGCGCCATCTTTTCGCTCCACAGCCATGCAAAGTCCAGCACCATCTTCTCCGCTCCACAACCAGCCAAAGCAGCGCCATCCTCACCCTTCGAAACAGCGCCATGGCACCATCACTTCGTGATCAAAACCGCGCCATCTCTGCACGATACACCTACGATCACAAGAACCAGAGCCGCTTCCACACCTCCAACGTTTCTTCAAGTATGACAACTCCAACCGTCACCAGAACCGCCGCTACTCCACCATCAGGAAGAGAGACTGGAGGAGCCAGAAGAATCCGACCTCCTTTTACCACTGTTGATTTGATGGAAAGACAAAAGATTCTCGTAAGTCTCAGACAGACATGGCTATAACTCAGAAAGAGATACCTATTTTCCTCAAGACACTGACGGAGCGGCCACCATAAGAGTAACGTCAACCCAAGAGGGGGCTGACAAGGAATACTTTTAACATCAGCGCAGGCACTTTAGCAGGACGTGCGTTTATAGATGAAGAGGCTCGCTTTGCTCTTGGACGCCCAGTAGAAGGGAATCAACAGTCCAATTTCATCACACGTAAAGATCAGGAACGACTTCTCCAAAATCGAGGCAAAGGAAATCAGCAACCCTCCTGAGTTCACAAAGACCCTCTTCCCGTCAGGAGCTGCATGATTTATGGGGACTTCTCCCACAAAATCGTGCAGTCTATGATGGAACATTTATGTGAGATTATATATTTCTCCAAGGCGCAGCATCAAGATATATTTGCATTCCTCAAACGCACTGCATCAGGAAAGCAGTTGTTTCCATCCAGGGAAGCCGTTCCCAAACCCCAACCTCTCTTGGAAAGCACGATTGATATATGGAACCGGAGACTCCTAACCACTGTTCACTTGAAGGATGTCGAGTTTGACTACATGATGATCGACGCAGCCGCTCCACTTCAACATCCTCCAGCAGCCGCTCCACCCTAACGTCCTTCAGCAGCGACTCCGCTTCAACTTTCGCTCCAGCAACCGCTCCGCTTCAGCGTTCTCTCCATAAGATGCTCCAGGATCCGAAGTCGAAGCTTCAGTGTTTGGCTCCTTAAGTTTCAACGTCCTCTCCAAGAGCCAAAGCCACTTCAACGCCACTCCTTCCTACAAAGGGTCGTTCCACCACGCTCCCCATGTCAAGGATCATGATCGCAGCTAGCCAATCTTCGTAATCATGGCCACCTTTTGATCCATCCCGCCAAAACTCATGATCATAGACAGTTTGCTCGCTTACGCATCCAACCAATCCTTTTAATTCCATGGATGCCCATACAATTCCAGCCAACCTACTTTGTTCCCACGACAATGTAATCTCTTCTGATTACATCTGCTACCAAGAACTGTTGCCGCTTATTTTTTGATACCATACAGAGCTTCACCGCAGCAGCAATCACTACAAAGGTAACCGTACTCCTCTCCATATTTTAGTTTCATGTGGAAGAAGTAACAAAATCACCAGTACGGACGCACGATAGTGATGTCTTTATTATGGTCAACCCACTGACCATACAAGATGGAAACATGTAAACCGTACTCGGGGACTGAGGATCTACACGGAATCCCTTCACTGTCAAAGCTCAGAAGACACTTTCAACCGAAGGCCATAACCACAACAAGGTCATCTACTCTTCAAGGGTGTAGCGCAAGAATATTATCACCTCTCTGTCTAGAAGATGCCTTCAACACTTTACGAGGCCGCGGTGGATCCCAAGCCTACTCAGAGGAAAACAACTTCAGAAACTAAAGAAAAATGCAACTGGGGACTGCTCATCGCAGTCCATCCCGACGACCATCAAAGACTCATGATATAACTCCAGAGATGCGGCTGAAACATTTTCTTGAAGAAATAGAGAAAGCCACGATAAACAACATAACTCTCTCATTTCTACCTCTTCGCTATCCAAAATATTTCTTCCATGTGATACCCTGAGCATCCCAGCGTCACATACAGAAGAGTACAATAACCTTGTATCAAATCCCGTGGACATGGATTCAAGGCGATGCAATGAAAGTAGTCTACACATGGGGACTACCAGCATGGGGCGCTTTCACTCCCCTCAACCTGGTTATTTCTGATTTCAACATCATCACTGCCGAAGTTTTACGAGCCGCAGGAATTTCTCAACATGTAGTTGTACATGTGCATCGAAGATTCCAAAATCACGTCACAAAGATACATTCATATACTCTGCCATGCCATCATATCTAACATAAATATAACTGGGGACTGCTCACCGCATCCCATTCCATACGATATTCCAAGATGCAAAAGCTGGTTCGAAGGATGTCTCTTGGAATAAAGTCCTTGAAGACTTGATAGCAGCACATCGGCAACAGAATGTCTCCCAACTCATCTATTTCATCCTGTGGCTTCGGAATATTTCTACCATACAATCATCCACAGCATATCATCATCATAATCAGAAGGTCCAGACACTGAAAAACCTAAAGTCAAGGATGGACCGACAACGCAACCAGAATCCCCAAGATTAGCCCTGACATGATCGTTGTCGAGCATATATTTCATCCATCCATCCCGAGAATGCAATGGAGTTTGGTAAATTTTGGAATCCACTGGAGAGACACTGCAGGCGAAAGCACGGATCCAGACGAGCAACAGAAAACAGAAGAGGGTCGATACCTCTTTTCATGCGGATGGAGTTTCTAGAGTTTGAACAGATTAAAGATTCCTTCTTGCTCCATGAACGGGAATAGATGACTGGGCGCGACTATGCCACCCCGGGCCTGCAACATCCCTCCTGAATTCTTCCTGAGTTTTACTGTCGGGCTGTTTTCAGCTCCTAAACGAGCTCTAAACCTAAATATTCTCGCGCAAGGAGATAGGAAATTCTTTTTCAATCGAAATGGATGGGCGGACAGTCAAAATCCGAGTTCGTACGAGAATTCTACAACGATTTTAGTAAGAGGCGCTAATTAGGGTTTCGGCATGCCAAAACCTAATTTAGACAAAGTTTCCAGGCACCATCACCACCATTTGATAGCCGAAGTTCCATCATCATCACCACCGTTTGGTAGCCGAAATTCTGAAACCAGTTTACACCATTCCGCGGACTGAAGACAATTTCCACCATTCCGCGGACTGAAGTCAGTTTTCACCTGGACCAAAGACAGTTTCCACCGTTCCAAGCCAGACCGATGCCAGCGACTCCATTCCAAGCTGACCAATGCTGACGGCTCCATTCCAAGCTGACCAATGCTGACAGCTCCATTCCAAGCCGACCAATGCTGACGGCTCGGTTCCAAGACGACCAACGACGACTACTCCATTTCACGCCAAGTCTATGCTAGCGGCTCCCTTCCAAGATGACGCTAACAGTCTCCATATCATCCAGCAACCATCTCTACCACTCCACGGCCTAGCCAGCAGCACCAAGAGCCGAATTTACGCAAAGCGACCAATGCAAGAGTCGTGGATTCTCTTTACCTCCCGAAAAAGGTTAGCCATATCTTCATGACCATCTTTTTACGACTTGATGTTTCGATTTTTTCCTTGTCTGTCACCATCTCATGCTTACCTCGCAACAATTCCCTTGTTCCGAGCTAAACAGGGGACTTAATGTTGATGGTGGTTTTTAGCTTAGGGTTAAAATCGTAAAACCTTAGTCAAACAGTGACGTCAAACTTGAGTAATAATGTCGCCACTAGCACATTTATTGAACCATTCAACATGTCTGCGTAAAATTACCGAGGTACCTTTTTTATGTATATGCCATGCTCCACGACAGAGCCCTCGGTACCTACTGGCATCATCTCTGCACATGCCAGCTGCACATGCTATCCAAAAGTTCTAACCACGCATGCCACATATTTTAAGCTAGGTTTTCGACACGCTAAACCCTAATAGCCACATCTCCGCGCCAAAGGCATGCCAACCATGCCAGCCGCACCACTGTGCCAATGGTATGTCATGCCAGCCACATCTCCGCGCCAAAGGCATGCCAACCATGCCAGCCATGCCAGCCACATCTCCGTGCCAAAGGCATGCCAACCATGCCATCCGCACCACTGTGCCAATGGCATGCCATGCCAGCCACATCTCCGTGCCAAAGGCATGCCAACCATGCCAGCAGCACCACTGTGCCAATATCATGCCATGCCAGCCACATCTCCGCGCCAAAGGCATTCCAACCATGCCAGCAGCACCACTGTGCCAATAGCATACCAAGCTAGCCACATCTCCGCGCCAAAGGCATGCCAACCATGCCAGCCGCACCACTATGTCAATGGCATGCCATGCCAGCCACATCTCCGTGCCAAAGGCATGCCAACCATCCCAGCCGCACCACTGTGCCAATGGCATGCCATGCCAGCCACATCTCCGCGCCAAAGGCATGCCAACCATGCCATACGCACCACTGTGCCAATGGCATGCCATGTCAGCCACATCTCCGTGCCAAAGGCATGCTGATAAGCATGTATATGCTACATTTTATACCCATATTTATATTACCTATGATAAAATATTTTAGTTACTAATACTATTTTAGTGCTTTTGTAGAAAGTACATGTGAATTCGATCATCCAGCGAATAAACAGCAAAATGTGAGACTTAATGGTGTTTGCGATGAAAATGGAAAAATGTGGTTGGCCTGGTACTTCCATATATTAACAACCACAATGATGAAATGTGGTTGGCCTGGTATTTCCATGTATCAGTAACCACAATGATCAATTATGCTGTCATGGTATTTCTATATATCAGCAACACTTATTATGCTGGCCTGGTATTTCCATATATCAACAACAACAATTATGAAATGGGGTTGGCCTGGTATTTCCATATATCAGCAACTACAATGATGAAATGAGGTTGGCCTGGTATTTCCATATATCAGCAACCACAATGAAAAAAATGACAAAATGTAGCCGGCCTGGTAATTCCATGTATATCAGCAGCATAAAATTGTTTCATACGCGAGGCACAAACGCAGCAAATGAATTGAAATCAAAGTGGGGTTGGCACATGCAAACTGAAAATGGGAGTATTTTATTTTTCTCACTTTATTACAAATATATTCTACTGGGAAAGATAATTTATTTTCCATGTGAAGAATTAGTTGAGGAATATTTACACGTGAGATTATTTTGGAAATAAAGTAACTCTTTTTTCATTGGGGAGATTTGGGAAATAAGGAGAGATTATTATTTCATTGGAAGAACGAGGTGGCAATACTATTTGGGTAAAGATACTGATGACGACATCAACTTGCATGCAAGATATTTTCATAGAATAATTTATTTTGATTCTTTGATTAATGAAACAAAATAAAGGGAAGGTTATAAGAAGGGGTGTCGACTATTTGAGAGGAAACACATGGCCGTAAGTAGAGAAGAGTTTTGAAGTTTTGTTTTCGATTCTTCATTTTTCATTATCTAGAGTTTGATTTTAATATGTTTATGGATTTTGAGAAAGCCATGTCTAGCTAGAGTCATGTTAGGGTTTAGGTAGAAACCAATTTAATTGTGTAAACTCTACATTTATATGCTCAATAATGATTTGAATGGCTAGTAGTTTTTCTTCATATGGCTTGGTATTTTATTATTCATGTGATTTTCTTGATTATTTATTCTTTTCAATTGATGTGGCGTGCTTTGGTTAAGTTCTTTGACGTGATATGCTTTAGGATTGATAGGTAATGCTTTAGAATCACTACCCATGAAGCGAAGAAAATTACAGTGGAGCAACAATATTTGAAAATGCATGGAATATATTTTTAATGACTAGTAGAATTTGCATAATTAATTGGTGGAAACCTAAAATCCTAATAACCCGCTCTCATTTTGTTTAATTTTATAATTATTATTATTTCATTTTGTTCCAAATTTCTGAAAATCGTTCAAACATCATCTTGTCGATTAGTTATTTTTTGATATTAATTAGTAGTAGTATTTCACACTCCTCGTGGGAATGACCTGTACTTGCCATTGTTCTGCTAGTTAGACACTGTGCACCTGCAGTATTTTATTGTAGGTTTCCCAACCTACCAAGTTTTTGGCGCCGCTGCCGGGGAGTGGTTGCAAAATACTTTCTAGTTGATATCATTGTATATAGTTTATTCTTAGTTTTTGTACATAATTTATTTTTCTTTTTCTTTTAGATTTTCCTTAATTTCTTTTTACGCAGTTTGTTTGACTTTTTTTAGGTACCTTAGTCCGAAGTGCTGCGGGCGAAAAGCAAGTATGTACTCGGAAAGCTTTTGCAAGAGCCACTTGGAAGATCCATTAGAGGTTTGCTTAGATCATTTTGGGTTTGGTTCTGATGATGATAGTGTTATTTGTGAAGTCAATGCCTTGTTAGACTCGGCACCGTTGCTAGACACTAATAAATGGAACCCCAAATTAGAACCTCTAGTTTTGTCCGAGTCTCGACTAGTTCCATCAGTCGAGAAAGATCCGACCTTGACCCTTAATCCATTAAGTTCTGAATTTTTTCTTCTTGACGATATTAATAATGAAACCGTTTTAGATGATAATGGGTCTATGAGTCGTGATATTATTGCTCCATTGAGCTCTTGTTCCGCAGAAATTATTTCAGCTGATTTAGAACCTGATTTTGAGCGTGTTCCGCCAATAAAAACTGTCAAACAATCTGAATTTGTTGCGTATGGGAATGATTTACTTATCCCATCGATGCATTATTTGAATATCACTTACAATTTTCGATTGAGAATGAATTTACATACCGTCTTGGAGGTTTATAATGTTCACAGGGACATATCTTCAGCTGACCGGATTAGTTGGGGTGATCCTCAACTTTTTAGACTCTATATATATGATTGGATGTCTACTTTGGGGTACCAACATCACCTTGTTTGATACTACATGTTATTGGCAAGTGGGGAAACAAATACATTTCGCTTCATGGAAGTCAACCTATCAGATTTGTTCCCTCTACTCTATCTCTTATTTTTATTGTTTATTTTTGTATTTCCCATCTTAATTTCTACGTTGGATGACTCAATTACATTGAGGACAATGTAATGTTTAAGTGTGGGGGAGTGGGTAATTATCCATATTTTTGCAGGTTTTCACCTTTCTTAGAATTAAAAAAAAAAATCAATTGCATAATATCTCTGTTTTGCTCGAGGACTAGAAAAATATAAGTGTGGGGGTGTTTATAAGCATGTATATAATACATTTTATACCCATATTTATATTAGCTATGATACAATATTTTAGTTACTAATACTATTTTAGTGCTTTTGTAGAAAGTACAAGTGAATTCAATCATCCAGCGAATAAACAACAAAATGTGAGACTTAATAGTGTTTGCGACGAAAATGGAAAAATGTGGTTGGCCTGGTACTTCCATATATCAGCACAATGATGAAATGTGGTTGGCCTGGTATTTCCATGTATAAGCAAACACAATGATTAATTATGCTGGCCTGGTATTTCTATATATCAACAACACTTATTATACTGGCCTGGTATTTCCATGTATCAGCAGTCGGGTTGGCTGGTATTTCCATGTATCAGCAACCACAATTATGAAATGGGTTGGCCTGGTATTTCCATATATCAGAAACCACAATGATGAAATGAGGTTGGCCTGGTATTTCCATATATCAGCAACCACAATGAAAAAAATGACAAAGTGTAGCTGGTCTGGTATCTCCATATATATCAGCAGCATAAAATTGTTTCATAGGCGAGGCACAAACGCAGCAAATGAATTGAAATCAAAGTGGGGTTGGCACATGCAAACTGAAAATGGGAGTATTTTATCTTTCTTACTTTATTACAAATATATTCCACCAGGAAAGATAATTTATTTTCCATGTGAAGAATTAATTGAGGAATATTTACATGTGAGATTATTTTGGAAATAAAGTAACTCTTTCTTCATTTGGGAGATTTTGGAAATAAGGAGAGATTATTATGTCATTGGAAGAACGAGGTGGCAATACTATTTGGGGAAAGATACTGATGACGACATCAACTTGCATGCAAGATATTTTCATATAATAATTTATTTTGATTATTTGATTAATGAAACAAAAGAAATGGAAGGTTATAAGAAGGGGTGTCGACTATTTGAGAGGAGAACCCGGCCACAGGGCCGTAAGTAGAGAAGGGTTTTGAAGTTTTGTTTTCGATTCTTCATTTTTCATTAGCTAGAGTTTGATTTTAATATGTTTATGGATTTTGAGAAAGCCATATCTAGCTAGAGTCATGTTAGGGTTTAGGTAGAAACTAATTTGATTGTGTAAACTCTACATTTATATGCTCAATAATGATTTGAATGACTAGTAGTTTTTCTTCATATGGCTTGGTATTTTATTGTTCATGTGATTTTCTTGATTATTTATGCTTTTCAATTGATATGGCGTGCTTTGGTTAAGTTCTTTGACGTGATATGCTTTAGGATTGATAGGTAATGCTTTAGAATCACTACGCATGAAGCGAAGAAAATTACAACGGAGAAACAATATTTGAAAATGCATGGAATATATTTTTAATGACTAGTAGAATTTGCATAATTAATTGGTGGAACCGAAAATCCTAATAACCCGCTCTCATTTTGTTTACTGTTAGAATTATTATTATTTCATTTTGTTCCAAATTTCTGAAAATCGTTCAAACATCATCTTGTCGATTAGTTAGTTTTGATATTAATTAGTAGTAGTATTTCACACTCCTCGTGGGAACGACCTGTACTTGCCATTGTTCTGCTAGTTAGACACTGTGCACTTGCAGTATTTTATTGTAGGTTTCCCAACCTACCAAGTTTTTGGCGCCGCTGCCGGGGAGTGGTTGCAAAATACTCTCTAGTTGATATCATTGTATATAGTTTATTTTTAGTTTTTGTACATAATTTATTTTTCTTTGTATTTTAGATTTTCCTTAATTTTCCTTAATTTTCCTTCCAAGACGTAAGCAATTCCCTTCCAAGCCGCAAGTGCTTCCCTTCCAAGCCGCAAGCGACTCCATTCCAAGGCGCACACTGCAAGTGATTCCCTTCCAATCCGCACACTGCCAGCGGCTCCACTTCACGCCAAATCCATGCTGGCCATGAAACCATGTCGCTGGCTGCCAAAGGGAAGGTAGCCACGATCAACGGCTACCCTTCCTCCTGAGATGCAGATCTCAGCCGTACAAACTTGCCACCAAACGAATTGTGGAAATATCTTGGCTATGGTGCCAACTCTTGGACACGGTTCCAAAACACTAATTTGGCCACGCCAAATCCATGCCGGCCATGCAACCATGCCACTGGATGCCAAACGGAAGGTAGCCACGATCAACGGCTACCCTTCCTCCAGAGATGAAGATCTCAGCCGTACAAACTTTCCACCAAACGACTTGTGGAAATCTCTTGGATACGGTGCCAACTCTTGGCCACGGTGCCAAATCCCTAATGTGGCCACGCCAAAGCCATGTCGGCCATGCAACCATGACGCTGGCTGCCAAACGGAAGGTATCCACGATCAACGGCTACCCTTCCTCCTGAGATGCAGATCTCAGCCATACAAACTTGCCACCAAACGACTTGTGGAAATCTCTTGGCTACGGTGCCAACTCTTTTCCACGGTGCCAAAACCCTAATTTGGCCACGCCAAAGCCATGCGGCCATGCAACCATGCCGCTGGCTGCCAAACGGAAGGTAGCCACGATCAACGACTACCCTTCCTCCTGAGATGCAGATCTCAGCCATACAAACTTGCCACCAAACAACTTGTGGAAATCTCTTGGCTATGCTGCCAACTCTTGGCCACGCCAAAGCCATGCCGGTCATGCCTCCATGTCGCTGGCTGCCAAACAGAAGGTTGCAACAATCAACGGCTACCCTTCCTTTTGAGATTCAAATCTCAAACGTACAAGTTCTTCATCGAACCGACAATCGTCTTAATTTTAACTTTACGAACAATAGCAACATGATACACGTTTTCCACGAAAACACTCGAGACATCAAAACATGTCATAAACTGGGGGATGCTCATCAGGGTATTGGTCTGGCGGTTTACAGTGTGCGGCGTGCAATATGCCCGTTACAGGAAAGTGTCATAAGAGTGAGGCGGTTAGTAAGTACAAGAAGTAATGGTGAAACGTTTCCTTCATTGTGGAAACATCAATTCCATGCGTTAACCGTTACCGCTTTCTTCTATTACTCAACCGTTTCCATTTCTTACGAGGCCAGAGTATGTTACGTTGCGACTTGTGTAAATAGGTCTCACCTATTTCCACCAAAGACAAGTTTTGGTCAGAAGCATACAACATTAAGAAATCACTTGTTAGCTTTCCAATTTGCTAGCGTTTCACTTTCTGATACAAGTCGTCAAACAACTACTCTTCCATAATCAACTATTCTGGTCTCAACACTCTCTTGTCTTCCCTCCCTAAGACCAACCCTTCTCCTTCACTTTGTGACCGAAGCAAGTCTGGAATGGCCATTTCTTGGTTTAGGCCGGATTTGTACATATTGATCTCTCGAATCAAAGTACTCCCTTGCAGTACATTCTTTAGGATTTAGACTCGTTTCTCACCCACACACACGAAATTACCAAAATCAGTAGAAACTGTTTTCACCCTCAAACAACAGGTAAACCAGTAAGTGCCCCTATGTCCTCTAGAATAGGGGTCGCTTCACCCCAAGAAAATAGAAATGTATGAGGATCAATCCCACAACGAGCGCACAAACGGATCAAGTTATCATGATCACGCCGGACATATCTAAACTTTGAAGCCTATAGAGCAGCCCATATGCCTAAGGAACAAATGATCGTTTAATTTTCCGTATTGGAACGAATATAATCGATCCATGGATCCCAGGCGGCATGAGATTCAGCAGACGAACATAAGCTGACTGAAGGAAAGACATAATCTCCCCCTATGAACATCTAAACGAGGAGTATCCTCGAAGGAGGGTATAGTAGACGACTCTGTTTGAGGACGGATAAGCCAGCCATCGGATCCGGATGGAGGAAAAGGATGAGGATTCAACATGCGCGTGATCATATATCATCAGTTGGGAAAAGGATAGTATCATCGTCTGCTACGCGCGGCCGTAGTTGATCTTTAGCCGGGGACTACTCCTTATCTCTTCTAGGGTGTGAGACTCTTGCTCAGGGGGCGCGTCAGGGTGAGGTGGTTCATTAGACATGATGGATGAAAGGATGAGCGAGAAAGAGACAGTGAAAAGGTAACAATGGGGAAGCGAGGCCTCCTCTATTTATAGGGAAGTAAAAGGAGGAGCGGTTATTAGATAATCCAGTAAATGTGGCATCTAAAGAGTCATAAGTTTAAACCGCCCACGATTCATTAGAGCGGTTACTAGGCAGTTCAGTAACTGCAGTACTCCAAGATTCGTAAACTTAAACTTCTCATGCCTCACCAGCTGTTATTGTCACGTCAACATGTGACTGTTGACGCGGTATTTGACCGATCAAACAGTCAGGGGACTAATGTTGATACATGGAAATAACTAATCCCAAAAGATATAGCCTCTTAACCAATCAAAGGTCCCTTTAGGAAGGAAAGACTATGGGACTAGGCCTAACCCATTAGGATGGGGTAGTTCTAGTCCATCCAAGGTTATCTTGGACTGGATAGGCTTAATCCCAAGAGGAAAACCCCTTAGGGTTTGGTATTTACTTAAGGAAAGGGAAATGGTAGTTTAGTAATATATTAGTCTTATGAGCATTTACTCATAAGTGGATTATTATAAAAGGGGAAACAGGGCACACTAAGAAGGATCATCATTAATCCCCCATTACTTCTCATAACCTCTCAACTCCTTAGGAGTACTTTCTGTGATTAGGGATAGTTCCTCCTTTCCACATTTTACCCCTCAACAGAGTTTAATTAGGTTTTCATCAAACGGTGAATATTGAATGCTTTGTTACCAAGGTAACTTAGATTGCAAACCCTTATTTGAAAACTATATAATGGAAAACTCTAGCAACTGGGAAACCGAATCCCCACACCTTTTGTGTGATACTAGTTGCGACTAGAGTAGATTCTTCTTTAACCTTAGGTTTTTCACGATACCCTGTACGTTAACGACTTGAAGACTTCATTGGGATTGTGAAGCCAGACCCAACTATTTTCTCTGTAGTTGCGTGTTCTGATCTTACTTCTACTATCGTGATTGAGTATTATCTTTGCTAAGATTTTCTTGAGATTTATCTCCGATAGGTAAGATTAAAATAAGTCACAAACTCTTCGTCTCATTGTTTGTGATTTTACAATATCTTGTTTCGCTTCCATACGATTACTATTATTGTGAGGTGATTGATAATACTAGGATGTTCTTCGGGAATTTAAGTCTGGTTTATCAATTGGTTCTTGTGCACCTTGATTTATCAAAAGACGGAAGAAAACTCATAGGTATTTCTGTGGAAGACAAATGTATATATTCCAATATACTTTTCTGTGTAAGACAGATTTGTTTATCAAGTCTTCGACTTCGGGTCGTATCAACTTTTGGTTATGGGTGAAATCAGCTGAGGGAATCAAGTGCGTAGAATCCTGCTGGGGTTCAGAGACGTAAGGAGCGCAACTGTACCTTGATCAGTGTGAAATTTATTAGGGCTCAATTACATTCCAGATCGAAGTTCATTGGTGGTAGTCTAGTGTCTATAGTGGATTAATACAGCGTGGTGTTAAAAGATGGACTAGGTCCCGGGGTTTTTCTACATTTGCGGTTTCCTCGTTAACAAAATTTCTGGCATCTGTATTATTTCTTTTCCGCATTATACTTTGTTATATAATAGAAATATCACAAGTTGTGCGTTAAGTTCAATCAGTTCTTGAATCCGACCTTTGGGTTGTTGATTGAATTGATTGACACTTGTATATTGGTTTGTGATACTGTCCAAGTTATTTCTCTTATTCAATCGGGCTCACAAATTCCTATTTGTTTGATTGCAGACTGAATTGAGAAATAAAGATATAAACTCTTTGATATAATTTTCTATAGATTGAGTCTGTTTGTCTAGTTGATTCTCTTGAAAGTATATTGGAGTTTGTCTCTTCAGATTGCCGAATGAAATATTGGGTGTGGTTGTTAGACCCCCGCTTTCAGAAATAGAATTTATTTCTATTTTAATTGTCACTTGTAGTAATTTTTTATATTAATTATCATTTTCTTATCAAGTTTTATATCTTCATTTTTGAGAGGATAAAATAAAGAGTCAGTGTAAGACCATTTTTTGATGTTTTTGTTGGATCAAAATGATCTAAAACTGAAATTTAAGAGTAGGATCTCATATTTGAAGATGGAAGAGAAAACTAACTGACTCAATTCTTTACAAATATTATAAAATTAATTTTCTTACGAATATAATAAGATAAATTTCTTATTGAAATGATCTCTCTTGAGTCATTATTTACAGTAAAAATGTTTTCAAGTGTTGTGATTGTTGTGGTTTGCATTAACTATGGGAAGCTTCCTTGACCGGGAAAACTGCATTTACATTCTTGAAGAAAATAGTGGTATTATTTAACTTTTGATGGTATGTTTACCATGTCCTCGGTTGGATGCTATGAATTTATGTAGTGTTTTTTGTAAATGTGTATAAAATGATGTATAAATGGTAATTGCGTACCTACTAATTACACGTTTTATATGCATGTCTAAATGTTGGTTACACATGCATATGTTATGTGTAATTACAGATTACACATGTATTTTATATATGTATCTTTGGAGTAGGTAGTTGTTTGCTGATATTCAGAGAAATATTTTAAACTAATTATGAAGTGGTATTCATTGACGGTTATTTGGTGTTTGTTAGCGAGCAACCGTTGGAGGCTGATTATGGTATGTTTATCATTTTCTTTTCATTACCTGAGATTTCTATGCTCTCAGTAATCCTTTGTTCAGTCCCATAGCTTCGTGCAAGTACATTTTGTTGGAAGTTGATATCTAGGTTTCTGCGAAACTTGTATGACATGAAATGAGAAAAATATAACTATTACATTATAGGCATTAGACGAGGAAAAATGATATCATGTGGTTGCAGTGAGGATACTGCTGGTTAATGATTTTATCATGTCTAACGTTTCAGCAGTTTCCTAAGTCATCGCCAGTCATCTAACGTTTCACCAATTTCTACTGCAGAAGAGAAACTGTGGAGCGTAGTCAAGTCTGGATCATTAGACTTCAATTCTTGGAGTGCACTAATTAATTGAAGAGACAGATAAGGTGGCAGTGGTATGCTTATTCTTACATTGCAGATCGTATGTCATATACTCTAAAGTTACCAGTGTAACGATGCTAAGGAACTAATCGTGGAAGCAGTTGCTTGATAGTGAAACCGTAAAAAAAAACTTTAAAGTATATGACACATGGATTTTTGTTCAGATGCATTTTTAACTGGAAGTTACATTATATATATGGATGTGTATCTGCAAGTTACATATGCTAATTTAATGTGTATCTGCTAGTTACATATGTGTTTTTATTGAACTGCTGGATATACATATCATATATGGATGTAATTCTCAGTTACACAAGTGAGGTGTACGTGTAACTTTCTGTGATTTTTTTCACTATGACTGTTGTGGTTGAACAAACAAAAGAAATTGTAGGCACTTTCTTACCCCCAAATACTAGCTACTACTAAATGCTTTAAGTCCAAAACTTGTCGTATCTGTTTATGGATCATGAAAAGTGGCCGAGTTTGGGGCCTCTTCTATTTTAAAAAATAATTGATTCTTAGTTATAACATATTTTTTACAATTGTGTTGCTATAAGCATGTGTATCTACTAGTTGCACATGCTTTCTACTATGTGTATCTGCTGGTTACACATGCTTTTAGGATGTGTAATTGCTGGTTACACTTGCATTTTTGACGTGTAATTGTTGATTATGCATGTATTTAGGGATGTGTATCTGCCATATAATAGGTTAATTGCATTTTGGATGTGTAATTGTTGATTACACATGTATTTAGGGATGTATATTAAACATTTATTAATTTGTTTTTGTTCAATTTTTTGCAAAATTCAGATCCGGCCATTATGGAGACATTACTTCCAAAACACCCAAGGTCTTATCTTCGTGGTTGACAGCAACGATTATGATTGTGTGGTTGAGTCTAGAGATGAACTTGTGTGGTTGAAACTAGAAATGAACTGTATAGGATGTTGAATGAGGTAGAATCTTGAGCCAAGAAAAATTATCAGTAGTGTTCAGTGCTTGCCTGAATGATTTTGTGATTGTAGGAGGTGAAATTGAAAAGTGTTGTAACCATCCTATTGAGTTTGTGATTGTAGAAGGTGTTGGTGGTGGAGGTGCAGGTTTTAGAGGAGGATTTGGATCCAGTGGTGGTGTAGGACAATGTAAGTATATCCAATTTCTCTTTAACTTCCATTAAACCATGAACTGATAATTGCATACAGTTGAAATTCTAATCTTGTGAATTTAACGAAGGTTTTTGTTTCGGTTTCAATTGATTTTGGTAGATTTTGTATGCACGTGCTTATACGTACGAGCTCTATTTAGAGTTGATTTCACTGATTAAAGGGGAACTTGTTAAGCGCCAGGTAACTTCATCTTTTCTGTGTTATCTTGCTATGAATACGTCCACTTTGTGGCATGTTTATTTGACTTAGTTATTTGATTCGATAACCCTGCAACAAAAACATGCACAGATGCTTTCAGGTGTGACAAAAATAGTTGAGTTAATGTTGCAATCTATGTGGCTACCCAATGAAACAGCAAAATAATATAACACACTTAGCTAAATTAACTATATTTGTTTTTTCGTGCTCAGTTACCCTCTCTTAGTGTATGTATGTATCTGATGTTTTGCTCTTAACCAAGCCAAAAACTTATTGTGCTTTAGGTAAGTTAGGATTGCAAGTTTATGACAAATGGCATATGTCATATGCATCTACCCTTGGTTACTCTAGTATGATACATGTGTAACTGAAACTTACACAATTAAGATGCATGTATAACCGAAAGTTACAATAGTAAGATGCATGTGTAACAAAAATTTACACTAGTAAGTACGAACTAAGATCTCTGTAAGGCTCTCGTGAAAATCTGTGAAATGATACAGAAGTGTAATGTACTCATATAATATAAGTATTTGAGAAAAGTTTAGATTGAAATGATATAGAAGTGTAATGTACTCGTATAATATAACATCACTTAGGGTTGCAAAATCACCTTCACTTGAAGAAATGAAAATTCCTTCGATTGAACTACCAGATGACTTATTTGAGAAAAGTTTAGATCCATGGATATTTTCTCTCATTGGTAGATTAAATTTACAGAAAATCAAATTTATAGATGTTGTTATAATCCTTAGAAATCAATGAAAATTAGTTGGAGAATGTAAACTAATACCATTAGGAAGAGGTTTCTTTACAATTAAACTGGATAATGCTACAGATCGTAATTACATCAAATCTCAAATATGGGAAGTTACAGATCAAGTATTGCAAGTAAGGAATTGGGTTTATAATTTCCGACGTGTGAGTCAAAGAACATCTAAGGCGTTTGTTTGGGTAAGATTTCCAAGTTTAGGACTTGAATTCTGGAGCGAATCAATTCTCTTTAAGATATATAAGGAGATTAGTACTCCAATCAAAATT
Organism: Papaver somniferum; assembly: GCF_003573695.1. NCBI lineage: Eukaryota > Viridiplantae > Streptophyta > Magnoliopsida > Ranunculales > Papaveraceae > Papaver > Papaver somniferum. Next base: position 154,473,823 of record NC_039363.1, on the reverse strand, counting down.
GATGCAGCAACAGTCAAATGTGATGTTGGGTACTGTGCAAATGTCTTGGTTGAAGTTGATTTTACCTTTCCAATACCTAACAAAGTATGGATAGGAACTAAATATGGTGGTTTCTTTCAAGAAGTCTCTACTCCAGACTGTCCAAAAGTGGTAGGACATTTTATCACAGAATGTAGAGTGGAAAAAGCCAAGAATGATACAAAGAAGTCAGAAGATCTTAATACTCCTCATACTCCTCAACAATTTAAGGATACTTCTTCATCAAATCAGCAGTCTAATTCATCTCCAACGAATAATAATTTTGGAACTGCACCTTTGGAGAAACCTTTTGATATCTGTGACAGATCAGAATGTGAAGCTGAAGATTCTGTTATACATACTATTCATGTTACTCCAACTGTTCAAATAGCTCAAGTTAACAAAATTGGTAATACAGGAAGATTTAGTTCTCTTAAATGTGTACAAGAAGAAAATATTCTTGAAGATACAGTAGCTGATGTGGAAGCTAATGTTCTAGAAACTCCCAAAGTATTAGAGGTTCTGAAAGATAATGTTATACAGGAAAATTCAGTCAAATATATAGATTGTAAAACAGGGAAAGTCTCATATGAGACTATAAAGGTTACTTTGTGGTCTAAAGTGGTTGAAAAGAAGGTTATTAACTCTTCTCCTTCTACTTCTCAAAATTCACCAGGTGCAGTAAAAGGTGGTAATCCAGTTGCTGCCAATAATAAATACAATTTTAGAAAAAATCAGGGCAAAGGAGGAACCAAAAATCCTCCATCATCTAAATGAAGATAATATATTGGAATATCTGGGGCCTGATGAGACCTAGGGCTCAGGATAAATTAAGGTCTTTGGTTAATCAATTTAGTCCATATCTTATTTGGATTGCAGAACCAAAAATTTATTATAGTGCTTCATTTTGTAGTAAGCTGAATCTTCCTGATATGCAAAGCATGGTGATTCATTATTCCACTTCATCAACAAAAGGTAACTTATGGTTATTTTGTAATACTTCTTTAACAACTCCTAAAGTTATTTCAATATCAAGTCAAATGATAATAGTTATCAATGGTGATGTATTAGTATCTAGTGTTCATGCTCATGTCAAAAAGAATCAAAGAAAGATTTTATGGTCAGAAATGGAAATTATTAGTGAATTTAAGAAGCCATGGATTGTGTTAGGTGATTTTAATGCAATTACTTCACCTGAGGAAAAAGTTGGAGGTAAAGCTCCAAATAGAAATTCAATGTTAGACTTTATTCATTGTCTTAATGCATGTGAATTACTACAAGCACCTAAGACAGGTCAACAATTCTCTTGGTCTAACTGTCAACAAGGAAACAAAAGAATCTTATGCACTCTAGATAGAGTTGTTTTCAATTCCTTATGGTTACAAAAATATGGAGATTTGGGTTATAAAGTTGGATTAAGAATTGTATCATATCATGCACCTTTGTTGGGAGGTTGTGTTAGCATACCTAAACCAAAAAATATTCCCTGGAGATTTCAAAAAACTTGGATTGAACATCCATCCTTTTTGTCAGAAGTAAAGAAAGTTTGGTCAGAACACATAATTGGAAATCCTTATTTTATATTTATGTATAAACTTAAAAGATTAAATAAATTCTTAAATGAATAGAATTGGAGTGTTTTTGGTAATGTTCATACAAAGATTAAGGAAGCTGAAGAAAAAGTTCAATGTGCAATGGAATCATCTGACAAAAATCCTTTTGATGAAAGTGTTATGGATAAATTGTTTGATGCTCAGAATGAACATGCTAGTAGAGAAGCACAAGCTAACACTCTTATGAGACTTAAATCTAGGGAAAAGTGGGTAACTGAAGGATCAGCAAATACTGGGTACTTCCATGCTAAAATGAAGATTATACAAGCAAGAAATATGATCAGTGAATAGGAAGATAGCAATGGAAATATTATATGTGAACAATCAAAAATAGCAGATTCTTTAGTTCAACATTTTCAACAAAATATTGAAGCTCAAGATGTTAATATTACTGAAGAATTACTTGATGTCATTCCATCTGTTATTACAACTGAAGATCAAGCTATGTTAGATTCCATTCCAACTATTGAGGAAATAAAAAAATTGTGTTTGAAATGGATCAAGACAGTGCACCTGGTCCAGATAGTATTTTAGGATACTTTTACAAAAATTGTTGGGAAATCATTCAAATGGACTTAAAAGAAGCAACACAATTTTGCTGGAGAATGAGATTTATACCTAAAGGACTGAATTCAAATTTTTTAAGTCTTATACCTAAATGTGTAGGAGCAAAAAAAGCAAGTCAGTTCAGGCCAATTGGATTAAGTAATGTATTGTTCAAAATATTCACAAAGCTCATTACTGAAAGAATGAAAGGACTTATGGTGAAATGAATATCTCCACAACAAACTGCCTATATCAAGGGAAGAAGCATTCAGGAGCAAGTACTTCTAGCTTCAGAAATGGTGAATGAAATGAGGAAAAAAAAGAAGAGGAGGTAATGTGGCTTTTAAACTAAATATATCTCAAGCTTATGACTCAGTAAGCTGGAATTTTCTTTTTAAAGTTCTGAACAAATATGGATTCTATTCAACTTGGTGTGATTTTCTTTTAACCATGTTTAAATCTGCTAAACTGTCAGTAATGGTCAATGGTGGACCATTTTGGCTTCTTCTCAATGAATAGGGGACTCAAACAGGGTGATCCACTTTCACCTATCTTGTTTATCTTGATGGAAGATGTGTTGAGAAGAAATATTACAAAGTTGGTAAATGGAGGAAAGATAACCCCAATGGTAGTCAGAAATGGAATTTATCCAACACATCTCTTCTTTGCTGATGATGTTTTCTTGTTCTGCAATGGAGCTAAGAAGAATCTGGATTGTCTTTTCCAGCTGCTTGAAGATTATCAAAACAGCTCTGGTCAATTGATTAACAAAGCTAAAAGCAAATTTTTCATAGATGGGACTTCTTCAATCATACAGCAGCAAATTAGAAAAATGTTTGGTATGGACATCTCTTGTTTTCCTGAAAAATATATTGGCATCATACTAGCTCCAGGTAGAGTTACTACTGAAATGGTTAGGCCAATAGTGGTAATGCTTCAAAACAAACTTGCAGCTTGGAAAGAGAAGTTATTATCATTTCATGATAGACTAGTGCTCATTAAATCAGTCTTGTGCAGTTATCCTTTATATAATATGGCAATTTACAAATGGCCATCTTCCATCATTAAAATTTGTGAAAGATTAATAAGAAACTTCTTATGGTCAGGGGATGGTGATGTGAGAAAGTATAAGACTCTATCTTGGAAGAAAGTTTGTGTTCCATATGATGAAGGTGGCATGGGAATTAGAAGACTAGAAATTATTAATAGAGCTTTGCTTATGAAAATGATGTGGAAATTGATTTCTTCTTCAGATGAATGGGCACTTTTCTTTACAGCTAAATTCAAAAATAAGTATGGAATCTGGTTCTCAGGATGGAAGTTATCTTCAGTAAGAGCAGGATTACAATGGGCTTGGACTGCATTACAAGAAGACATTACATGGTGTGTTGGCAATGGTAATAACATCTCGGTGTGGTTTGATACATGGTATGGATCATATCCTTTAATTCATGAAGTAGGTTATACAGATTTTGTTCATAATAATATGCAGTTAAAAGTCCAAGATTTGATTATTGATAATGAATGGCATATCCGTACTCAACTGCAACAGCATTTGCAGACTGACAAAATGCCTAATATTAACAGTGGAGCTGATTCAATAGTGTGTCATTTGCATAGAAGTTGAAAATTTCATACATCAATGGCAGTGGATAAGTTAAGATTCAAGGAACATAAAGTAACATGGTCTTCTCATATATGGAGATATTCTTTACATCCACGTATTGCAAGTAATATTTGGAAGTTGTTACAGAGAATTTATGTTGATGATGATATAAAAAGAAAACAGGGGTATGAAATGCCATCTAGATGTTGTGTTTGCAAATCAGAGCAGGATTATCTGGAACATACTCTGTGCAGCTGTAATTTCAGTATACGGATTTGGAATTGGATATGCCACATCTTTAAATTCTCAAGGCCACTCTCCTTCTCTGATATCTTCTCTGCAACAAAAAACAAAGTCCTATCATTAAAGAGGTGTGGATTACTACAGCCTGTAACACTATGAAGGATCTATGGTTTCAAAGAAACAAAATCTTCTTTGAGGGAGGTAATGCTCATATGCACACCTTCAGAAACAGAATCATGAAGACACTGCAAGACAACAGTGTAAGAATAAAAGGCACCAGGTGGAATAATGAACATGAACTCCAGGTACTAGATCATTTAAAAATAGGGACTTGAATTAGTTACTAAAATTATCTGATTTTAGTCATCCTTTTTGATTTTTTACCTTTGCTTCTGTATTTGAAAATATAGTAACCTTTGTATTTTTTTGTTGGTCAATAAATAAAAAAATGTGATTCAGCAAAAAAAATAATATATATATAAGTATTCATATCTTCCTTAACTCTTTCGATTGGTATATCTCTTTAATCATGTTCGATTCTTATGTTTTTAGAATTTTGTAGTCGAATCTGCCAGAAAAAAAGTACCACTGCAGTTCTTGATCCAAAGCACATTGGAAGACGAAACAACTAATCATAACCCTTTCATTAAACTTGAGGTACTAAATATTTTTAGTTTTTCTTGAAACTGACTTGTTTCTAACTCCCTTGTCACTGGAAGCACACTAGTTTGATATCTTCTTTTGCGATCTTAATATAATCTCATCGATAAAACATGTAGGCGATGAATCACTTGATAATCATGGTGATCCTAACCTAAAGGTTAGAATTTATGATGTTCATCCAACCTAATCCTGTTGGTGTTTATTTTTTTTATAGACATATATGGAAGCATTTTGGAATGGAGAAAGACAAGAAGGAAAGGGAACATTACTATTTTATGATATTGTGGCGTATTTTTAGGATTCCGTTTTATATGTCTAGTGTTTTAACACGTTTATTGTGTTTAATAACACCCAATTACTAATGTTGATAAACAGAAAAAAAAAAGTATTGTAATATTAAAGCAATAATAATGAAAGTAGAAAACTGCATTGCTGTCACTTTTTCCGTAGTTTTGATGTATAACTAATGAGTACACATCCATGTGCATGTGTAACTTTTTATGACACATTCCATATGCATGTGTAACTTGTAGATACACATGTGTAACTACAAAGTACATATTTATGTACAAGTGTAACTTTGCATTACACATTTTATATGAATGTGTAACTTCCGGATACACATGTCATATCCATGTGTAACTTCCGGATACACATCCATATGTTGGTGGTGGTGGGAGGTGGTTGGTGGTGGTGGGTGGTGGCGGCGGTTGGCTGCGGTGGTGGGAGGCAGTGGTGGTCGGAGGTGGTGGGCGGAGGTGGCTGGCGGTGGTGGTCGGAGGATGTTTGACGGTGGTAGTGCTCGGAGGTGGTTGGTGGTGGTTAGAACATCATCAGACTATATTTTAATAATTTTGGGTCTAAATTTAAATTTTGTTTAATTATGGACTTGTTTTTTTTTTTACTCGGTCAATTAACGGTCTATTATGAGCAAAAATCGTAACCAACAAGATTACAAAAAGGGATCAGAAGGCCCCCAGACCCCCATAAACCAAAGGGGTGCAAGAAAAGTAAAAACTTCAGTGCAAGGGAAAAAGCCCAGAAAGCTAGAAAACAGAAAAGTAAAACAAAGAAGTATCTAACAGGGTCTTCTAGAGAACATGGCTAACGCTCCATATGTTGATTCAAGAATGCTGCCAAACACCTTTCCGCCTTAGACTTCAAAATCTATGCTTTCAAAACTTCAAAATATCTTCAAATCATACCAAATAAAACCTTGAAAAACAAGGCCATCTAGTTTAACATCGCGCCCGTAATATTGAATTGAGCTCTAAAGAACCCAATGCCATATACTTCAATTTGTACTTGCATATGCAAACTTCTGTTGAGCTCCATTGAAATCATTATAATTTTCAATGCGAAAATAGTTCTATAGCATAGATAAACCCCGTAATCTTCAAAAAATCCCAACAGCAAGCAAAGCTCACTGTTTTCAGAGACGTGAAGTAGCAAAACACCAAAGTATCCACATGCAGCATCTTCGATATGCTTCCAGGCTTTGGCCAAAGTTTTGCCGCTTGAAAGAATTAACAACTTGTAAACTTTTATTGAGTTCGAGATCCAAGAACTCAAAATTGCATTGTCAGTCTTGAAAACAGGCCATAAAGCAAAATTGCTAATAGCCACCAGTAGAAAAGCCCCGAAATCTTCAAAAAAGGCCAACAATAAGCAAAGCTCACTGCTCTCAGAGGCGTGAAGCAGCAAAACACCAAAGTGTCCACATGCAGCATCTTCAATATGCTGTCAGGCTTTGGTAAAAAAGTTCCGCTGCTTGCAAGGTGTGACGCAACAAAAAAGAATTCCACTGCGCACAAGAATCAGTAAATACTACCACGGTTTCCGCATGCAACAAAAGCTGTCAGGCCATGAGAAAGAACCCCACTGCGGGTGTGGAAAAGCAAGAAAAACTCGCTAACCACGAAGAAAAGCAAGGTATAACCACAGATTATATGGATAGAGACCTTACTAGTCGATAAGTTGAACTGATATATCTTCAAAAATTTGTAGCATATAGCTACAGCAAGCGAATCACCAAATAATATGCAACAAAAGCCCACAACTCCACGGAAAAAAGAGTAGACTCCACAATAACCACATGCAGCAATTACTGCCAGGCTACGGACAAACCACCCCTTGGTCACAAATAAGTGCATAATTAACTTGAAATCTTCTCCAGAAAAGGCTACAAAAACTGTAGCTCGAAGTGACACATAGCTTGAGTTATCATCAGCTAAAAGCCATTCATATAATTTCTGAACAAGAAGCATCTTCAAATTCAGCAGAGAATCATACGATTCACTTTAAACAGCAACCAAGATATAAGCATTGCTGTGTATAGCAAAAATCTTCAAAGCAACGAGACAAAATTCAAGCTTCATATTAATCTTTAAATAAGCACCGTCACCTTCAAAAGTATAAAAACCATAGATAACCCATGATGTGAGGGGGAAGGCCTAGACTAGGGCAAGGTTGCCTTTCCCGTACGCGCGGTGCTTCGCACAGAAGCACCCACGCCGCCGCCGGTCGGTCGGGCTCGGGTTCGGGTTTGGGTGTGGGTGTGGGTTCATTAGATCCTATCTTTTTGCTAAAAATTTTGGTACGTGTTTTACACACATGTAGAAGAATCTTCTTCTTTGTCTGCACATGGTTGTCTTGGCTTTCTTGTCTGTACGTGTTTGTCTTACCTTCCTTGTCTGCACGTGTTTGTCCTGGCTTTCTTGTCTGTACGTATTTGTTTTGGCTTTCTTGTCCGTACGTGTTTGGCTTGGCTTCTTGACAACACACTGCTCTAAGCCTGACAAAAGCAACACTGTTTTCAACCAAACATTACCAGTATTTCTGTCATATGCATGGTTTTGTTGCATGCATTTTTCCTCTCGTTTGTAACGTCTTAAACACTATATAAGGGAGGATTCTTGAGCTCATTTAAAATACAACAGAGAAACATCTCTTCTTCTGCTCTCCCTCTGCTTTCAGAAAATAAGTTTTCTAGTTTCTCTGTTTTTAGCTTTTGCTAACACTGCCAAGTTCTAAGGGTACTCTCTTTGTATGCTTCATTGAGGGGTACTATCAGTAGTTGTATCCTGGAGGTGACTCGCCAACTGCTATAGCATCTCAGCGGAGTAGCAGGCGATATTTCCTTTAGGACAGCGTATCGTATACGTTCCTCTACATTTTCTGTGCATCTCCAGCAGCATCGGTTTGAGCTAAGTATCTTCTTCTGAGTTACATTATTAGTTATTTCCCCAACAATCTAAAGGCAATATCCTCTTTACTATATTTTTTGTAACAATATGGGAAAGAGTACTGTAGACAAACCCCCAAAGTTTAGTGGCAAAGATTTTAAACGATGGCAGTCCAAAATGTTATTCTTCTTAAAAGACCAAAGGCTAGATGAAGTTGCCTTAGAAAGACCCTCAAGAAGGCTTCATGACCGTGGCTATGAAGATAGACTGGATAGGTGGACTAGGAAGAATTACATGTGCAAACACCACATTCTTAATTGTTTGGATGACTTCTTGTACGACTTTTATAATGCAAAAGAGAATTTTACTGCTTTTGATTTATGGGAAGCCCTAGAAGAAAAATATCTTGCAAAGGCTGCTGGAAGCAAGAAGTTCTTGGTAGCTAGGTTCCTGGAATATAAGATGAATGATGAAAAGCCTGTTGTAGAAAAATTCGTCGAACTCCAGCTACTCATCAACGAAATTCTTGTTGAAGGAATGCATATTGATGAATCTCTACAAGTATCTCCAGTAATTGAAAAGCTACCACCCTCATGGAACGAGTACAAGAGGAGGCTGCGCCACAAGAATCGCGAAATCACCATGGTGGAGCTGGGGAAAAAGATCCAGGTGGAGGAACTTCTGTGCTCCAAGGACAAAAGCCTGATGCTGAGCAAAGACATGTCCAACAAAGCTCATGTCCTGGACGATGATGTTGCGTCAAATAAAAGGCACGGAGAATCCAGTAAAAATGGTAAACGTAACAAACAACGTAACTCCAAAGGTAACCATCTAAAGCCAAAGGGTGGTGTCTCCAAAAACACCATCAAAGGCGACTGCTATAACTGTGGAAAACCTGGTCATATGGCCAAAGACTGTAGGGCACCTAAAAAGACCAAAAATGATCCTAAACAGAAAAATAAAGCAAACGTAGTAGATGATTCTGGATATTTTACTGGCATGGTGTCTGAAGTCAACCTTGTCTCTAATGTGACCAATGTGAGAGACTGGTGGCTTGATTCTGGAGCCACCAGGCATGTATGTAAGTTCAGAAATGCTTTCTCCTCCTATAACAAAGTAGGAGACGATGAGAAATTGTTTATGGGAAACTCTTCTACCTCTAAAGTGGTAGGAAAAGGCAAGGTTGAAATGAAGCTCACTTCAGGAAAAACTCTCGCATTGAATGACGTGTATCACGTCCCGGACATATGCAAGAATCTTATCTCAGAAACCATCTTATTTGGGAAAGGTTTTAAATTTGTAGCCGAGTCTAACAAAGTTGTAATCTCTAAGGGTGGTGACTTCGTAGGAAAAGGATACGTCACTGAAAACATGATTAAGCTTAGTGTACTTTCTTTGAACTTGAATGACAATGCATCTTCTTATGCTTATGTTTGTGACTCCTCACATGTTTGGCATGATAGACTAGGACATGTTAATTTCAAATCCATTGAAAGACTTGCTAAATTAGGATGCATTCCTAAAATAAACTTTAACAGAGGTCATAAATGTGAAATTTGTGTTGAATCTAAATATATGAGAAAACCCTAGGGTTGAACGTAGTACAACTCCCCTAGAATTAATCCACTCAGATTTGGGAGATTTGAAATCAACCCCAACTAGAGGAGGTAAAAAATGGTACATCACTTTTATAGATGATCACTCAAGATACTGTCAGGATTATCTTCTTAGAAGTAAAGATGAAGCCTTAGCCCCTTAAAATTATATAAACTTGAAGTAGAAAACCAAAGAGGTGTTACTATTAAAACTCTTAGGTCAGACCGAGGAGGTGAGTATGTGATACCTATAGGATAATTCTGCAAACTTAATTGCATCATTCATGAAACTACTGCACCTTCTTCACCTGAGTCGAATGGAGTAGCTGAAAGGAAAAACCGAACACTCATAGATATGGTGAACGCTATGTTAGCTAGTTCAGGGCTACCTTCGAACCTGTGGGGGGAAGCAATTCTCTCTGCATGCTATATCATGAACCGAGTTCCATTTAAGAAATCCGACAAAACTCCATATGAGTTATGGAAAGGAAGACAACCGTCCTATGCATACTTTAAAGTGTGGGGGTGTTTGGCCAAGGTGGCCACTCCTCGTTCCAAGAAAAACAAAATAGGACCTAAAACTGTAGATTGTGTTTTCCTAGGATATCCTGAGCACACTAGTGCTTATAGGTTCATGGTAATTGGTGAGAACACCATAATGGAATCGAGAGATGCAGTGTTTTTCGAACACATTTTCCCTTTAGGGTCTGGACCTCATAAAAGGGTCCGCGATGATCTCTCAGATATTCCTTCGACTAGTCAACCCCCGTCTCTAGATGCTGAAACCGAACCTAGAAGAAGTAAGAGGGTCAGAACCGAGAAAAGTTTCGGTCCCGATTTTGTGACTCTCACGGTAGAGTCTGAACCCCAAACTTATAAGGAAGCTTTGACCTCTCCGGAAGCTCCCTTCTGGGAAGAAGCTTCAAATAATGAGTGGGATTCTATTCAACAAAATGAAACTTGGGAGCTTGTAGACTTACCTCCTGGTAGTAAAACCATAGGTTGCAAGTGGGTCTTCAAAAGGAAATTTAGAACAGATGGAACTATAGAAAAACACAAAGCTAGGTTGGTAGCTAAGGGGTATAGACAACAAGAAAGATTAGATTTCTTTGATACCTATTCACCGGTCACAAGAATCACTTCTATCCGGATGCTGATTGCTATTGCTTCTATTTATGATTTGCATATACATCAGATGGATGTTAAAACTGCTTTTTTATATGGTGAATTGAATGAAGAAATTTATATGGACCAACCTGAAGGTTTTGTTGTGAAAGGTTATGAAGATAAAGTATGCAAACTGAAAAAATCCTTGTATGGTTTAAAACAAGCACCTAAACAGTGGCATGAAAAATTTAATCATGTAATGATATCTAATGGCTTCAAGGTTAATGAATCTGATAAATGTGTTTACATTAAATCTGTGGATGATTCTCATGTTATTGTGTGCCTATATGTTGATGATATGCTCATATTAGGTAGTAACCTTGATAGTATTAATACCACTAAAAGCATGCTTAACGAAAACTTTGACATGAAAGACTTAGGACCTGCTGATGTAATCTTAGGGATGAAAATCAGAATGATGTCTGATGGATATAGTCTTAGTCAATCTCATTATGTTGAAACTGTTCTTAAGAGATTTAATCATGAAAATGCTAAACCTGCAACTACTCCTTATGATCCCAATTGTAAATTGAAAAAGAACAAGGGTGAAGGCATTTATCAACTTGAGTATTCTCGTGTTATTGGCAGTCTTATGTATTTAATGAACTGTACAAGACCTGATATTGCCTACACTGTGAGTAGATTAAGCAGGTACACTTGCAACCCTGGGCAGGATCACTGGAATGCTCTCTACAGAGTTCTAAGGTACCTGAGAGGAACTTCAAACTATTGCTTAAGTTTTGGGAAGTATCCTGCTGTGCTGGAAGGGTACTGTGATGCTAACTGGATATCAGACTCAGTTGAGTGCAAATCCACTAGTGGGTACATCTTCACACTTGGTGGTGCGTCTGTGTCATGGAAGTCTTCCAAACAGACATGTATTGCTCGATCAACCATGGAGTCTGAGTTTATAGCCTTGGAGAAAGCTGGGGAGGAAGCTGAATGGATACCAGGTTTCCTGGGAGGAATTCCACTCTGGCCCAAGCCTGTGTCTTCGATCGCAATCCACTGTGACAGTCAAGCTGCTATTAGATGCGCAAAGAATAGTGTATACAACGGAAAATCTATACATCTTCAAAGAAGACACAAGACAGTGAAACAACTACTCTCTACTGGTATCATCTCTATAGACTTTGTGAGGTCTAAAGAGAATATTGCATATCCTTTGACAAAAGGGTTATCTAGAGAGGTATTTAGATCCACATCGAAGGGGATGGGACTCAAGCTCATAAAATAAATCTCCAAGAAGGACACTCAACCTTGTGAATGGAGCTCCAAGAATAAGGTTCAATGAGATAACTAATTTTTGGTGATGTAAAGAGAGCACTATCTTTGTCCCTCCCTATGGTGTAACCGTATGATAGTGTTGCCTGCATGTTTTAGGATGATCTGTCAAGATCTTAATGAGTTCCATGACTTTGATTAAAGCGGAGTGTGGCAGGACACTCTTAATGGACTCACCTATGTGGATGTTGGAAGTGGGGCCGCTTCCTATGCGAATTTGAGCTTTTTCTCTAGAGACATTCATTAAGTCCGGGATTTAGCCCACGGCCAAAACGGGCACAACGACAAGAGCTTGGCATCTTTCTTTTTCTTTGAGACATCAAAGTGTGGTTGTTATTTCTTAATTGCACTCACTGTTGGCGGTTCAAGACATTGTGTTCACCGTAACAACAAGCAGTTCCGGTAACGTCTCACTAAGTTAAGGTTCAATCTCTGGTACACCTTAGCCTAATATTGATGTATGATGTTTTCTCGTATTTCTTCGATATGTTTTATCATTCATGTGGAGGATTGTTAGAAAAAACGGTTTTGTTATACCAAATTTGCATGGATTATGTTTTGATATCTAGACCTATTGCCCACTACTTGTTTTTTCATTTGAATAGATAAAACAAAAGTCCCACATAGACTAAAATCTAAAGAGTTTTAGACTTAAATACCATAGAATTGGCTATAAGGGCGTGGCCCTTGGGTCATTAGACTTTTGTGTGAGGGGGGAAGGCCTAGACTAGGGCAAGGTTGCCTTTCCCGTACGCGCGGTGCTTCGCACAGAAGCACCCACGCCGCCGCCAGTCGGTCGGGCTCGGGTTCGGGTTTGGGTGTGGGTGTGGGTTCATTAGATCCTATCTTTTTGCTAAAAATTTTGGTACGTGTTTTACACACATGTAGAAGAATCTTCTTCTTTGTCTGCACATGGTTGTCTTGGCTTTCTTGTCTGTACGTGTTTGTCTTACCTTCCTTGTCTGCACGTGTTTGTCCTGGCTTTCTTGTCTGTACGTATTTGTTTTGGCTTTCTTGTCCGTACGTGTTTGGCTTGGCTTCTTGACAACACACTGCTCTAAGCCTGACAAAAGCAACACTGTTTTCAACCAAACATTACCAGTATTTCTGTCATACGCATGGTTTTGTTGCATGCATTTTTCCTCTCGTTTGTAACGTCTTAAACACTATATAAGGGAGGATTCTTGAGCTCATTTAAAATACAACAGAGAAACATATCTTCTTCTGCTCTCCCTCTGCTTTCAGAAAATAAGTTTTATAGTTTCTCTGTTTTTAGCTTTTGCTAACACTGCCAAGTTCTAAGGGTACTCTCTTTGTATGCTTCATTGAGGGGTACTATCATTAGTTGTATCCTGGAGGTGACTCGCCAACTGCTATAGCATCTCAGCGGAGTAGCAGGCGATATTGCCTTTAGGACAGCGTATCGTATACGTTCCTCTACATTTTCTGTGCATCTCCAGCAGCATCGGTTTGAGCTAAGTATCTTCTTCTGAGTTACATTATTAGTTATTTCCCCAACAATCTAAAGGCAATATCCTCTTTACTATATTTTTTGTAACAATATGGGAAAGAGTACTGTAGACAAACCCCCAAAGTTTAGTGGCAAAGATTTTAAACGATGGCAGTCCAAAATGTTATTCTTCTTAAAAGACCAAAGGCTAGATGAAGTTGCCTTAGAAAGACCCTCAAGAAGGCTTCATGACCGTGGCTATGAAGATAGACTGGATAGGTGGACTAGGAAGAATTACATGTGCAAAAACCACATTCTTAACTGTTTGGATGACTCCTTGTACGACTTTTATAATGCAAAAGAGAATTTTACTGCTTTTGATTTATGGGAAGCCCTAGAAGAAAAATATCTTGCAGAGGCTGCTGGAAGCAAGAAGTTCTTGGTATCTAGGTTCCTGGAATATAAGATGACTGATGAAAAGCCTGTTATAGAACAATTCGTCGAACTCCAGCTACTCATCAACGACATTCTTGCTGAAGGAATGCATATTGATGAATCTCTACAAGTATCTCCAGTAATTGAAAAGCTACCACCCTCATGGAACGGGTACAAGAGGAGGCTGCGACACAAGAATCGCGAAATCACCATGGTGGAGCTGGGGAAAAAGATCCAGGTGGAGGAACTTCTGTGCTCCAAGGACAAAAGCCTGATGTTGAGCAAAGACATGTCCAACAAAGATCATGTCCTGGACGATGATGTTGCGTCAAAGAAAAGGCACGGAGAATCCAGTAAAAATGGTAAACGTAACAAACAACGTAACTCCAAAGGTAACCATCTAAATCCAAAGGGTGGTGTCTCCAAAAACACCATCAAAGGCGACTGCTATAACTGTGGGAAAACTGGTCTTATGGCCAAAGATTGTAGGGCACCTAAAAAGACCAAAAATGATCCTAAACAGAAAAATAAAGCAAACGTAGTAGATGATTCTGGATATTTTACTGGCATGGTGTCTGAAGTCAACCTTGTCTCTAATGTGACCAATGTGAGAGACTGGTGGCTTGATTATGGAGCCACCAGGCATGTCTGTAAGTTCAGAAATGCTTTCTCCTCTTATAACAAAGTAGGAGACGATGAGAAATTGTTTATGGGAAACTCTTCTACCTCTAAAGTGGTAGGAAAAGGCAAGGTTGAAATGAAGCTCACTTCAGGAAAAACTCTTGCATTGAATCACGTGTATCACGTCCCGGACATATGCAAGAATCTTATCTCAGAAACCATCTTACTTGGGAAAGGTTTTAAATTTGTAGCCGAGTCTAACAAAGTTGTAATCTCTAAGGGTGGTGACTTCGTAGGAAAAGGATATGTCACTGAAAACATGATTAAGCTTAGTGTACTTTCTTTGAACTTGAATGACAATGCATCTTCATCTGCTTATGTTTGTGACTCCTTACATGTTTGGCATGATAGACTAGGACATGTTAATTTCAAATCCATTGAAAGACCTGCTAAATTAGGATGCATTCCTAAAATAAACTTTGACAGAGGTCATAAATGTGAAATTTGTGTTGAATCTAAATATGCAAGAAAACCCTTCAACAAAAGGGTTGAACGTAGTACAGCTCCCCTAGAATTAATCCACTCGGATTTGGGAGATTTGAAATCAACCCCAACTAGAGGAGGTAAAATTTGGTACATCACTTTTATAGATGATCACTCAAGATACTGTCAGGTTTATCTTCTTAGAAGTAAAGATGAAGCCTTAGACGCTTTCAAATTATATAAAATTGAAGTAGAAAACCAAAGAGGTGTTACTATTAAAACTCTTAGGTCAGACCGAGGAGGTGAGTATGTGATACCTATAGGAGAATTCTGCAAACTAAATGGCACCATTCATGAAACTACTGCACCTTCTTCACCTGAGTCGAATGGAGTAGCTGAAAGGAAAAACCGAACACTCATAGATATGGTGAACGCTATGTTAGCTAGTTCAGGGCTACCTTCGAACCTGTGGGGGGAAGCAATTCTCTCTGCATGCTATATCTTGAACCGAGTTCCATTTAAGAAATCCGACAAAACTCCATATGAGTTATGGAAAGGAAGACAACCGTCCTATGCATACTTTAAAGTGTGGGGGTGTTTGGCCAAGGTGGCCACTCCTCGTTCCAAGAAAACCAAAATAGGACCTAAAACTGTAGATTGTGTTTTCCTTGGATATCCTGAGCACACTAGTGCTTATAGGTTCATGGTAATTGGTGAGAACACCATAATGGAATCGAGAGATGCAGTGTTTTTCGAACACATTTTCCCTTTAGGGTCTGGACCTCATAAAAGGGTCCGTGATGATCTCTCAGATGTTCCTTCGACTAGTCAACCCATGTCTCTAGATGCTGAAACCGAACCTAGAAGAAGTAAGAGGGTCAGAACCGAGAAAAGTTTCGGTCCCGATTTTGTGACTCTCACGGTAGAGTCTGAACCCCAAACTTATAAGGAAGCTTTGACCTCTCCGGAAGCTCCCTTCTGGGAAGAAGCTTCAAATAATGAGTGGGATTTCATTCAAAAAAATGAAACTTGGGAGCTTGTAGACTTACCTCCTGGTAGTAAAACCATAGGTTGCAAGTGGGTCTTCAAAAGAAAACATAGAACAGATTGAACTATAGAAAAACACAAAGCTAGGTTGGTATCTAAGGGGTATAGAAAACAAGAAGGATTAGATTTCTTTGATACCTATTCACCGGTCACAAGAATCACTTCTATCCGGATGCTGATTGTTATTGCTTCTATTTATGATTTGCATATACATCAGATGGATGTTAAAACTCCTTTTTTATATGGTGAATTGAATGAAGAAATTTATATGGACCAACCTGAAGGTTTTGTTGTGAAAGGTTATGAAGATAAAGTATGCAAACTGAAAAAATCCTTATATGGTTTAAAACAAGCACCTAAACAGTGGCATGAAAAATTTAATCATGTAATGATATCTAATGGCTTCAAGGTTAATGAATCTGATAAATGTGTTTACATTAAATCTGTGGATGATTCTCATGTTATTATGTGCCTATATGTTGATGATATGCTCATATTAGGTAGTAACCTTGATAGTATTAGTACCACTAAAAGCATGCTTAACGAAAACTTTGACATGAAAGACTTAGGCCCAGCTGATGTAATCTTAGGGATGAAAATCAGAAAGATGTCTGATGGATATAGTCTTAGTCAATCTCATTATGTTGAAACTGTTCTTAAGAGATTTAATCATGAAAATGCTAACCTGCAACTACTCCTTATGATCCCAATTGTAAATTGAAAAAGAACAAGGGTGAAGGCATTTATCAACTTGAGTATTCTCGTGTTATTGGAAGTCTTATGTATTTAATGAACTGTACAAGACCTGATATTGCCTACACTGTGAGTAGATTAAGCAGGTACACTTGCAACCCTGGGCAGGATCACTGGAATGCTCTCTACAGAGTTCTAAGGTACCTGAGAGGAACTTCAAACTATTGCTTAAGTTTTGGGAAGTATCCTGCTGTGCTGGAAGGGTACTGTGATGCTAACTGGATATAAAACTCAGATGAGTGCAAATCCACTAGTGGGTACATCTTCACACTTGGTGGTGCGTCTGTGTCATGGAAGTCTTCCAAACAGACATGTATTGCTCGATCAACCATGGAGTCTGAGTTTATAGCCTTGGAGATAGTTGGGGAGGAAGATGAATGGATACAAGGTTTCCTGGGAGGAATTCCACTTTGTCCCAAGCCTGTGTCTTCGATCGCAATCCACTGTGACAGTCAAGCTGCTATTGGATGCGCAAAGAATAGTGTATACAACGGAAAATCTATATATCTTCAAAGAAGACACAAGACAGTGAAACAACTACTCTCTACTGGTATCATCTCTATAGACTTTGTGAGGTCTAAAGAGAATATTGCAGATCCTTTGACGAAAGGGTTATCTAGAGAGGTATTTAGATCCACATCGAAAGGGATGGGACTCAAGCTCATAAAATAAATCGCCAAGAAGGACACTCAACCTTATGAATGTACAATGAGATAACTAATTTTTGGTGATGTAAAGAGAGCACTATCTTTGTCCCTCCCTATGGTGTAACCGTATGATAGTGCTGCCTGCATGTTTTAGGGTGATCTGTCAAGATCTTAATGAGTTCCATGACTTTGCTTAAAGCGGAGTGTGGCAGGACACTCTTAATGGACTCACCTATGTGGATGTTGGAAGTGGGGCCGCTTCCTATGAGAATTTGAGATTTTTCTCTAGAGACATTCATTAAGTCCGGGATTTAGCCCACGGCCAAAACGGGCCCAACGGCAAGAGCTTGGCAGCTTTCTTTTTCTTTGAGACATCAAAGTGTGGTTGTTATTTCTGAATTGCACTCACTGTTGGCGGTTCAAGACATTGTGTTCACCGTAACAACAAGCAGTTTCGGTAACGTCTCACTAAGTTAAGGTTCAATCTCTGGGACACCTTAGCCTAATATTGATGTATGATGTTTTCTCGTATTTCTTCGATATGTTTTATCATTCATGTGGGGGATTGTTAGAAAAAACGGTTTTGTTATACCAAATTTGCATGGATTATGTTTTTATCTCTAGACCTATTGCCCACTACTTGTTTTTTCATTTGAATAGATAAAACAATAGTCCCACATAAACTAAAATCTAAAGAGTTTTAGACTTAAATACCATAGAATTGGATATAAGGGCATGGCCCTTGGGTCATTAGCATCTCTGAACCATATCAAATTAACGCATATGGAATAAAACTCTAAGCTTCGGTAGAAAATTTTTAGGGTTACCGAAACCTTAAAAAACTGTAAGTTATTAATCCAAAAAACTGTAAAACCCTCTTTAACGAGATGATTCTGCATAAAATCTGCACACGCACCATTGAAATCCATGAATAAAATGTCAATATCTGCGCCAGTTGTAGGAAAATTATCTTGATGCACAATCCCTAATATATAAACAGACGCCATTAGCAAAGAAGTCCACGAAATCAGATTTCCATCGTGCATAATCAGTTGATCACCAACGAAACCAGAAATATTATTAAGCTTGTCAAGAGGATCAGTTGCTGGATTCACCATCTTGATCGTCCTAAAGACAACCAAAAACGATGAAAACCAACAAGAGTTTTCCAAACCCTAGACCCGAGAAAATCGGAGCTCTAGGGGTTCTTGTTGAAAAATGTTTTTTTTTTTAATTATGGGCCTGACAATATGCATAAGGGTATCAATGTCTTTTAATATTTCAGGGACTAGATTTCAATTTCTTTTAATTGAGGGCTTGATATTATAGGTAATCCATGGGTTGGGCCTTAGCATAATTTTCTCTTGTGCGATATAATCATTTGGTGTAGTCTTGGAATGTTTCGTAATGATTATTTCAATAACTTGAAAATTGCTTTGATGCTAATAATTCGTGAAAAAAAATATTTTAGTTCTCTAAGAATGTTTCAATGATTGAAATAGAGTTTAGAACAATTGGAAATAATCATAGTATGTGTAATTGCATATATGTAATCCATGTCCGAGAACCATAGTATGCATACCCGTATGCGTACCTGTTGGTTTGTGAAAGTCCGGATACCTAAGTACACATCCCGGTACGCGTACTGGTGTATGGTTTGGGTCCGGGAATTTATGTTGTGTTTGGAGGTATGCGTGCCTATTCGCATACTGGCGAACCCAAACTCAGTCCGGATACTTAAGTATGCGTACTCGTTTGCATACTTGAGTAGTTAAAGTTCTAGAATCGGTTTGTTCATGAACTAATACATTTATATAATAAGGAATGCAATCTTTGCAAACCGTGGCTATAATGTTCATGAATTGATTCGAGTGAATCAAACCGATTTTGCTTCAATTGTGTTCTTGTATACTTCTATGAGAATATAGCAATTGAACAACTCTATAACTAGTTTCATTTGAGTCATTTGAACTGGTTGTAGTTAAGATGAATAAGGTTGATATGAGAGTTTTCCTATAGCTAACTTAGGTTAACTACTTTTGATCCAACCTGGTGTACACGTTTAGGTATGGTTATTCAAACCTAAATGAAGGTACATTTCATTTGTGTATAACAAGTTAAGTTCGATCTAACGGTTGAAAGATATTAGCTTGAGTTTAATCAGGTTTTCATCTAACGGTGAATATTGAATGCTTTGTTACCAAGGTAACTTAATTGCAAACCCAGATTTGAAAAGTATATAAGGGAGAACTCTAGCAACTTGGAAACCTAATCCCTACACCTTCGGTGTGGTACTAGTTGCGACTAGAGTCGATTCTACTTTAACCTTAGGTTTTTCACGAACCCAGTAGGTTAACGACTTGAAGACTTCATTGGGATTGTGAAGCCAGACCCTAACTATTTTCTTTGTAGTTGCGTGTTCTGATCTTACATCTACTATCGTGATTGAGTATTATCTTTGCTAAGATTTTCTTGAGATTTATCTCCAATAGGTAAGATTAAAAGAAGTCACAAACATCTTCGTCACATCGTTTATGATTCCACAATATCTTGTTTCGCTTCCATATGATTAAGATTATTATGAGGTGATTGATAATACTATGTTGTTCTTAGGGAATATAAGTCTGGTTTATCAATTGGTTCCCGTGCACCTTGATTTATCAAAAGACGGAACAAAACTCATAGGTATTTCAGTGGGAGACAGATTTATCTATTCCAATAGACTTTTCTGTGTGAGACAGATTTGTTTATCAAGTCTTCGACTTTGGGTCTGTAGCAACTCTTGGTTGTGGGTGAGATCTGTAGCGCCCCCTAAGCTAGCACCTGACTAATCCAAGAGATTAACTAAATAAAGAGGCACTACGAATCTAATTCAAATACTTAAACATTCAATTAAGAAATCTGCTACAAAATTTATCCCAAAACTAACCCCACTCAAAATATATATACATGAACTTCTCTCAAATGATACATATATAATAGTCAATTGGTTTACAGATACAATAAACAACATAATAAACATAGCGGAAGTTAACTAATTAACGAAGTCAACACTTGTGGCTTTCGCTGTGCAACTCTGATCTGTCTCTGAAAAATGAAAGTGGGAATCGTTAACATTTAACTTCCAAGTAATCATAAACAAGATTAAGAAAAAAAATAATGTTTTCTCAGACATTAAATAGTGACCAAGTCGCTGAGATACACAAACACGAATACGGACAAGCTCTTTCTTCAAACAATGTATACTATGGTTGTGCAATTCCGAACTCGCAAATCCACACCTAATCGTAAATATGGATGTCGACAATTCCGAACTCGCAAATTGTCGACCAATATATCATAAAAGCTCTAGGTATAAATGTGAAAGAGCATATCCTCACAGAAGTAAACAAACATGTATATGGACAAACTCCTTCTTCAAACAATGTATACTATGGTTGTGCGATTCTGAACTCGCAAATCCACACCTTATCGTAAATATGGATGTCGACAATTCCGAACTCGCAAACTATCGACCGATATAGGCGTAAAAGCTGAATTCATGTAGATATAAATGTGAAGGAGCGTATCCTATACACCACAAGTGGAAATTCTTATTTCCCATAACAATTCATATGACAAACAAACATTACAAGTCCTTTCCAAACCATGGAAAGATTCAAAGAATCAACAGAAGTATAGTAATGCAATTTAAACAAAACATGGAATGCATAGACAGATAATGCATGAGTTTGTTAAGAATAAACTTTTGTAATAGAAACAACAATGTTTACAAAAGAGTCAAATGTATTCCCACCTCTTTTGATGACAAGCCACGCCTACCTCGAGATCCATGATCCACTGGTTCATCCTTTGAATCGATCGTTGTTAATAGACTAACTGTTAATCATACAAGAACTCTAAGAGTTTAGCCAAAAAGGCTCACACAAGAATCATACAATTCTATTTAATGGTTCTAAGCCCATTTGTGGTTTAACACATCTTCATTATCCATCTCTTGCATATCTAAAGATTTACTAACTCCGTTAGGTTGGTTCTATAGTCTATTAGCTAAGTCTTATGAATGTCTACAACTTTGTAGAATAAGTCGAAGGCTAATTCGGACCATAAGGGGTCCAAACATCAATCTAGGTTAACTAGTCATAAGCCCAAGTCTATGAAGCAAGCCCAATACACAAGGCTGGTCCGTCTAACGGTTACTAATGGTCAACGGCGGTCAAATGGTTCAACTAACAGTCAACGTCAGTTAAAGGTCAAGGTCCTGGTCAACTGAGTCCAAGGTTCACTGAGTCAAAATGATTCAACTCAGGTTAACGGTTCAACTCGACTCAGTTATATTAACTAAGTCAGCAAAACTAGTCAGCTAAACAAACATCTGACTGGGATGACTAATATGCAAACTTCTATTGCAGAAAACCTTCAATTATGTTTCTTACATTCTCATCTCCTATTTTAGCAATTCAACTTGAATTCAAATGGTAAACAACATTGAATTTCATTTACAAATAGGAACTCTTATTAGCTGTAATTGTAGCTTTTAGCAACACATTCCACTAAACTGAATCACCACCAGTTTCAGATCAATTACAACTAAAATTCAATACCACCACTACTTGCAACTCATTACATTTATCTACAACTACAAATCTACTTCATATGGCCACTTGCAGTTAATCATTCATCACAGACAACACCATATCCAGTTCCAGCTCTTTACAATAAACATCCACAGTTCATTCATACACAATCCATCCCAACAGTACTATACTAACTTACCACCATTACCATTCTGTTCAATCTTAACTCAACACAATCAATCCTAGAACCACTATGAGCTCTTCCCTGGATTGCACAATCAAACAAAACACATCAGCACCATCACTATATCAACCACATCTTCCCTAATTACTACCACCTGCATAATAACTTACAGTTTCAATTACACAACTCCAGTCCACCAGCAAACCCATTTACTTGAGACTCTATTATCCAACTCCACCAAAATGTTAACTCCACCTCCATCTCATCTGCCACTGCATACCACCTGCAATTCTAGTTCTTTAGATACATTATCACCAGGCTCATTTACTGCAACCATTTGAGCTAAACAAATTCTGCAAAGCCCTAAGCATTCATCTATAGCCACCATCACCAGCTGCAATAAAAAAAAACCCCAGTTCTTCCCAGCACGTATGACCACTATCAATTCTCATTACCTCCTTCACTGTCATTCAACACAATTTCATCAATTCACCATAGAATTATCAACAACCACAGAATCTTACTTCAATTACAGTCCCCTTCATCAAACATCATAATCTTCTTAATCAACTTCCTTTTCAAATATACATACATCTCATACAACTCACATCCACAACCACCAACAATTCCATGTAAATTCTTAATTCATTAAGAAACTCATAAATTCAATAAAAAACTTGAACAAATTAATACTCATAAAACAATTACCTCAAAGACAATTCAACTCAAGCATTTGTGATCGAATTCCTCAAACCTCGACTTCCTGAATACAATCAGTTTCAAAACCATACCCAAATTCTTCTAATAGTAGCAACGCCCTCTTTTCTCTTTATGCAATTCACATCAAAGACCAAGTTACAGCCACATAACCATTCCACACTGTTCCTATCTCAACATACAATTTCATAATATATTCATCATCATCCATAAACTCATAAATTCAGTAATAAAAATCAATCAACACTACTAAGTTAACTAAGAGGAACAGTTACCCCATTATAAGTTCATTCCTGCAATTGAGAACAACTCCTCTTGTTACTCGATTTGCGACCACCCACCAGTCATCCATACTCCCTGCAACTACATCATCACAACTACAACTTACAATTCTGCTCCTACCTTCACTAACACAGATTCAAACCCTAACTACTGTTTCCAAGCTATTCTTCAACCTTAACTCATAATTCGAGTTAAACCCACCTCCAATTAAACCTCTAGAGTATCAAATTCATATTTGAATTTTTCTTGGAATTCTTCCAGAAAGCCTAGCTAGCTCTTTATTCAATCCACAAAACAACTCTACAACTTCGATTAACCATAACCCTATTAATCTTTCATCTTTATCAACTCCATATCACCGTCATTTGCACCCAAACCTAAACTCAGAACCCTAATTCCTCTTCCCCTGATTCACGCCAAAACCCTAACAATCAATAATCTTCCCCTTCCCGAATCACATCGACATCACCTCCGTCACCTTACGAACAGTTTCATGAACCAAAATCTCTCTAACCCGCTCTCAATTTCATCACTCTCCACTTACAGAGGAAGAGCAGAGAAGAAGAAGAAGAAGAAAGATAAAGATAAAGATAAGAAGAAAAGAAAAGAAAAGAATAAAGAAGAATAACAGGGGGTTAGTCCTCGAGTGATTTTGGGGGAGTTGAGTGTATTTTAAATCTCAGGGATTTTGAGAGAGTTTGAGAGAGTGTAGGGAGTTTGAGAGAGTTTTGTGTTTTTGAGTTTAGTGAGTTTGAGGGAGTGTAGGGAGTTTGAGAGAGTTTATTAGAGGGAGTTTGGGGGAGTTTGAGAGAGTTCACTCCTAACTCATTCTCTTTTAAGAAACAATAAACCCTTATTTGCAAATAACATTGATCTTTAATCAAAAGAAAAAAATAAATGAAAATGATCATATCTCTGTATCAATAGTATGTTATTTTGTGCAACGAGATAATTTTTTTTCACTTCAATTTAACGGTCTCCATACAATTCTAACTCCCTTTGTTCACGAACATTTTCCCACATATCATCCGCTATACTCTTTCTCCATGCATTAGCTTCTTGACGTTGTTGTTCTTGAGTTTGTTGTGTCAAAATTTCATCGTCATTTACAAGCGTTGATGGATGGATATCTTCCTCTTCCTCTTCCTCGACCGGAAACTCATCTGAACGACATTCTTTTCGTAAGAAGTTGTGTAGGCCTGCACAAGATGTCATTATCTCCGCTTGCACCTGATACGGAAATGGAGGTTGAGACTTAAAGATCAAGAAACGATACTTCACAACACCGAACAATCTTTCAACTACATTCCTCAAAGAAGCATGACGCATGTTAAATAATTCTTCAGCCTTTTTCGCATGATTACCCGTACCAGAAAATTCTTTCAAATGATAACGTTGGGCACGAAATGGTGTTAAACAATATCGTCGGTTTGCAAACCCACTATCCCCCAAGTAATATTTACCTGAATAAAACACAAAAAGAAAACTTCGTCAAGTAGAACCCGAATATAACTTAACCAAAAAACTCAAAACTTCACATTAGATAAAAGTAAAATTACCTTGCAGTATTTTCAGTCCATTTCTTTTTGTCATTGCGTCGTTAAGTATTTTCGAATCATGAGCAGACCCTTCCCATCCACTGAGCACGTATATGAACTCCAAGTCGAAATTGCAAACCGCTAACACATTTTGAGATGTAATTCCATGTCGATTCCGATAAACGGCTGCATTTCTTTTCTCTACCATTGCTGGGATATGTGTACCGTCCATATCTCCAATGCAATCCTTAAAGTAAGGATAAAATCGTGTACTCTCACGAATTTTAAATGGAGTTGCACTTGTTGGCTTAGCCATCATCCTCGGAGCTATAGAATTTAAAGCTCGCAACATCCTGTTGAAGTTTTTACTAACTGTCCACCGAGAGCGACCAAATGTGTCACGTATTGTGCAATATCGTGAACTTTGGCCAACAACGAGTAAAAATGTACCAAGCATTTCTTCAATAGAAACACATCTTGTATCACATAATGATGTAGTTTCTCTAATGATACAACATAGTTTTAGAAAAATATTAGGGTACATCCTATAACTTCTTCGAAAGTCTTCTGGGTCTTGACGCAAAACTCTCCTTATATAGTTATATCCAAACAAAGTAACTGGGCGTCTCATTGGTCTTTCAATACGCTGACTTTGTATGTATTGCAATTTCTTGATTATATCCATCAACCATGAATGCACCGCCGAAAGTATATTCAAAAATATGGATAGTTCAAATTCATTATTACTGCTTACCTCTTCATCATCACTGCTTTCTTCTTCTGTATCAAAGGCTTCATCTTCACTATCAGTAGATAAATCCAAATCAGCATGTTCACCTAAAAAGATGATAAAAGTACTTTTTTTTATTAGAATCATCATTATTTCAAAAGCATAAAAGTATATGTATATAGAAAATAAGCATATAGAATATAAAGTTCATAAATTCAATCATAATAACCATAAAGATGTCAACCCATAAAAATTAGTAGCAATCAATCCATAACAATAAGTTCTCAACTAGGAGAAAAGAAAAATTAAATACTAATAGTTATGAAGAAAAACGATCAAATGTTGTAACTCTAAAAGCCCATTAAACCTAATAGAAACTTGCAAAGATGACAGGTTTATGCTTTTAACTTTGAACCAATCCACAACTTTCTCTCTTCAGGAGTAAAACGTATGAATAAGTTCTTCTTGTGATTGTTGTCCAGCATTTCAATTACTTTCAGCTTATCTTCCAAAGAAATTTCATTCATGCCATAAACAAGATCCCATACTTGGTTATCTTTCTTATCCTTATCAATTCTGCGCATTTCTTTTTCAATTTTGCGGTCTTCTTTCTCTTTCGCAATAAGAGCATGCATTGAATCAATAGAAGAAGCAATCGATGAACTGTTGGCAATCAATTTCTCTAGATAATCAGACTGCCCAGTAGGATTAGTTGATGTAGAAGAGTCACCAATGTCACACCTTGGTCTTTTCTTTGGTGCCGTTTTTCTGACAGGAATTTTCTTTGTGTTCATATCTTGAGTTTTCTTTATCTTGTTCATCACTTTCCTCTAAGCCATATCCCACGTATGATACGTTAAAAGCATTATCATATTGCTCTCGTTGAGTATAATCAACATCGAAGTAATCATCTTGTTCATCTTCCTTATCACAGGTTCTAGCACTTGTACCCTCATGGGTAAGATCAACTGTAACTTTTCCAGAAGCACATTTATTCCCAAAAACAATAAGCAAGTCACCATAGTCTTTACCATTATCTTCCCTTAAGTTAGTTTGGTTTGGATGGCTCTGTTAACATACAAAAAATAAATAAAGGATAAAGCATGAATTAGAACTCTGCACAAAATAGAAGAAAAAAATATCAAATTTAGTTTTCAGTAAGTATCACACACATACCTCAAAGTAATTGTTCCACATCTCGTCGGATCCAGTAATCATCTTGTTAGCATCATCCTAACTGAATCCAGAAGTACAAGATTTAAACAAATCCTGGTATTGACCAAATCTAGTCTTCGGCCATCTATGTTTCCCTTTATAGTTCTCAAAAGATTTGTCACAACCACATGCTTGGTTAAGTTTTGGAAGTATCTCCTCTTCCACTATTCTCTTAGTAAAACATCCACTAGTGTCTTTCTTCTTATCAAGTGTAGCTTCTACCAACAGTTCCAATAATTTCTCAGTCTCTCAAGTTGTCCATTGTTTGTAATTCGTAGTCACTTCCGTTTTCGGTTTCGTATTCTTATTCTTCCTAACATTCTTTTTCTTGTTGTTGTTTTCAGCAGGTTGGCTGGATTTTTCCATTTTATGGTGTGACATGTTAGCTACATTAGTACTTAGACTAATACTAGAACTTAACAAAGCAAGGATAGTAATAACACCAAACTGTCTAATGTAAACATGATAAAAAAATGTGATACTCGATTACACAGTACTAACACGCAGAGCTACTTAGCCAAATTGTTAATCAAAGAAAATCCCTTAGAAACTCCTTGCAACAAAAGCACCGTATAAATTCGCTAAAACACGCCAATAAGGAATGAAGTACGCCACTGTATTGAACTTTGGCATATAGAATAGAAGAGAAGTATGTGTCTAAATAAGAGGACTTAACAAGTGATAGTGATTCTCAATGACACCCATGCAAATTAGAAAGCCAATTAATGCATGATGACAGAACAAATTATGAAGATAGCTGTAAAGGAATTCTGTTTCACCGAAACACAGCTTCAGATTGTCCAATCTTTGCAGTACTAATACTTACCTGATCCTCTTGAAATTTTTAAGGTACACTTAAAACTAAATATTCCACAACACACTCAAATATCATAGCATTCCAACGGTTCATTAAAAAGATACATTACTCAGAACCCGACTACTTTCAATACGTGCATACAGAATTCAGTTCCGGATTTCTCACACTTTGGTGTACCTAAAGTGATCATAACTTCATGAAATTTCTACAGTAGGAAACCTTCATATATACAAACATCATACTAAAATTTCAGCTTTGTACGATAAGCGGAGAATGAGATAAATAGGAATCAGTCCACTATTCGGGATTTAAACTCAGCAGACCATAGTCATATATTGTGCAAGCTTTGCAGTAGCAAACATGACCTGATCCGCGTGAAAGTTTTACTGTACTTCTATAAAAAGGTAAACTACGACATACCCAAATTTCATCATATTCCAACGGTTTAATTTAAAGATATCATTATAACAAAAGCACCGTATGAATTGGCTAAAACACGCCAATACGGAATGAAGTACGTCACTGTATTGAACTTTGGCATATAGAATAGAATAGAAGTATGTCTCTAAATAAGATGAATTAACAAGTGATAGTGATTCTCAATGACACCCATGCAAAGTAGCAAGCCAATTAATGCATGATGACATAACAAATTATGAAGATAGCTGTAAAGGAATTCTGTTTCACCGAACACAGTTTCAGATTGTCCAATCTTTGCAGTACTAATACTTACCTGATCCTCTTTAAATTTTTATGGTACACTTACAACTCAATATTCCACAACACACTCAAAAATCATAGCATTCCAACGGTTCATTAAAAGGATACATTACTCAGAACCCGACTACTTTCAATACGTGCATACAGAATTCAGTTCCGGATTTCTCACACTTTGGTGTACCTAAAGTGATCAGAACTTCATGAAATTTCTACAGTAGGTAACCTTCATATATACAAACATCATACTAAAATTTCAGCTTTGTCCGATAAGCGGAGAATGAGATAAATAGGAATCAGTCCCCTATTCGGGATTTAAACTCAGCAGACCATAGTCATATATTGTGCAAGCTTTGCAGTAGCAAACGTGACCTGATCCGCGTGAAAATTTTACTGTACTTCTATAACAAGGTAAACTACGACATACTCAAATTTCATCATATTCCAACGGTTTAATTTAAAGATATCATTATAATCAAATCATGCAATTTCTTACCAAGATCTTTTGAACCACAAATTAGGGTTTTGACAGAGAGAGAGAGTACCCACAAAAAAAAACTATACACACAATCAAAATAAACAATCATGGAGATCAAAGATATGAAAAACAATCAAAATAGTACACAAATCAAACTATTAAAAACAATCATGGAGATCAAAGAAGAAAAAAAACATATCTGGAAAAAAACGTTTCCTCTTCTTTCTCCTATGGTTTTCTACGCACCAAACTCCTTCCCAAATCTCTATTCTTTTGAGAGATTTGTTGTGAGACCAAAATACACTAAAAACTCCTTCGAACTCCCCAAAGCAACCAACTCCCTAGTATTGTAGGGTTTTATGACTAACAGGGAGTTCAAGAGCTTTTCTTAAACTCCCCAGCGACTAACAGGTGTTTTCTAGAGAGTTTAGGAGACTCCTCTAAACTCCCCCACGACTAACGGAGATTTGGAGAGACTCCCTCAAACTCCCTCAGGACTAATAGGAGAAAACCTAAATACATTAAAATCTCTCGAACTCTCCCACGACTAACCCCCTGTAAGATTTTATCCTCTCGATGGTTGAAGATAAGACCGACCAAACTTGTTAAATGCACCCGAGAAATGGATAAGGGAAGCCAGGCGGATCCAATTATGAAAAGACTATTTTTCCCTTCATAAGTATCTAATGGTTACTTTTTCGTCTGGTATCTGATTAACACGTTCGAGTAGCCAATTCCGCGTAACTTTTCGAGATCTATCTAACGATATCAGTTTCGTATCTAAATCTTTGTTAGATTAATTCCTATTAATTATCATTCGTGTTAAACTAGTCGAGTTATTAACAGCTAAAACGAACTTGACCGGTCTAATAGCGTTGACGAGCTTGCGGGTCTTTACATTCTCCCCACCTTATACATTTTTTTCCTCGAAAATCAATCATCCTTCTGGTCTTCCAAAACTCCCAACCTTATTGAATAATCTCATCTCTTGAGTAAGCGCAAATAACATAAAACAAAGCACAAACCTATATGGATCTACAACTAAAATTTGTATGCTCTAGGTTCAACCATATTAACTTTAGTAACTATATCAAATAAGGAAGTCTAATTTTTCTTAAACTAATTTCTATTTTATAAGATATATGTCTCTAACTTCAAGGAATAATCCTACGAATCTTTCTAAGTGAACTTCCATCTATTGGGTTTCTAAATTAATTTACAGTAAATTTCTATGATCGGTCATCTCTGAATGCAGTTGCCTTGTCAAGGTTAGCCAATCCCAACAATGCCTTCCTACGAACAGAGAAAACACAACCTTCACTATTCTCCAGTGCTAGATTAATTAATTTCTAACATAATATGACTAACTAATCTTTAAATTTATGTGTAACTAATTTATCTTGAAAAATTTACTTCATAAAGTATATATAATTCACAACATTCTAAGCAATTTGATCATCATAATTTTTATTAGTATAAATAATTCAATTTCGATTTTTCGTCAATTTATAATATCTGATAATTTTAATTTTACTGTAATACCACATATAAATTTTCCAAATATAATCTACTCTAAATTTTCTTACTAGTCTAATTATTCGAATACTATCATCAATTGCGTTATTATTCTCATTATTCTTAAGTTGATAGTCCAATTGGTACATTAAGCCTTAATCTTCTAAATATAATTTTACATCCACGTAAGAATTGATATGATAGATTTTATTTAATCAAGTTGAATTTATATACTATATCTTGTTAAATATTGTGTTGGTAATTTAATATGATCTAAATTTGAGTCTGCATAAAAATTATAATATATCCTAATAGTCTTTAGATTTTCTATCAAGGTAAAGTATCTGATTAATATACTAATTTATTTTCTTTTAATTAAAAGATTACACTAAACATCTGAATATTAACTTTCACTACTTCATGTATATTTGTTTCATTTTAGAGAGGTGCTGAAATGAATACTAACACTACTAACAAGTTGAGACTTTTTGTTTTATTATTATGTCCTCGCTTTCTTAAGTCTAACGCCTAATAAGTTGGTATTAATTATCTACATATATCTCTAATTTGTAATTAGTTTAATTTACAAAAATTTCAAGATAAGTTACTAATTTTCTGTAGCTCTTTAATCATAATTATTATTTTTATTGTTATATATATTTAATGAAATATTAGTTAAGCTAAGTTCAATATGACACTGATTAATAAATGCTAATCATTACTTTATTAAAATTATTATTACTATTATTATCATCTTTAATTACTAATATAATATTTTATTATCGACATTGATGGTCAAACTATTATTCTAACTACTCTTCCAAATATTATTGAGTCCCAAAAATATTATTACATTTATGTAATTATAAACTGTTGACTCTACGTATAAGTCAAGGTGCTCAATAAATTTCTATGTGACTTTCAATATCTATCAATAATACTAATCTCACTATTTTTAGTATTAGAGTATTTACGTGTTCATACTTTTTAGATTAGTTATTCTCAAATCCTTCTTAACTAAAGTTTTTGGTGTACCCTACAATTTTTACTTCATTACCTACACAAACAATCAAACAAACAAATCAAACAATCAAATAAATCTTTTAATTATTGATAGCTTTTACTGATTAAGATTTATCTCACAACCCAACCCAGTTCTAAACTAAACTATTTCACTAACTGGCACTGGCTATTCCTATGTTTTCCCATGTAAGATCTGATAGTGAGCTCTGATACCAAGTCTGTAGCGCCCCCTAAGCTAGCAGCTGACTAATCCAAGAGATTAACTAAATTTAGAGGCACTACGAATCTAATTCAAATACTTAAACATTCAATTAAGAAATCTGCTACAAAATTTATCCCAAAACTAACCCCGCTCAAAATATATATACATGAACTTCTCTCAAATAATATATATATAATAGTCAATTGGTTTACAGATACAATAAACAACATAATAAACATAGCGGAAGTTAACTAATTAACGAAGTCAATACTTGTGGCTTTCGATGCGCAACTCTGATCTGTCTCTGAAAACTGAAAGTGGGAATAATTAACATTTAACTTCTAAGTAATCATAAACAAGATTAAGAAAAACAATAATGTTTTCTCAGACATTAAATAGTGACCAAGTCACTGAGATACACAAACACGAATACGGATAAGCTATTTCTTCAAACAATGTATACTATGGTTGTGCAATTCCGAACTCGCAAATCCACACCTAATCGTAAATATGGATGTCGACAATTCCGAACTCGCAAACTGTCGACCAATATATGATAAAAGCTATAGGTATAAATGTGAAAGAGCATATCCTCACATAAGTAAACAAACATGTATATGGACAAACTCCTTCTTCAAACAATGTATACTATGGTTGTGCAATTCCGAACTCGCAAATCCACACCTAATCGTAAATATGGATGTCGACAATTCCGAACTCGCAAACTGTCGACCGATATAAGCATAAAAGCTGAATTCATGTAGATATAAATGTGAAGGAGCGTATCCTATATACCACAAGTGGAAATTCGTATTTCTCATAACAATTCATATGACAAAAAAATATTACAAGTCCTTTCCAAACCATGGAAAGATTCAAAGAATCAACAGAAGTATAGTAATGCAATTTAAACAAAACATGGAATGCATGGACAGACAATGCATGAGTTTGTTAAGCATAAACTTTTGTAAAAGAAACAACAATGGTTACAAAAGAGTCAAATGTATTCCCACCTCTTTTGATGACAAGCCACGCCTACCTCGAGATCCACGATCCACTGGTTCATCCTTTGAATCGATCGTTGTAACTGTTAATCATACAAGAACTCTAAGAGTTTAGCCAAAAAGGCTTACATAAGAATCATACAATTCTATTTAATGGTTCCTGGTTCCAAGCCCATTTATGGTTTAACGCATCTTCATTATCCATCTCTTGCATATCTAAAGATTTACTAATTCCATTAGGTTGGTTTTATAGTCTATTAGCTAAGTCTTATGAATGTCTACAACTTTGTAGAATAAGTCGAAGGCTATTTCGGACCATAAGGGGTCCAAACATCAATCTAGGGTAACTAGTCATAAGCCCAAGTCTATGAAGCAAGCCCAATACACAAGGCTGGTCCATCTAACGGTTACTAATGGTCAACAACGGTCAAATGGTTCAACTAACAGTCAACATCAGCTAAAAGCTAAAGGTCAAGGTCCTGGTCAACAGAGTCCAAGGTTCACTGATTCAAACCGATTCAACTCAGGTTAACGGTTCAACTCGACTCAGTTATATTAACCAAGTCAGCAAAACTAGTCAGCTAAACAAACATCTGACTGGGATGACTAATATGCAAACTTCTATTGCAGAAAACCTTCAACTATGTTTCTTACATTCTCATCTCCTATTTTAGCAATTCAACTAGAATTCAAATACTAAACAACATTGAATTTCATTTACAAATAAGAACTCTTATTAGCTGTAATTGTAGCTTTTAGCAACATATTCCACTAAACTGAATCACCACCAGTTTCAGATCAATTACAACTAAAATTCAATACCACCACTACTTGCAACTCCTTACATTTATCTACAACTGCAAATCTACTTCATATGGCCACTTGCAGTTAATCATTCATCACAGACAACACTGTATTCAGTTCCAGCTCTTTACAATGAACACCAACAGTTCATTCATACACAATCCATCCCAACAGTACCATACTAACTTACCACCATTACCATTCTGTTCAATCTTAACTCAACACAATCAATCCTAGAACCACTATGAGCTCTTCCCTGGATTGCACAATCAAACAAAACACATCAACACCATCACTATATCAACCACATCTTCTCTAATTACTACCACCTGCATATTAACTTACAGTTTCAATTACACAACTCCAGTCCACCAGCAAACCCATTTACTTGAGACTCTAATATACAACTCCACCAAAATGTTAACTCCACCTCCATCTCATCTGCCACTGCATACCACCTGCAATTCTAGTTCTTTAGATACATTATCACCAGGCTCATTTACTGCAACCATTTTGAGCTAAACAAATTCTGCAAAGCCCTAAGCATTCATCTATAGCCACCATCACCAGCTGCAATAAAACAACCCCCCAGTTCTTCCCAGCATGTATGACCACTATCAATTCTCATTACCTCCTTCACTGTCATTCAACACAATTTCATCAATTCACCATAGAATTATCAACAACCACGGAATCTTACTTCAATTACAGTCTCCTTCATCAAACATCATAATCTTATTAATCAACTTCCTTTTCAAATATACATACATCTCATACAACTCACATCCACAACCACCAACAATTCCATGTAAATTCTTAATACATTAAGAAACTCATAAACGCAATAAAGAACTTGAACAAATTAATACTCATAAAACAATTACCTCAAAGACAATTCAACTCAAGCATTTGTGATCGAATTCCTCAAATCTCGACTTCCTGAATACAATCAGTTTCAAAACCATAACCAACTTCTTCTAACAGTAGCAACGCCCTCTTTTCTCTTTATGCAATTCACATCAAAGCCCAAGTTACAACTACATAACCATTCCACACTGTTCCTATCTCAACATACAATTTCATAATATATTCATCATCATCCATAAACTCATAAACTCAGTAATGAAAATCAATCAACACTACTAAGTTAACTAAGAGGAACAGACCCCATAATAAGTTCATTCCTGCAATTGAGAACAACTCCTCTTGTTACTCGACTTGATCCACCAATTCTTCTTAAGACAACGACCACCCACCAGTCATCCATACTCCCTGAAACTACATCATCATAACTACAACTTACAATTCTGCTCCTACCTTCACTAACACAGATTCAAACCCTAACTACTGTTTCCAAGCTATTCTTCAACCTTAACTCATAATTCGAGTTAAACCCACCTCCAATTAAACCTCTAGAGTATCAAATTCATCTTTGAATTTTTCTTGGAATTCTTCCAGAAAGCCTATCTAGCTCTTTATTCAATCCACAAAACAACTCTACAACTTCGATTAACCATAACCCTCTTAATATTTCATCTTTATCAACTCCATATCACCGTCATTTGCACCCAAACCTAAACTCAGAACCCCAATTCCTCTTCCCCTGATTCACGAAAAAACCCTAACAATCAATAATCTTCCTCTTCCCGAATCACATTGACATCACCTCCATCACCTTCCAAAAAGTTTCATCAACCAAAATCTCTCTAACCCGCTCTCAATTTCATCACTCGCCACTTACAGAGGAAGAGCAGAGAAGAAGAAGAAGAAGAAGAAGAAGAAAAAAGAAAGATAAAGATAAGAAGAAAAGAATAAAGAAGAACAAGGTTTTATCCTCTCGATGGTTGAGATAAGACCGACCAAACTTGTTAAATGCACCCGACAAATGGATAAGGGAAGCCAGGCGGATCCAATTATGAAAAGACTATTTTTCCCTTCATAAGTATCTAATGGTTACTTCTTCGTCTGGTATCTGATTAACACGTTCGAGTAGTCAATTCCGCGTAACTTTTCGAGATCTATCTAACGATATCAGTTTCGTATCTAAATCTTTGTTAGATTAATGCATATTAATTATCATTCGTGTTAAACTAGTCGAGTTATTAACAGCTAAAACGAACTTGACCGGTCTAATAGCGTTGACGAGCTTGCGGGTCTTTACATTCTCCCCACCTTATACATTTTCGTCCTCGAAAATCAACCATCCTTCTGGTCTTCCAAAACTCCCAACCTTATTGAATAATCTCATCTCTTTAGTAAGCGCAAATAACATAAAACAAAGCACAAACCTATATGGATCTACAACTAAAATTTATATGCTCTAGGTTCAACCATATTAACTTTAGTAACTATATCAAATAAGGAAGTCTAATTTTCTTAAACTAATTTCTATTTTATAAGATATTTGTCTCTCACTTCAAGGAATAATCCTACGAATCTTTCTAAGTGAACTTCCATCTATTGGGTTTCTAAATTAATTTACAGTAAATTTCTTTGATCGGTCATCTCTGAATGCAGTTGCCTTGTCAAGGTTAGCCAATCCCAACAATGCCTTCCTACGAACAGAGAAGACACAACCTTCACTATTCTCCAGTGCTAGATTAATTAATTTCTAACATAATATGACTAACTAATCTTGAAATTTATGTGTAACTAATTTATCTTGAAAAATTTACTTCATAAAGTATATATAATTCACAACATTCTAAGCAATTTGATCATCATAATTTTTATTAGTATAAATAATTCAATTTCGATTTTTCGTCAATTTATAATATCTGATAATTTTAATTTTACTGTAATACCACATATAAATTTTCCAAATATAATCTACTCTAAATTTTCTTACTAGTCTAATTATTCGAATACTATCATCAATTGCGTTATTATTCTCATTATTCTTAAGTTGATAGTCCAATTGGTACATTAAGCCTTAATCTTCTAAATATAATTTTACATCCACGTAAGAATTGATATGATAAATTTTATTTAATCAAGTTGAATTTATATATTATATCTTGTTAAATATTGTGTTGGTAATTTAATATGATCTAAATTTGAGTCTGCATAAAAATTATAATATATCCTAATAGTCTTTTAGCGTGTTCGTTTCGGGTAATTGGGAGCCCAGTAATTGGATTCCAAGGGAATAGGCCCAATTCCCCTGAACCGAACAGCCCAAAAAAATTTAGAATTGGATTTCTAAGGAATCCAATTCCCTCCTATGGGCTCTATTCTATTGCATTGGTGGGTGGGTGGAAAGGAATTTGATTCCGTAAAAAACAAAGGGAATTGAGCGAAAATTACCAATTTGTCCTCTGAAAACAAAATCTGAATCTGGTTTTCATTTTTCATTTCTAACCATTTCGTTTGAGATCGAGAGAGAAGAAGAGATCGAGAGAGAAGAAGAAAGAAACCACTGAAGAATGAGAAATGGAGAAATACGATGATTAGGTTAGGGTTTTAACTTCTCGTATTTTCTTTCTTCTCTATCTGTATGTAATTTCATTTTTTTTTAACTGCTCGTTTTGTTAGGGTTTTGATTTCTTTTCAGTTTGTTGCAGGAATGATTGATTAAAAGACCAATTATCATCTCAATTGGATTTGCGGCTTTGTGATAATCGGTCATCAACTCAGGAACAATAATTTCTTCCACAAGAACTCTAACTTTCATTTTCAACAGTACCTATTTCTTCTTTTCCCGACTCAATCAACTACAGTATTATCAGCGTTTCCCTTTGATTCAACTAATAAGAACTTTCAAGGTATAATTCGTTCACCAATTTCATTTAAATTGATTTCGGTAATTTTTTAGTTTTATGATAAAATTAGCTTATGCATGTGTATGTTGGGTTTATGATATAATCCATGAAATCATCTTTTAACTATCCCTTGATTGTGTTGTGTTTTTTTGACAATGAAAAACTAACTTAGATTATGCTTTTTATTTTCCTGAAAAACTTTTGATATTTGACTTGAGACCTATATTGAGTCACCCTGTGGATGTATGATTGTTTACTGTTTTATCATCCGTGTCTGTATAGTCATGTATGGTTGACCATTTTGTTCTTATCCTTTTCAAATTCAGACCCACTTCCAGTATGGCACCTCTAGTCTTGACAAAAAAAAGGAAACTTGAAATGATGACAGACAATATCCGAACAACGATGGATGTTGTAACTTTATTTTACATTTATTTCTATTCATATGTCTTGCGTCATCAAAGCAGTGTGTTAAGAGCTAATGATCGTTTTGAATTAACTATGGTACGATTGTGGGTGATGGAAGATTTGGTATACAAAAGTGACACCAAATGTAAATCCCAACTTCGTCTCGATAGACGCACTTTTAGAATTCTTTGTCATAAGTTGCACACTGTTAGTGGACTAGAAGATAATAGGAATTGTGATGTCGAAGAAATGGTGGCGATATTTTTATATGTAATTGCGCATCACCATAAGAATAGAGTTGTGGGTTTTCAATTCAAGCGATCAGGAGATACGATTAGTAGACATGTGAACACGGTGTTGAAAGGAGTTATTAGGCTTCAAGGAGAGTTGTTAAAAGAACCGGTAGCAGTCTCTACAAGTTCTGTTGACCAGATATGGAACTGCTTTAAGGTATGAGATTGTCTCAAATGAAATATTATAACCTTTTTAACCTTATATGTCATGAATATTAAAACTTGGTTTTTCGTATCACTAATGAACTATTAACATCACCTTGTTTACCTTTAGAACTGCCTAGGGGCATTAGATGGAACACATATTAGTGTCCACGTTGCAACAGCAGACAAGCCTAGGTATCGTACAAGGAAAAACGCAATTGCTACCAATGTCTTAGGTGTATGTTCTCAAGACTTGGAGGTTATATATGTATATCCTGGATGGGAAGGATCAGCTGCTGATTCTCGTGTTCTTAGGGAAGCCATTTACAAAAAAAATGGCTTAAAAGTTCCGCATGGTAAGTTTGTTAGAGTATTATAACTTGAATTTGCGGATTAGCGAGTGTTTTTCATGTTTTTTATTAAGATAGAGATGGTTGTTTACATGCTTACTTGTTTAGGTTACTATTACCTTGTTGATGCCGGTTATCCAAATAGTGGAGGATTTCTTGCTCCCTTTAGAGGTCAACGTTATCATTTGAAAGAATGGGGGCGAGATCGTTTAGAACCCAGGACAGCTGAAGAATTGTTCAATATGAAACATTGTAGGGCTAGGAATGTGATTGAAAGAGTTTTTGGATTGTTGAAAATGAGATGGGCAATACTTAGGGGTCCCTCATGGTATCCTGTGAACATACATTGCCGTTTTATCATGGCCTGTTGTTTGATACATAACCTTATTAGGAGAGAAATTCCTATGGATGAATTTTTACCGGAAGATGAATATGAAGATGGACCAATTAATTTGGTTTCTCCTCAAGAAAGTCGAATGATCGAACATATCGATTCCTCGAATTATTGGGATGTTCAGAGAAAGGAGTTAGCTGATCAAATGTGGGAAAGATGGACTGCACGTAGATGTAGGTGCATATTTAGTTAAAATGATTTCATCATTTTCCTGTATTATCTTACATTTTTTATCACTTTCATTTGTACTGAACTGTTACAAGAACAAGGTTTATTACTTATATTCTAATGGTATAGTAAGGGGGATGGTTCATTTCAGATTTATTTTTGCAAATGGTTGATTTTTGTCTCTATCTTATAGTATCTGTGTGAGTTTGATAGCAGCAATGACTACTATGTTTTCCGCCTTTACAACAATCACAGATGATGAAATCTCACTGTTAATCTGTGAGTTACTATGGATCATTTCCTTGTTCCATTTGAAGTTAAACTACTTATGAAATTATCTTGACATAATTTGGTTGTAAACAGGCAAGTAATGGCACCTCATCGGAGTTGGGTACAAGCTGAAGATGACATATTGGTTGATGTTTTGACGGAACTTGCACTTGATGGCAAGTGGAAGAGTGATACAGGATTTAAATCTGGCTATTTGAAAGTGATTGAGCAAAAATTAGCTGAGAAACTACCCAATTACGGGTTAAGTACTACCAACATTGATTCGAGAATAAAGACTTTGAAGAAGCATTCAATGGCAATCAACGAAATGCTAAGTTCTGGAAGTGGTTTTGAATGGGATTATGTCAACAATAAGCTTGTGTGTGAGAAGAATTTATTTGATGAATGGGCTAAGGTAATTTCAAACCATTATTTAATATATTCCTTTCTATTTAATTAGTTGTGTCTCTAATTTCTCCTCTAATCACTATTCGAAGTTTGAGATTGAGCTACCTTATGAACCATGTAGTGTGAACAGTGTAAGTATATTTAGTGAATTTGGTAACGATGACCATTATAGGCATCAATTGATGGTGATAACTAGACCTTGTGGTGGGATAAGGTCTATGTGTATGTACTTTGAGGAAGTCAAGGCTTGAATGCGCAGTAGTAAGTCTACTATTCTACATCTTTGTGTTACTGCACTGTTACTCAATTGTTACTCAACTGATACTCAGTGCACTGTTTATTTTAACTGCACTGTTACTGCACTGATACTCACCGTTCACTTGTGTCTTCACTAACTAATATCATGGGTGTAGCTTCTGCATTCGCGTTAATAACACTGCCTCTGGCAAGTCCGCAATTTTATTTTGCATTTGTTTCGGTTCATTTATGAACTGTGAGTTTCTAGTTTAATTTTGTCCAGTTTGTTGTTCTTATTTTTTGAAGTCCCAATTTGTGGATTTTGCAGTCTCATCCAAGTATAAAGGGAGTGTATGGGAAAGTTTTTCCTCATTTGGACGCATTGGTTGAAATATTTGCTGAAGATAGAGCAAATGGTAAAGGAGCTGCTTCTTTAGCTGAAGAGTTGGAAGAGATAGATAAAGAAGATGAGCAAGAAAGGGAGAACGAAACAAAACAGGAAACTGAACAAGAAACAGAACGCGAACAAAGTAACCAAACTGGATCAGTGGACGAAGCCAATAATAGTAATGATAAAGGTAGGAGGAGGAAGAGGGTTAGATCATCTTCTTTGGATGTTGGATCTGGTGAATCAAGTGGTGATTCGAATGGTCTTAATCTGATGGCTAATTCTTTCAGCAAGTTTGTATCAGGCACTCTTTCACATTTTGAAGCAATTCGTAGTACATTGGCCCAAGAATCAGACACCAACAAACAGTTGTTTGAGGAGCTACAGAAGATTGATGGTCTTACTGATGATGATGTGATAGATGCTGCTTCGATTATACTTGATTCATCTATGAAGACCAAAATGTTTTTCGGGATGGAAGAAGGGAAGAGGGCTCACTATGTGAAGAATAGAATACTCAAGTAGTAGTGAAAAAAAGAAGCTTCAGAAGATGGCTGGTGTGAACCGCATTGGTGGAAAAGGAAGCGTTAGAAGGTCCACTGAATTCCTCTTTTGTTTTCTTACGGGTATTTGGTTAGCAACAACTGTACTTTCTCCAATTTTAATTTAAGTTCTTGTTTGTGTAGTTTTGAAGAGTTGTTTAAGACTTTATGAAACCTAAAGCTAGTTTTGGCATATGAGATAAGCTGGCAAGAACTCTTGATTACAAATCTAGGTTAGGAAGCAAGAAAAAGCACTCTTAGTTGGCTTAACTTCTTAATTACTTTGATACAAGTTTATGAATTACAGCAACTCTCCATCTGCAGCAGCTGTATAGTCTGCTGTGAAAGATCAGTAATTCTGCATTATTGTGACCTGCTACTTTTTTGTGATGGCGTTGTATTTTTTTGGCAAATTCTATATGTTCGAACTCTACATTCGAAATACAACAATAGAATCTTATATTTTGTTTTTTCCTTTCGAAATAAGGTTGTGATTCTACTCTATAAATTTGTTCGCTCAGTTTTATGTAAGTAATCAGTAAATCTGTAGTCTATGAAAAAGATATAGTTTCACTTGAGAAGTTCTTAAGAACCATGTGGAAAAAGGCGCTTCATACACAAGTGGAACAATAGTCATCCATGGTTCAAATTTGTTTTGAAATTTTGAATTCTTAAATTTTTGAGTTTTAGCTTTATTAGAAGTTTCAAGGATATTTAAGTAAATAATAGATTTGAATTACAATGGAATCCAATTATCCCAACCAAACAGATTTTGTTTTACCATGGAATCCATTTCTTGGAATCCAATTCTAGGAATTGGATTACCCTGTAATCCAATTCCTGAGATTTGAACCGAACAGATTGTCATGCTAGCCTACCAGCGAGCCTCATGGGTAACCTAGCCAAAGGAGCCGAAGCGAATGGGGGCTGAGATTGTGACACAAGGGGGGCAAGCTAACTCTACCTTCCATGTTAATTCCTGTAATATTATGCCATTGGGGGATCGAACCTGGGACCTCCTGAAGTGCATGAAACTTTGGGAAATGGGCATGACCAGCTGATCTTGGTGCTCTCGTGTTTTTTTTCTTTTAAATAAATTTATTAAACTTTTTTTTTCAAAAAAATGTTTTTCTTTGTTATCATTTTTAAGTTTGTTAGACATTTTTTTAAAAGAAATTAAATATTTTTTAATGGAAAGCATATATTTTTTTTAAGAAATTAAATATTTTAATTATTTTTAAGATTATTTTGTTTTTTCTCAAAAAAAATTAATTACCCAGAATCTTGGGTTTCTTTGTTAACTACAATCGATCGATGTTCATTTCTATATTGACCGATTTCTATAATCGGTGGATATTCATGACCACATCAACCGATTGTTTTTGATGTTCTTCGTGGTTGAAAAACATCAACCCAGGATCGAAAAATGTGGACACTAATATAAACCGATTCTAGGTAAGGTAGATACCCATTTTTTCTGTGAGTTTTTTAAGATACAATACGTATATATGATTATAAACATCCACCCGTTCTGATATGAATATGATTTTTAAAGATTTACAATCGGTTGATATAAAAGGTTCACATACGCCGCTTCTAAAAATCAATCATCATACAAGTGTCATACTAACCGGTTGTTCTTGAACCCAATTTTGTAATTAAAAATTGTTTGTAATGGAGTGATAATTAGGAAAAGTAAAAGGAAGAGAGAGAATAACTTTCTATTAACCAAAGAGGCAGAAAGATTACATAAGTATAATGTTCTTTATATACAAAGAGAGATAAAACCCTAGTCATCTAATGTACCGCATATCCATGGGCCCTAGGCCCTAAAATACTCTCCCTTGTGCGGTTCAAAAGTGAAACTTCAAATGTGTTGCCTCATTAAAACCTTGACAAGGAAAACCCGATGGGACAAAACCTTGACGAAGGGAAAAGAGTACAATGTGTTGATAAAGCTGGAAACTTCTCTTCAGAAAAACCTAAAATATAAAAACCATGTGGGAAAAAGGTAATCTCAATTGGGGATTCAGAACCCAGGTATTGTTGTTGTCTCATTAAAAGCCTTGCCGAGTAACAAAACCCATTGGGACAAAATAAACTCGGTGAAGGGAAAAAGATTTCAACAAACACTCCCCCTGATGTTGACATCATATCATTAGATACTTCCCCTGATGTCGCCATCTCCCCGTGATTGTAATCAAGGGAGTTCAGACAATTTTTTTAGTATGATACCTTTGACATGCTTTTCAAAAGTTGATTTAGGAAATGACTTAGTAAATAGATATACCCCATTCTCATTAGATTTTACTTGACTGACTTGACTTTTCAGAAGAGACTGTTGTTGCTGATTGTAAAAGAACTTTGGTCATATATGTTTCGTGTTATCACCCTTAATGTACCCTTGCTTCATCTGTTCGATGCAAGCTGCATTATCCTCATAAATGCAAGTTGGCTCATCAGTGGTAGAAGTCATACCACATGTCCTCGAATGTGTGTAGTGATAGACCTTAACCATACACACTTACGAACCGCCTCGTGTAAGGCAGTGATCTCAGAGTGGTCCGTGGAGGTAGCCACAAGATTCTGCTTGGTCGATCTCCAAGATATCGTTGTGTTCCCAATAGTAAACACATAACCAGTTTGTGATCGACCTTTATGTAAGTCGGAGAGGTACCTAGCATCAGCAAAACCAACCAAAACATTGTTTGGGGTTTCAGTGTAGGGAATTGCATTTCCATTAGCAGTCCTTCTTACTTCTTCATAGGGATAAAATAAACCCATTTCAATGGTTCCTTTTAGGTATCTGGAAACATTCTT
Organism: Papaver somniferum; assembly: GCF_003573695.1. Lineage (NCBI taxonomy): Eukaryota > Viridiplantae > Streptophyta > Magnoliopsida > Ranunculales > Papaveraceae > Papaver > Papaver somniferum. Next base: position 154,430,481 of record NC_039363.1, on the reverse strand, counting down.
TATACCATTCCAATGACGCTGCGTTGGCGCTGAGCTATATCTAGCTAACAAGTTCACTAAGAATGATATATCAGGTCGAGTACATTGCGCTAAGTACAATAATGCACCTATTACACTTAGGTAGGGAATTTCAGCTCCCAATACCTCTTCGCCATCTTCCTTTGGACGAAATGGATCCTTTTGTACATCTAAACTTCAACCAATCATGGGAGTGCTAGAAGGATGCACCTTGTCCATATTGAATTGCCTGAGTATCTTATGGAAATATGCAGACTAGTGGATTAATATTCCACAAGCTCGGTGTTCTATTTCAAGTCCTAGACAAAACCGAGTTTTCCCAAGATCTTTAATCTCAAATTCAGATTTCAGATAACTTGCGGTTTCTCTTATTTCATCAAGAGTACCTATTGTGTTCATATCATCAACATAAACAACTATAGTTGCAAATTCGGAACTTGTTTTCTTTATAAATACGCAGGAGCATAACTCATTATTTGTATATCCCTTCCCAATCAAATAATCACTTAGACGGGTATACCACATCCGCCCGAATTGCTTTAATCCGTAAAGTGAGCGTTTAAACTTAATCTAAAACGCACTCCGTGGTTTAGAGTTACTTGATTCGGGAAATGGAAGGCCATCAGGAACTTTCATGTATATCTATGAATCTAGCTCCCCATGGAGATACGCTGTAATCACATCCATAAGCTGCATCTCAAGTCCTTCCGAAACTACCAAGCTAATTAAGTAGCGGAACGTTATGACTTCCATTATGGGAGAGTATGTTTCCTCATAATCAATTCCAGGAAGTTCTGAGAAACCTTGCGCCACAAGGAGAGCCTTATACCTCAAGACTTCATTCTTCTCATTACGCTTTATGAAAAATACCCACTTATATCCTACGGGCTTTACACCTAGTGGGGTTAGCACTACTGCACCAAATACCCGTCTCTTTGCCAGTGAATTTAATTCTTCATGATTGCGACTTCCCATTTAGGCCAGTATGCTCTTTTTTGACATTCTGCAATAGAGCGTGGTTCGATGTCATCGTGCTCAATGATTTATTGAGCACAGTGTATGCAAATGCATCATCAATCTGTGTGGAGGATCTTTCCATCAACACGTATGCACTCTCATAATCCATAAAGATTTCTTTGTTCTCTGGAATCATTTCAAACATCGGAGCGTCTTCAAGTATTGATTCATGGACATAAACTGTAATCAGAGACAATTTCATGAGAGGGATTATCTGTATTGATGATAAATGGATCAAGTTGTGCCTTACTCACTCTTTTCTTCCTTGGGTGAGTATCGGTCTTCCCCTCTTACTTTGGGGGGCCTCATCCTCAGCTACACTTCCACCAAGTGTAAGTTTGACACCTTTATATAGGGTGCCTTTTCCTGTATTAAGGATTTCTAACCTTGCAGACACGTTTACAGCTAGTATGTGTGATCTCGTCACTTTATCAATATCAATGAATGCATCAGGTATTGAGTTTTCCACATTCTGAAGATCGATAATTCTTTTCACTTTACTTTCACATTGTGAGGTGTGGGGATCAAGATGAGATAAAGTGGGGACAAACCACGAAAATTCCTGTTGTTCCCTTATGAAGTCCTTTTCCATACCTCCCCCTAACGACCGAAAGGTTGTCTCATCAAAGTGACAGTAAAGGAAGGTTTGAACACATAACCAATTCCCTAAATACCATCTGTAACCTTTTGATGGTAGCTTCTGCAAGACCATTTTGAGTGTGTACGTGGGGTACAGGGTGCTCTACGTCAATTCCGATAGACATACAAAAATCATCAAATCCTTTAGATGTAAATTCTCCATCATTATCAAGTCTGATACACTTGACTGGATAAACGGGGTGGTGATCCCTCAAACGTATAATTTGTGAGAGGAGCATTGCAAAGGCAGCATTTCTTGTGGACAGTAATGCAACATGTGACCAACGGGTCGAGGCATCTACCAGAACCATAAAATACTTGAATGGTCCGCACTCTGGAATTATAGGTCCACAAATATCACCTTGTATTCTTTGTAAAAATGAAATGTTTTGTTTTGTATCTTTAGCATAGGATGGTCTCGCTCCTGTCTTTAATAAAGAACAAGATTTGGAAAATGAGTGGTGTACTTTTGACTAAGTCCACGAAGTAGAATGAGAGAGAGGTTGCACATCAGTTGCTTTTGATGACAGTGGCTGACATACGTTGTTACTTTGCATTGTAACTGTCTTTTGTATCATTTTACTTTTCACTCGAAAGAAATGATGTCCGTGTGAGTTTTTTAAAACACGGATCATCATATCACGACTCGAACTCCCCAAGCGGTCGTGCTAAAGCTTGTATAAGTCACTGTTCAACAGTTCATCGTTGGTAACAACATATGATTCGATAATCTGAATAGTAGTAGTGTACAAACCACTAGAGTGACTCATTAGTTTCTCTAAAATGCGTTTTCTTACTCATGTATTAGAGATAATATTTATATATTCAATTCCATTTTCACAGTGAGTTTCCAAGTGATAACCATTTCCACGGATATCTTTGAAGCTCAACAAGGTACGATTAGCTCCTGGTGCATATAGAGTTTTTGTGACTTTAATCATTGTGACATTTGGCTACAAAAATTTAGCATTACCTCGCCCAATGATCACACTTGTGATGATCCAATCATCGTAGTCACAGAGGATTTATAAGGAATTAAGTCAAAAAATAATTGCATATTTCTTAAAATAGTGTGTGTGGTGCCACTATCAGCTAGGCACTCAATCTCTTCTGAAGATGACATTCCCTATGCGTACGATTGAGAGAGAATAAAATAAGAACAGAAGTACCGAGTATGATGAATCTTCCCGAGGTAGAATCCACAGATTGAGAACAAAACAAATATACAGATCCAACTATTTTTTTTTTGCGGTTGAGAATCGTGCGTGATAACGTAATGGAGTGATAATTAAGAAAAGTAAAAGGAAGAGAGAGGATAACTTTCTATTAACCAAAGAGGCGGAAAGATTACATAGGTATAATGTTCTTTATATACAAAGAGAGATAAAATCCTAGTCATCTAATGGACCGCACATCCACGGGCCCTAGGCCCTATAACAGTTTGAATTTTATTTTCATTTTTTCATCCATTCTTGAGAAATAAGATTAGTATCAAAAGAAAGAAGAAAGCTATAATTTTTTATTTTTTTTTTACATTTTATTTATTTTATTAAAAAATAAATAAATAAAATTTTGATATTAAGGATAAGGATAGAAATGTAATTTCTAACTAGTGAGGGTAAATTAGTATTTTCACCCTTTTTAGACACCCCTTATCCCTTTCTCTAGGTTGGGTGAGGAAATTGATAGGCCTCAAATAATTCACCTAGACCCCAAACTAGCCAGGAAAAAAAAAGTGTTTTGTTTTCTCTCTTTTTTGACAGAATAATTAAAAGGAAACTTATAGCATGTTTGGTTCAAGGAATTTGATTCTTGGTAATCCAATTTTGGGGGAATGTGGCTAATTCTTTCAACCAAACAACACAAATTAATTCTATATAATTAAGAATTTTGATTCATAGGAATCAACTTCCCTCCAAAACGATAGATTTTTATTACATGGGTCTAATAGTGCAATGAAATTGGATCCCGAGATAAAAACTAAAGTGATTGAATTACCTCAAACCAAACGCTAATTTTTTGAATTCGAATACGATTCCAAAAATTGAATTACCCTATAATTAAGTTTATAGGATTCCAAAGATTCCAATTTTCCTGACTAAACAGGTGTTAGGAAAGGGAAGTACACGAAAATCGTATGGAATGGGAAGACGAAAAATAGTTTGATTAACAATATTATCACAAATAAAAAAAATTGATTAATATCTTCCCATCTTCCAAAGTAAAACTACCGGGTTGGTATTGATTTTAGAATGGAGATTCTTTTTTTTTTGTAAGCATGTTATATCTGAGATACCTTTGTCTTTAAACTTTTTTTCCTTTTTCTTTTTTCTCTTTATCACCCTCGCAGAAATAAATGTTTTCTGAGATATATAAGGCCACTATTTATCATTTCTAATTCAACTGTTGAAATTAAAATTTGTAGATGGTGAGGTTTCAAATCTCAAAATATGCTTATTTTTGGTATGAAGATATATCTTTATAAGAAGAATATACCGTAAAAAAATTAGCTTCAAATTCATCGTTTGTGTTTTATAAAGAAAATGGCGCTGAAATATCAACCGAATGTCATTTTAGCCATGTTATTGGATCCTTCACTAATCCAGATATCTTACAGTGTGATAACCACCTTCGACCTTTCTAAAGACGACAAGCAATTTTAAAATAATTAAACTAATTTATAAATTTTGTGCAGTTCAAAATTAAAAAAATAATAAAAATTGGTGTGTATTAGTATGTAAGCCAGAACAGAAATGCGTAAGAGTAAAAATTTGTAGGGATCTCTAAAGGTGGCAACATTTTTTGTATGTATCGTTATAAAAAGACTGATGTGAATTTCTTTTTTCTTTTAAGACGGGTAAGTAGCTCAGCTATCATCCCTGTAATTCAAAGATTTGATGACCTTCAAGAGGTCCCAAATTTGAGTCTCCAATGGCGCGGTACTCAAGAATTTGACATGAAAGCCCCTTGCGACATAATCATCTCCTTATCTATTTCGGTTTACTTGGCCGGTTCTTCATGAAGCTCGTTGGTAGGCTAGCACGGCAACTTATTCAACTAATGTAGTAGTACGTTGTTGGAGCTTAGCTTGTTAAGCTTCCAACTAGTTTCTTGTAATAATTGCTCTTTATCCAACAATAATAATAAAATTTTAAAAATAATTATTACACTAACAAAATAGACCAAAACCAATAAAACATTTAACCTGATATGAAAACCGAAAGACTTTATATTTACTAAAATTTTATCTTTTAAAACTTCTTATATTCGCTAAAAAAATGTTAAAATAAATAAATAAATCGAAAGTACAAGAATAATTTAGCTATTGCAAAAAAATTATGGATAAAGAATTCTTCATTTTACTTTAGAATGTCTATTTTATTTTATTTAATGTAGTAGTATGTTGTTGGAACTTAGCTTGTTAGGCTTCCAACTAGTTAATGTAATACTCTTTATCTAATAATAAAAAAAACTTTTAAAAAAATAAAATAATTTAAAATAATAAAATAATCAATATATTTCCCCTCTCGTTTTTTTCCCCACTCTCGTTCACCACCACTAATTCTCTCTGTGGTGATTGAATTAATCGAATCAAGGTTTGTTTTCTTCGATTTTTTAGCGTTTTTGGTGTTTCAATTAGTTTTTTTTTTTTGAACACTCGTTTTCTTTGTTTACAGTGTGGATTTCGTCGATTGGAGTTAGGGTTATGTTTTATCTTTTAGGGTTTTGATATCCTGTTTTTCTCAATTGCTAGAGGGGGTTTTTGAAATCGTGAGTGATTGTTGTTCCAGAATCAGTGTTGTAGTAATTTGATTATAGGTTTTCCTCGGTGTAACTGAAGACGTAGTTTTTAAGGATTTTCCTTGAATTATTTTTGAAGACTTCAGAATTTGAGATATTTTCTTTGAGCAATTTTTGTAGATTAAGTTTTTGGAAATTGTTTCAAGGCAGCGGGTTTCGGAAATTTTTAGTTTCTGAATTGGGTGTTTTTCCTTGAGCAATTTTGAAGGATTGGTTGTTGTTCTGTGTTTATTTTGAGGCTGTGGGTTATTCTTTTGTTTCAATCAGGGTCCTTTAGTTATTCTTGATTGTTACTGTGGTTGTGATTTGTAACTGAAGGTTTTTGTGATTAAGGGAAGTGCCCAGCAGTTGCTCTTTGAAGATTCTTACAAGGTTCAGCAGTTGCTCATTGAAGATTCTAACAAGTTTTTGTCAATTCTTCACCTCCTTCTCAGAGTTTGGGGTTTTTGTGCTGTATTTCTTCTGTGTAGTTTCTTTTAGGAGTTGGTGTCAGTTGCTTGTGCTGATAGTGTTTCATTCCCATCTTCTGTGAGCGTTTAATTAGTGTTTTGTTCTATGGTAATTTGAGCTTTCATTTGTGTTGAGAACTTGAATTTTGCGGCAGTTGCAAGTAGCCTTTCACTTGTTCTCCCAAGAATTCCAGAACCAGATCATCATCTGTTAATACTTCTTCTTCTGGTGGATTAATTTCAAGGGATGATTCTTCTTTATCATCCTCAACTGGTTGTCCTGTAACTTCCCAGGAACAAACAGTCTGCGCTGATAGTGATAACGATAATGACACATCATGTCACTGCCCATACAAACACTTTGAGGACTGTGGTGATGGTGTAAGCGGTAGAGGGTATGCAAAGACTTCCATCCTGAGGCACATTCATGATAGACATTTATCCATTGTTAATGGCTTGTCAATTTGCAGAGAACGGAACCGTACAAGTTTAACAGTTTACAAGGCTTGGGAGAAGGTTCTAAAACAATTTAAGATGTGGCTCTGCTTTCCCTGCATGCATTACTATTCATGGAAGAGGCCATGTCGTGATTACGCTGGTGGTGTTCTATCCGTCCCCTTCAATAGCAGAAGTGCAGATTTTATAATCTACGGTGTTTACAAACCCAAAGTACAGACTTCTACACCTAATGGTTGCGATGGAACATCAACATCAACAAACATTGAAGATGCTTCTATGGGATTATCTTTAGAGCTGCTCAATAAGATCTTTCAAAAGCAAATAACCACAACATCGAGCATCCCACCCCAGTGTAGACTCAACTTTTCCAGAACACTAAAAACATCGCTGGATAAGGTTTTGTTACGTCCCAATGAATTATCTTCTTGGCTACATTTGATTTTATTACCCATTTGCACCCTGAACCTGTTTGTGCCTAAGAGTAGTAGGGAGGAGAGATCTGGGAATCGTAAAAGAATCCAAACAGAATCCATCAATCAGGCCTTGGCCTGATGGAGAGAGCCAAATGGTTGTATTATATTAGCTCAAGAGGTTTTAGATGCGCACAAGGAGAATCAGAAGCACAGAAAGAAAGGCAAGAAGAAGCCAAAAACCAATATAGAGGCTTGTAGGAAAAAACTCAGTTATGGGCACTATACTGCTTCCATAAGAGTTCTTTCCTCTAATGGTATAGCACCTCCCACTGCAGATACCTTGTATGAGTTGGAACAAAAACATCCTTATGCACCTCCTCCCATTATACCCTCAGACCCTGTTGCTGCTGCACCCATCTCAGTTGATTCAAAAGCATTATTGAAGGCCATTAGGAGTTTTCCAAAAGGCACTTCATGTGGAAGAGACCGGTTGAGGGCCCAACATTTACTCGATGCCCTAAGTGGCTCAGCTGCTGTTATATCAGAGGAATTACTCACTTCCATGGCAGGCGTAATAAATTTGTGGTTATCAGGAAAATGCCCAGCTGCTCTAGGTGAATATATCGCCAGCGCTCCGCTTCGACCCTTGCTCAAGCCAGATGGTGGTCTCAGGATAATTGCAGTTGGAACCATCTGGCGAGGGTTGTGTTCCAAAATTGTAGCAACTTCAGTTTGTGGTGCAATGGCTACTTACTTGGGTAAATACCAGTTTGGTGTGGGTATCTCAGGTGGTGGGGAGAGCATTATGCATTCAGCTAACAGACTTCTTGAGTCTAAAGGTACACAAAATAACCTTACTATGATGCTCATTGAATTTACAAACGCTTTCAATCTTATTGATAGAACAACAGTAATCAAGGAAGTGAGGAATAAGTGTCCCAGTATCCCAAAATGGGTGGAGTTCTGCTATGCAATCCCTACAAGATTGTATTATAATGAAGCAATACTGACATCTACATAAGGAGTCCATCAGGGAGACCCACTTGGCCATATGTTTTTTGCCCTAGCATTACTCCCCCTTATGTGTAGTATAGCTTCTCAATGCTCCTTGGATTTTAATACTTGGTATTTGGACGATGTAATAGAAACCGGGGATACATTAGAGGTTTCCAAAGCACTAAACATTATACAGAAGAAAGGTGGTTCTAGGGGTATGCATCTAAACATTAAGAAAACGGAGATTTTCTGGCCTAGTACAGACCCTAGAAGCTTTCAAGAAGGTATGTTTCCAACTAATATTGGTAGGTAATTGGTGTGAAGCTCCTTGGAAGACCAGTTAGCCTAGACACGCAGTATTGCAATGAAATGGTTACTTACAGAGTTAACAAAACTATCAAACTCATGCAAGCAGTCGGAAAGCTAAAAGATCCTCAAAGCGAACTTTTGTTGTTACGCAATTGTACCGATGTTTCACGTTTATAATTCACACTGGGTACTACCAACCCTCAAGTCCTCCATGCAGCTACTGACCTGTTTGATTGACACTTGATACTATATCTGCAACATTTAATCACCGGGGACGGTGCTGGTTTTGGGCCATTTCAACAAAGGCTTGCCACATTACCTATTAAGGACAGGGGTCTAGGAGTTTATACAATGGCAGACACTGGTCAGTATTGCTACCCTGCTTCTTGTATTCAAACTCACGATCTGCAGAACATCATTTTGCACAAAAAAGGTAACTCAAATCCCAGCCAAACTTTTCAGCATGCTCTTAACTGTTTCGTGCACACTTGTGGACTTTCTTCTTCCTCTTTCAATATCAAAGATACTGCCCTCATCCCATGAAAGCATTGGCAGCCAGATACCTTGAAGTTGTTAAGAGAAACATACCCACCAAGTTTACATTATCAGCTTTAGATGCGATGCTTTGGCAGAGCAATTGTATGGATCATGCCATGGATTTTCTACAGGCCATTCCCATTGTCGGACTCAACCAAAACTTAGGGCCACGTCAGTTCAGGGTCGTTGTTCAATACCGCCTTGGCGTGCCACTCTTTCCTGTAGATTATGCTTGTCCATGTTGTGACCAAGAAATGGATATCTTCGGCGATCATGCTCTCCACTGTGCAAATGAAGTTAGCGTAAAATTTAGATATGACATGGTTCGAGATATGGCCGTGGATATTTGTAATAAGGTAGGTGTTGCCGCTAGGAAGGAAGTTCCTTTAGGTTTCCTGTCGAACAATAATAAAGGGTTATCTGCAGCTGACATTCTTGTGTATAACTGGGTAAATGGACAATATTTGCTCCAATATTACCGGCGTTTCGCCCTTTGCAGGTGATGGTCTTCGCTGCTTCGCACTAGAGCGTGCAATATCAGCCGCTGTTAGCCGCAAACGCAATAAATATTTAGACAAATGTTTGTCCGAGGGATATAGTTTCGGGATATTGGCGTTCACGACTTTAGGGGAGTTGGGTGAGGATATGATTGTCTTTCTAAAGAGATTAGGGAATTGTTTAGCTAAGTACGATGTTAATAATAAGATTGGCAGGTTTCTCTTTCATAGGATAGGTTTAGCTATCCATAAAGGTGTTAGAGCGCAGATTGTTACTAGGCTCCCAACCATTTCAAACAACTCTGTGTAATTTCCTTTGTTTTAAATTTTAAATTTTAAATATATTAAATAGAAGAAATATTGAAATTACATAGAAGTCAAGCGCGCAACTAGTTGCGTCGCAAGCCCTTTTTGAATTGAAAAACTTATTCTCTTAAAAATAAAATCTCGTGAACCGGGAGTCATGACATCGTTGTGCATGACTTTTTGGATCCTCTTGAGAAGTCCAACCGCTTCTGGATCCAAATAACCAAAAGTATCAAAAGCAAAGGAGATGAAAGCATACCCATTGTCAACACACGCTTTCTCATGCTTCGATATCTTACCTGAGGCAGCCTTTAGTGTTGCTTGCCCGACGGTAAAGGTGCCATGTCCAATACCTACCAAGGGAGATACCCAGTGAGGTCAACACATGAGTATTTTCCATTAGCCCACCCAAAAATAAGAACATTTGCTGGTCTTAGTGTCGATCTCCCCCTCAAGTGGGTTTGTTAGGAAGTTCAGCGGCGCTTCTTTCTTTGCTGAAATGCCAGCCCTCCACAATACATCATACAAGATATCCCTCACATGATCATGTCTATATTTAAAACCAGGATCTACTTTACAATGAACTGCATGTTCACCAAACGAGTCCAAGCATCCTGTGATGCAAGCAAGACAATGAGAGTCAGAGGGATAAAGCGGGATCATTAACCTGTATTTGAGGATAGAGCAGTACTCCAAAGGAAACATCTTCTATCCAAGCCCCTCAATCAGAATATCAAGAAGAAAATCTTGGGCATGCGCTGCTTGCAAACAACCAACAACCGCCTTTTGTCTCTCCGTAAGCTTGTAAACTGTATCCATATCCTTAACCGCTTTACCAAAAAGAGCACTCGCCAGGGTACTTTGTGTTTTAAGGGGGGTGTTGTCTTTATCGGTGAAGCTGTTAAAATAAAAATCAGGAAGAGTTACTTGTAACGTCTCCAAAGCCTTATTAAATTTGTCATCCATACATTCCACGTCACTGCTCCTCAATATATGATCCTGTAACCCCCAAGATTGCACAAATGAAGCTAGAAAAGATTATTTTGATGCCTCTCTAGCAGTGTAAAGGCCAAGACCTCCATACCTAATAGGTAGAGTAGATAGCCTCCACTGTAGCTTTCTATAGAACGGTCCCCCACCAACCACAATGCCCTCCATCACTTCTCTCAGGCCTCTATAAAAAATATCCACCGCCTCCATAATACAGCCTGGGTGACAAATACGATGCCCAAAGAGAAGCTTGGAGATGCCCATACATGTTCGTAAAAGCATCAATTCACTTTGAGGATCGTGGAGCTTGGATAAAATCTGCATTAAATCCACTGCTTTTTCAGCTCTCTTAATGGTAAGGTCCTTCACAAAACCATCATCAAGGGTAACCGCACCGCCCAATAGTTTGACTTCCTTATATTAAATTAGAATAAAATAATTAATTAAACTAAACTAAAATAATTAGTTAAATTAATCAAAATCAATGATTAAGACTAATTGATCAAGTGGTGAATTAGGCATTAACAAAGTAGTTGGATAAGGACTTTTTGATTTTACTACATAATGACCTATTTTTGTCCTTTAATGATAAGTCAAATAAATCACATAGGCCCAAAATTATGCAGGTTCTTTTTTCATTGTTTGTGATTGTGATCGATCAGTGATTCAGTCTCACATACATAACACGCAGATCATGAGTATATGTGTCGATATCAGTCCCCTTCCAACATGGTGTCGATACCAATTGGTTGCATGAAATTGGTTTGCATCTGTTTAAATAATAGGCATAGTCTAAGTGAATGAAACATGGTTTAGTGTGTGTTTATATTGAATGAATGCTTCGTTATTACTGGATGAAAATGATTTCGTCTTGTATTTCAACAGGATGAGCCTGGTTTCATCATTCATTGCTACTAGTTGAATCTGTTATACATCTTATGTTTTTCTGGATGAAACTGGTTTCATCTTATGTTATATAAGATGAAACAATTATGCTCTAATATATAGGATGTTACTGGGTATCATCTGATACATGCAGAAACTTGTTTTCATCTAGCTTTAAAGATAGGATGTAATTGATTTTCATCCAGATTTAAAATAAGATTTAACTAGTTTCGATTCAAATTGTTGTAGGAAGCAATAGCAAGAAAAGTAAGAAGAGTGTTGGTACTGAAAGAAGAACCAACACTGCAGATGAAACTAGTTTTCATCATGTCCAAGATTAGTTTTGTCAGAGTGTACAGGTTGGATATTTCTTTTTCGTCATATTATATATGAAGAATGAAACCAGTTTCACTCTGGCCAAAAAAAATATGTATTTTTCAGAATATGCAGGCTGAAACTGGTTTCATCCTGGCCAAAAATCTGTAGATGGTAAACTTTTTCATAGAATTTTTGGAAAAATGACTGAGTGAATTTCTATAGCATATGATATATATAGCAACATCTAAATGTAATCCATATAGCATTACCTTGTTAGCTAAATGTGATCCATATGACATCTTTACAGTTAGGTTATGCACATATCACTAAGCCTAGCAAGTAGCAATTTTGCTTGTACTTGGAATGAGACTGAGATCTATGGCCTTGGAATCTGACAAAATCTTAGAGTGTATAACCCATCAATAAGATGGCCTTATTGATGCAGGGACATAGACTCATCTTATGTGCTTGTTTGCTTTTGCATTATGTAGTGGTATAGTGCGATTCTTATATTGTCTCTAAAGACGACATGCAGAAACTGGTTTTCATCCAGTGATAATATAGGATATAACTACTTTTCATGTAGCTTAAGAATGTAACTGATTTTCATATAGATTTAAAAAAGGATGTAACTGGTTTCTCTATAAATTGTCGCATGAAGCGAGAATAACAATAGTGCTGAAGTAAGAGCCAAGAATGGGTATGATGTGAACGTGGGTGGTGAATCAAACACAAGGAACATGCATGATGTGAACGTGATTGGAAAAACTGATAAAGAAAAATTGGAGAAAAAGGAAACTAATAAAGTTTATAACATATGTTGTTATTGGAGGTTGAACGATAAATAAAACCGTTGTTGTCATTAGGTGTTTTAGCAAATAGGTCGCTACAAAAGGTTATTGATGTAGTTTAAACTTAAGTTTTTTATTTGTAAAACTCTTTTGTCATATATTTATGAATCATGATGCATGTATCTTACTTGAAAGTCATTTAAATATGAATTTTTTTTACTTAAACTAGCATGTACTTCGAGTTGTCAATAATTTCACATAATTTTGTTTCAGAATATGCAGGATGAAATCAAATACATCCTAGCAGAATTTTTTTTTTTTTGGTCAGAATATACATGGTGAAACTGGTTTCATCCTGGCAAAAAAATATTATTGTGAGTTTGTGCAGGATGGATATGCTTTTGTCTCAGAATATATAGGATGAAACCAGTTTCACCTTGGCCAAATAATCTGTTTTTTTCCGAATATACAGGATGAAACTGGTTTCATCCAAGTTTAATTTTTGTTGTACCTGAATTCATTCAAATTTTATACCATAAAAATTGAAAGACATATACAATTAAACAAGCAACATAAGACATTTAAATATACTTGTAAAAAAAGTACTAGTTGCAATACTGAAATACAAATTAATGTACTCTTAAACATTGAAGTTCGACGAAGCCATACAGACAATAACGTGATCACAAGGAAACATATTTATATGCCAACGGTTATAGCTTCAGTACACCTTTACAATATTAACAATATTCAAAATCCATTTTCAGTTCACGTTCAATCATCACCTGGACCTCAACTGTTCCAACCAATTCAACTCAGTTAATGTAGCAAACCCTAGTTCTATCTTCACTATTAAGCCACTTCTTCTTTCACACTTTCGCATAACCACCAACTGCAATTTATACTCTGAATGTCCTCTGCATTCTGGCACAAACCAACACCTCAACCACCTTCACCACTAACCACCAACATAATCCACCGCCCCCATTACCTTCACACCCCATCACAGATCACCAGCATTTGCCACCCAAACCCACTATACACCACAAACAACACTCATCCCTAACCATTCACTGCACACTATATATACCCACAAAAATCAAATTTTGGACTCATATTACACAGTTGAAACAAAAAACAAAACATACAAACATCAAGAGCTACAATGGATGAATGTGGATACAGTTATGTTTTAAAAACTGGAAAAAAATAAATAAATTAGTTCACAAAGAACAAATGGACAGTTGAAAACCCAAGTATTATTAAAATGAAATTCGATTCGAAACTAAGCTACACTAAGAGATTTAGACGACCCTAGATAATCACGAGAGAAAAAACCCAAATTAACAAAAACAACATAAAAATGGATACTAGAACTTCAAATTATGAATCAAAGAAGTAATCGAAATACAACATAAACCAAACTTACAATAAATGAAAAACAAAATCAAAATTGGAAGAAATCAGATTCGATTGGTTCAATCAAAACTAGAATCAAACTATTTATCAAAATTTATTTAAATTACTAGAATCAAACTTACAGATTTGCGTAAAGGTTAGAGATAAGCCTAACAGTAAGTCGAACGACGATTGATAAAAAAAAATTAAAGCTCATATTCTTCAGATCTATATCTCAAATCTGGAGCTCCTTTTCTGTTCACAGAGAAACCGAATTTTTTGTTTTAGAAAAAATGAGCGTACATATAAACTTATTTCGTGACATTGTCGTCAGTTACAATTAAAATTTTCTAGTGATTCTGGGTGAAATATCCAAAATGGATAACTGAAAAGTATTTTTTTGATTCATGTCCATATAAACAGTACCAAAATGTACAAGTCTATTTCACCAGGAATTGTTGGTTTTGGTCTTTTTAACCAATTTTGTGTAATTAAAATTTATGGATGGTGAAGTTTCATATTTCAAATATACTCTCATTTTTGGTAGGAATATAGAGTATTATACGAGGAACATGTCACTAAAATCTTAATTTCAAATTCATCGTCGTTAAGACTTTTTAGAAAAAAAGGTATCACCATTTCATGATAATGTCATTCTAACCATGTCATCGGATCCTTCCCCACAAAGGATATCTCGACCTTATCCATTACAGACATAGCATACGTATAGAGCTAGTCAAACAAACTCGGCTGCGTACCACCTTCTCCCTGCGTCAGTAAACCACATTTGATAGCACTACCCCATCATAAGTGAACGAACATGCATTCTTTAAAACATTATCCATCGGGTATCCTGGTTTATTTTTTCTTATTATATCACGAAAAAGCAAAATATTTGACTCTAGACGTTGTACAGCATCAATTTGGATTTTATATTATTCTATTATATAAAGGGAAGACCCCTTGGGCACTGTTCATGAACAGTGTTTTGAAGCTGCAAAATTTAGATTTTCAAAACTGTCCTTTTTTCTTTCCCAGACAAATCATGTATGAAAATAAATGTGAGGGTATATCAGTAAGTTTACTTTTAAACATAAACAGCCACAAAGTGATCAGTGATGGGATTCATTTCCAGATTGCATGTGCGTATGCACGTGCGAAACAATCTTGTTTTTGTCCAAAGTAAACTACACACTCCATTTCGCGATGCTTTATCAAAAATTTGAAATTTCTAAGATTTGCCGCACTTGCGTTATCGTTGTTGTTTTAGTCGGCAAATAAAACAACAGCGCGGAACATGAAGTCAAACTTTTGACTGGAGCTAGGGCTCCTAGGGGACCTTCACTCCTACTCAGCGACACGTAGAGTCACCTACTGCCGCTCAATCCGCCTCTTCGATGAAATCGCTGTCGTCGATTTTCTGATTTTCCTATGTGGATCCCACTAGAATCAGATCGCCACATCGTCATCGTATCAGCATCTGCTTCGTAAGCTTCGACTGGTCAGTAAGTAATAAGTTAGTTGAGTGGTGCCCACTAACGACCTAACCTTCCAACCGTAAGTAACATGAATTTGTTTTTTCTTTATTTTGTAACTGTTGCCACGTTATGTACACGTGGTGGTGGTTGCTGTCACAGTCTTGAAATTTGGGTCCCCGCCTGACTGTTTAACGATTCATTGCTTATTTGTTGTACGGTCTCTTATTGGAGAAAAAATAAATAAACAACTGTATCGTAGGCACTCTCTTTTTTATTTTTCTCTCTACCTGCTGCCGACAGTAAGTTAGTAACTTTGTAATGCCCCGAGTCAAACACGTGAACGGGTCCTACTCGATCACGTTTCTTGAAAAATGGGATATAAAACGAACTCTCAACCTGATAATATTTCTTCGGTAGAACAAATGAAAATTCATTCGATTGAATTACCTGATGTACTATTTGAGAAAATCTTAGATCCATGACGTTTTTCTTTAATTGGTAGATTAAATTTACAGAAGATCAAATCTGTTGATGCTGCAATAATTCTTAGAAATCAATGGAAATTAATTGGGGAATGTAAGTTAATTCCATTAGGTAGAGGTTTCTTTACCATCAAATTGGATAATGCTACAGACCGTAACTACATCAAATCTCAAGTATGGGAAGTTACAGATCAAATCTTGAAGGTAAGAAATTGGGTGTATAATTTTCGACCTACCAGTCAAAGAACTTCTAAGGCTTTTGTTTGGTTGAGATTTCCAGGTTTAGGTCTTGAATTCTGGAGTGAATCAATTCTGTTCAAAATTTGTAAAGAAATAGGAACTCCAATTAAAATTGATGAGGCAACAGCTAAATGTGATGTTGGATATTATGCAAATGTCTTGGTTGAGGTAGATTTTGCTTATTCAGTTCCAAATAAAGTATGGATTGGGACTAAATATGGGTTTTTTTTTCAAGAGGTTTCCATTCCAGATTGTCCAAAATACTGCAGTAGCTGCAAAATGGTAGGTCACTTTATCACAGAATGTAGAGTAGAAAAAGCAAAAAGGAATGAAACTAATTCAGAAAACATAATTACTCCACAACAACCTAAGAGTTCCTCAGAAATTCTTCAGCAGCCTAAATCAAGTTCAACAAACAGTTTGAATGCTTTATCTTCAGCAAGTGTCACTAGGTCATTGCCCTTTGATATTTGTGATACATCAGCAGATGACAATGAAGACTCTGTCATCCATACAATTCATGTTACTCCAACAGTTCCAGTTCATCAAATTATTCACACTGCTACTACTGGGAGATTCAGTCCTCTTGAATGTGTTCAAAAAAATATTCTTGAAGATATTGTGGTTAATGAAGATAAGACATCAGATGTTGTAGAAACTCCTCAAATCAAATTTGTAGATGGAAAGACAGGGACAGTCTCTAATGAAACTGTTAAGGTTACTTCATGGTCAAAATTGGTTGAAAAGAAAGTGTTTAATCCTACTTCTACTTCTTCCACTTCTCAACATTCTCCAGGTGCAGCTAAAGGTGGTAATCCAATTGTTACAAATAAGAAACATAATCTCAGACAAAATCATGGTAAGGGAGGTACCAAAAATCCTCCACCACCAAGATGAATATCATATATTGGAATATTCAGGTCCTAAGAAGACCTAGGGCTCAGAATAAACTAAGGTCTTTGGTGAATCAATTTAACCCATCTCTAGTTTGGGTTGCAGAACCAAAAATTTCTTGTAGTGCTTCTTTTTGCAGTCAATTAAATCTCCCTGGAATGAAAAGTATGGTGATACATAATTCAACCTCATCTACAAAAGGTAATTTATGGTTATTCTGGAATGTTTCTTTATCTACTCCTCAAGTTATTTCAATGTCTAGACAAATAGTAACTGTCAGTATTGGTGAAGTATTAGTTTCTGGTGTTCATGCTCATGTTAAAAAGAGTCAAAGAAAGTTTCTATGGTCAGAGATAGAAATAATTAGTCAGCTACAAAAACCATGGGTTGTTTTAGGTGATTTTAATGCTATAATTTCACCTGAAGAGAAATTTGGTGGTAAAGCTCCTAACAGAATTTCAATGATGGATTTTATTCATTGCCTTAATGAATGTAACTTAATTCAAGCTCCTAGTACAGGTCAGCAATACACTTGGTCCAATTGGCAACAAGGAACAAAAAGAATCATATGTGTTCTAGATAGAGTTGTTTTCAATTTTTTATGGTTACAAAGGTATGGTGATTGGGGATATAAGGTTGGATTGATAGTTTCAGATCATGCTCCTTTATTATGTGGTTGTGAAAGCATACCCAGACCAAAGAATGTTCCCTGGAAATTTCAGAAAATGTGGATTGATCATCCATCATTCTTAAGTGAAAAGTGAAGAAAGTATTGACTGAGAATATTATTGGTGATCCATCTTTTATTTTCATGCAGAAGCTAAAAAAGCTAAAAAAGTTCTTAAGTGAGTGGAATTGGAGTGTATTTGGTAATATTAATACAAAAATTAAGGAGGCAGAAGAGAAAGTTCAAAAAGCAATGGAGTTATCTGATCAAAATCCCTTAAATGAAGATCTTTTAGCCAACTTAGTAGCAGCACAAAATGAACATGCAACTAGAGAAGTTCAAGCAAATACTCTTATGAGACTTAAATCAAGAGCAAAATGGATTAAAGATGGTTCTGCAAACACTGCATACTTCCATGCTAGAATGAAGATTAGACAAGCAAGAAATACAATTAGTGAACTAGAAGATGCAAATGGAAATATTATTAGTGATCAATCTCAAATTGCAGATACTTTAGTCAAGCATTTTCAACAAAAATTTGAAGCTCAAGATGTTGATGTTTCTGAAGAATTGCTTGATGTTATTCCCTCAATTATTACATATGAAGACCAAGAAATGTTGGACTCAATTCCCACCACTGAAGAAATCAAGAAAATTGTTTTTAAAATGAACTCATATAGTGCCCCTGGTCCAGACGGATTTACTGGATCTTTTTATAAAAGTTGCTGGGATATAATTCAATTGGATTTAAAAGATGCCATACAATTTTGTTGGAGAAGAAGATTTATCCCCAAAGGCCTGAATTCAAATTTCTTAACCCTCATTCCTAAATGTGCAGGTGCTAAGAAAGCAAGTCAATATAGACCAATTGGATTGAGTAATGTATTATTCAAAATTTTCACAAAGATAATTTCTGTCAGAATGAATGGACTCATGGAGAAGTTAATTTCATCACAACAGGCTGCTTATGTTAAAGGAAGAAGCATTCAAGAACAAATACTTCTAGCTTCAGAGATGGTAAATGAAATGAGGAAAAAGAGAAGAGGCGGTAGTGTGGCTTTTAAACTGGACATATCACATGCTTATGATTCTGTAAGTTGGACTTTTCTTCTTAAAGTTATGCACAAATATGGATTTTCATCATCTTGGTATGATTGGTTGTTAACCATGTTTAAATCTGCAAAATTATCAGTAATGGTCAATGGAGGACCATGTGGCTTTTTCTCAATGCATAGGGGTCTTAAGCAGGGTGATCCGTTATCCCCTATTTTATTTATTTTGATGGAAGATGTATTGAGTAGAAATATCACAAATTTGGTTGATACAGGGCAAATAACTCCAATGGTAGTTAGAAATGGAATATATCCAACACACTTATTTTTTGCTGATGATGTTTTCTTATTTTGTAATGGAGCTAAGAAGACTTTGTTCTGTCTATTTAAGCTGATTGAAAAATATCAACATAGCTCTGGCCAGATGATTAACAAAGCCAAAAGCAAGTGTTTCATTGATGGTACTAATTCAACCAGAAAGCAACAAATTAGCAGCATAGTTGGTATGGATATATCTAAATTTCCTGATAAGTATCTTGGTATCATTCTGGCTCCAGGAAGAGTAACTACAGAAATGGTCTGGCCAATAGTTCTTATGCTTCAGAGCAAACTTGCAGCTTGGAAAGGAAGATTATTATCTTTTCATGATAGACTGATTCTTGTAAAAACAGTTTTGTGCAGCTACCCTCTTTACAATATGGCAATTTATAAATGGCCATCTTCAGTTATTAAGATATGTGAAAAACTAATAAGGAACTTTCTATGGTCAGGTGATGGAGAGGTTAGAAAGTACAAAACTTTATCTTGGAAGAAGATCTGTGTGCCATATATTGAAGGTGGCTTGGGTATTAGAAGGCTAGAAGTTCTTAACAAAATTTTGCTGATGAAAATGATGTGGAAATTGGTATACTCATCAGATGAATGGGATCTGTTTTTTACAGCTAAGTTCAAAGATAAATATGGTATATGGTTTTCAAAATGGAAATTATCATCAGTAAGAGCAGGTTTGCAATGGGCTTGGCTTACTTTACAAGAAGACATCTCTTGGAAGATTGGAAATGGTGCTAGCATCTCAGTATGGTTTGATAACTGGTATGGATCATCCCCACTAATTAATGAAATTGGTTATACTGATTTTGTTCATAACAATATGCAGTTGAAAGTTCAGGACTTAATCATTAATGACCAATGGAATATACATCATCAGTTGCAGCACTTGTTACAGATTGATAACTTGCCTCATATTCACAGTGGAAATGATTCCATAATATGGAACCTACATAGTAGTGGAATGTTTAATAATGCAAAGGCAGTGGAGAAAATAAGACACAAGGAAGACAAGGTAGATTGGTCTTCTTATATATGGAGGAAATCTTTGCACCCAACTATTGCCAGCAACATTTGGAAGCTTATACAAGGAATTTATGTGAATGATGACATGAAAAGAAAACAAGGATATGAAATGCCCTCTAGATGTTGTATCTGCAAATCAGAGCAGGATTTTATGGAGCACACACTGTGGCTTTGTGAATTCAGTGTTCAGGTATGGAATTGGCTTGGCAATATGTTTCAATTTCCCAGGCCATACTCTTTTTCAGAAGTTTTTTCTGCAGCTAAACAACACAATCCTATCATTGATGAAGTATGGATAATCTCTGCTTGTACTGTCATTAAGGAGTTGTGGTTTCAAAGAAACAGAGTTTTCTTTGAAGGAGGTGATGTTAATATTCATGGTTTCAAGCACAGGGTTATGAAAATTGTTCAAGATCATGGTGTCAGATTAAAAGGGGTCAGGTGGAACAATGACTATGAAAACCAAATTCTTAGTCACTTTAAAATTGATTCTTAAGATTCCTTATTTCTTGTAATTTTTCTACTTTGTCTATTGTTTTATAGTAACTTTTGTATTCCTTTAGTTTGTCAATAAATGAAAAAAAGGGTGATTCAGCAAAAAAAAAAGAAAAAAAGATCACGTTTCTTGGAATTGTATTTGTAACTGCTGTTTGGGTTTCATGCTGGTTAGTTGAAGTCTCGAGTCATTCGTCATTTATCATCCCCCACTGGAGAGTGATTCCACTGGATTTTTATCCGATAAAGTCGCTCCAGATCTAGACGTGGTATCAAAACGGTTTGTACATCATTATGTGCAGAATCATGTTTTGTTACTCCCTCCGTTCCTTTTTAATAGGCCAGTTTTGTTTTTAGAGAAATTTAAGAAAGTTAAGAGAACTAATCATTGAAAGTGGTCCTCATGACACTTGTCAATAAAAGAAGTGAAATGAGATGGTTCCCATGACACATGTCATCAAAAGAAGTAAAGTGAGATGGTCCACATGACACTTGTCATCAAAAGAAGTTAAAAGAAAAGTGGTCCCAGAAAATTAAGGTAACATTTGACTTTCCCAATTAAGAAACCAACATATTTTTTTGAAACATTTATTTATACAAACCAGTCTATTAAAAAGGAACGGAGCGAGGGAGTATATAGCATCTAGTGAGCTGCGTGACGATCAAAAACATAACATTTTTGAGGTACAAGAAGTCAGGAAGGACAAAGTCACAAAGGGAACACAAAATCTACGCACTGATGTGGTGTGTTTGCTAGAGAGAAATAACTGATACGAACGCATGACTACTGTTTGTTCCTGAAATCAGACTTAAAGGGTCTCGAGAAGGAGTTGCAGTACTATTCCGACATCGTATGCCAAATTTAGGGATTAACCAAGACCTTTGTCGGTTTTACTAGTACAACTTTTTAATTAGTGTCCTCAACCTCGACTGTAAGAGTAATGTATTCAAGTTAAATTTTAAACAAATGCCAGCATATTTTAAAGCAAAGAATCAACGAGCAAAAAGGGTTTTGTGGAACTAGGACCAGGATCCGGACTATTCTCCAGAATGCCGGTTCCGCGGTTATGATGAAATTATGCTTCAAAAGCGACCTTCAAAAGAGTCGCATTAACTGCACGTGGTACTATTCCATTATTATGGTTTTTGATTGGCTTTTGTCTCTTTTTTTTTTTCTTTTTTTTTTCTTTTTTTTTTTGTAAATAAGGTATTCCATTCAACAGACTAATTTGTGGCGTTAGGAGTCGTCGTTACATCAATATTAAAGGAATTACAAGAAAAATAAATGATAGACAATAAAAGGTAAAAGATAAAACCACCAAAAGGTGTTGGACACGCATATGTTGCCTCGTTAAAAATCTTGACAAGGAAAACCCATATTCAAAAGGATAAAACCTCGACGAAGGAAAAGAGCACAACGCGATGAGTCCTAAAGAAGAATCTAAAACTAAAATTGCAAAAATAAACACAACATTTGTAAATCTTCAATGACCTGGGAAGCATTTGTTCTCCATCGGTACCCAATGAGTAGTCTTCTAATACTGGCAATATGTATGATTTCACAAGCAAGTTGTGAAAATTGAGCGTCTTTGCTCGCGATAGAACTATCAAAAATGTTTCCTGAGCCTTTCTATCACGAACGAGTATGATAAAAGTGTCACGACGGACTGTACAGGAAAGAGATCTCTTCTTAATGATTGAGGATGACGGTATAGCCTTTTCCACAATCGAATATTTGATTGATGAGAGATGCATCTTCGAAAAAAATGCAGTCATATAGAACATAGCCAGTATTGATTTCAGCATCATGTTGTTTCACAGGAGCATTCAATTTCCGATTCCAAGAAGAAAAACAAAAATAGGTTAAATAACACACCAACCTTACACGGACACAGTACATTTTAAAGTAACTGATTCTAAATATCTAAAACTAAATGAAACTAAAATGAGAATTGTACAAGATGTGTACAAAATAAAATCCTAGTTTACTATCCAGTCTCAACTGGTCCAGGGGAAAATGAAGATAACTTCACGTAAAAAAAGGAAAGGATCAAACTATAGGCAACTAATAATATTAGAATTAGATAAGCTAGAGTCAATAATGGATACTAAGTAATTACAGACGCTAGTGAACCTCAATAACATGCATCATAATGATACAACTGAGGTAAAGAGATTAACAAATGAAAAAAAATCAAAATAGAAGAGAGGAAGAAAAGGGCCCCTGTTTAGTCAAACCGAACCGCGATTCTGTCCTGTCGCTTTTTCTTGCTATGAGTCTTTAAACCTTGGGAACAAGAATTATCAACAACGGGTTCCAAAACAAGCTTAAAATGCAAAGAAATTTAGGAGAATTTAAAAACAAAAACAAACTATAAACAAAATGCGAGATGTCAAGGATACTAAGGATGGACTTACCTGGGGGTTTGGTCAGATCAGCTGAGCTAGGGTAGGAAACTGAGGATAGTTCTTCATTTTGACCATTATTTCCCGGGCATAACAAACCACAAAAACAACAAGCAAAAACTTAACAAGAAAGCAGAAACAGACATGAGACAAGGTTGCATACATGCGCATAAAGCAAGACAGAAAGAGGAATAAAGAAGAGCTAGGTCCAAAAAAAGTTTAACCCCTAACAAACAAGCTTCCAGAGAGAGAGAGCAAGAAACAACTCAAATAGAGATAAAGGATTTAGCCCAACATACAACACCAGCAACCATTCATCAACCAAGATATAAATAGAAGAGAAGAGAGACAATACCCCAACAAAAAGAGAAAAGAGAAAAGAAGAAACTATAAATCCATCAAGATAAAGCATAAGAAGGATTAGAAGGACTAAGACACCTAGATCATGGAACTAAAGAAATTTCCAGAAGACTACTACTAGAGAGAGGCAGGGGGAAAAGAAAGACGTCCACTTCAGAGATAATAAGTAACACAAAAATAAGTCTAACAGAGAATAGAGAAGAATTCGTACATCAAAACAAAGAAAGAAGAACTATAACATATTCAAAGATAATAGAGAACAAACTATTAAGAAGATTTTAATTTTCCTTCCTAAACAAGAACCTTACTTTAAGAGATTCAATTTTAGAATCCAAACTAAAACTCGGAATCAAAGAGCCCCATTTCAAAATCCAAATAAAAAAAAGAAAGAGGAGATTATAATAAGATCGGAGAATCATTCACCCAATAAAGAGCAAGCTTAAGAGAGGCATCAAACTTGACAACACAAGCATACAAGAAATAGATCTACATTAAAAGAGAAACAATACAAAAATTAAAACCATCTAAAAACTTGAGAGAACTTTAAGTTGTATTCCAGATTCTAGATAACAAACTATTAAGATTTTTTTTTTCTAATCAAACTATTAAAATCTCATTTTAAGAAAACCAGAGTTACTGCTCGCTGGAAGAATAAAAAGAGAAAACAAAAGAAAAGAGATACAAGATTATAATCCAATCGATATCTAAAAAAGGAGAAGGAAGGTGGAAGAAACAAGAAGCACTGAAAGAGAATTAGAATCAGGTTATAAACAAAGACATCGAAATCATCTTAGTAACGAAAAACAATATTTCGATCTAAACACTACAAAAGAAAAAAGAGAAAAGAAAATTAAAAAAAAAGGATTATACCCTCAAAATAATGGTTCCTTCCATCAGTTTCTCCAGATCCGTAATCCCTAACTCATGATCTAACTTTCACTCCCCAAGTGGTCCTATGATTTACTCTCTAATGGTGTGTGCCTCCATTGAAGAAGATGGTTTTCTAGGGTTTTTCCTAAAAGAGGCGGAGGAGAGGAAGAGGAGAGAAAGTGCGAGTGTTCTTGCTTACGTCTTAGGTATTTCAACTTGGATTGGATTTTACCTTCTAGTAGACAGGAATGTAGACACCTACTGGCACAGTAAACTAATGTTTTAAAAACCAGACCGGTCATCGAACCGCATAATTACTAGATTAGGGTCAAGTGGTTCAACCAATGGATTAACCAGTAGTTCACTCGGTTACATAGAAAATAATAATCTTTTTTCTATAGCGACAAATGTAGCGGTAATCTTATTTGACTTGATCCTATCTTATTTTTTTGAACAAAGGGGATAGTTCATTAAACGAAAACTCTAAAGAGCAACGTTACAAGACCCCATGACAAAGTAAACCAGTTGCCGTAACAACGACTCATAAACCGACTAGTTTCTACTAGACACTAATTGGAAATCCATACTATTGGAAGTCCTCGGAACAAATCCTAAAGGACAACTAGCATCCATATTGCAGAAAACTAAAGAAGCCAAATCGATACACAAGGAACTGACTCTGAGAGCATATTCCACCGAAAGAAGTGGAGGCAACAAAAACAGTGTACAAACATCAGAACAAACTAAAAACACGCCAACGAAAGCCAACTTAAAAACAAACCGAAATAGACAAGGCCTATACAAAGGCAGACCAAAGCCCAAGCCCAAGATAAATAGACCTGCCCGGAAACCGACACTCCACAACCCGAACCCGACACCAGCTTCACCGGAATCATCTCATGGAGCAACACCAACAACATCATCCGATCTCCGAGAGAAGCAAGTCTTTTACCACCGAATCAAGGAAATCCAACAGCAACACCACTAGTAGCTATCACCACCACCAAAAGTTAGGATGTCCATCAGTGCCAGAAGAGGGAAGGAAGAACATCTGCTTTTGAAACCTAACCTAAATCCACAACTTTGAAAAACAACAATGATCGAATTTTATATAGTGGTAAGAAGGTTGTCGTTCTCTCGGACTTGTGAAGATTGATTTAAGATTTAAGATTATGGAAAGAACTGAGACTATGGATTCCACCATTGACCAATTTTTAAGTGATTCAGTTAACAACAATATTTATGCAATTCACACGTTCAATTTGATTCTAAGATATTTCCAATATTAGATTTCCAAAATATTAATTATCAATCGCAAATGGAACATCAAGAGCTCTAAGCTAAGCATGCACCATCAAGAGAGAACACAACTAATTAATCAAAATCTTATAATCAATTATAGTTCAGTGCAAATAATCATAAATAAATTGCAATAATAAATTAATAAGAAAATACCACTTTATTATTGGAACAACGCTTCCTCCATAATTCCCGCATGTGATTCTAGTTCCTCATTATTACAAAGAAAACTAAATAGAAGAAATAAAAGAAAATTGTGAAACTGGCTGCCGGCTCACCGGCTCTCCCCTCCTCCCAAATGTGCTCTTTAGCTCTCTATTTATACACAAAAATACACATCACTAAAATATATTCTTCCATAACTCCAAAATCTTATTCTTTTTAATTAAAAATATCTTCAAGAATTTTCCTTCTCTTTATTCTATATATGTCTTTACTAAACCCATATCTTCTTTAATTCGCAGAATAAAATCCAAGATAAAATCTTCTAAGGATATGTTTCTTGTTTAATACAAGATAACTTCTTTTTTCTTCAAAACTTCATGTTTGTAAGGCAAGAAGATATTCTTATCTTAAAGATAATAAATCCTTTACCGTTGAAACCAAATTTCCCGCCAATTTTTCTTTTCAAATCAAGGAAGAAGATGGAGCCCCCTTAACCAGTAATGGGGTGTGATTAGCAGTTGGCTCCCTGGGGTCCCCTTATCAGTTAGGTGCCCCTTATCCAAAACTGAGAGTCTGAATAACATGTGTCCTCCGGGTGCCTATACCAACTTTTCGAGCCGAATTTTCAAAAAATGTTATTTTCCAAAAATACCTACAAACACATAAAACACCATAATAAGTAGAAAATCGAGTACCAACAATACAAAACATTGAGGACAAATTAGACACAAAAATGTGTCTATCAAAATGCACCATCAACACCTCTGGGATGATGAAGATTCAACAAAGAGCAGACATGGAAATAAATCAACACCCAGAAATTCTTTCCCACAGAAGATCACATATAATCGATCACCAAAAACAACCCCAAAAACCATCATCAATTGACCTAATCAAAATAGATCAAAGAGATGGAACCACCATCCATTAAAATCACGGGAGAAAAGAAGAGAAACAGGCTAATGAAACAAGATATATGTAAGTTTCATACTTGATTTGGTCCTAAAGGACCCCATCAACCAGGAAACCAGAGTACAGGGAAGGGTGTTTTTGTGTCACATACGATAAGGAAGAAATGAGAGAGAGGTTTCGGCTAGACGTCGACTTGATCCTATCTAACATTAAAGGAATCAATGGGCAGATAGTAAGTGGTGGTAGGGGCAGCCAGTATACATTAAGTAATAATACAAGGAGGTGAAAGGAAAATATTAATATCTTATTTACCCCTCAACTAAATTTACGTGGTTTCTTATTTCTTTCCCAACTTCTTTTTCACATTCTGATTCTCTTTTTTAAACATATTATCAAAGGAAATAAATTGGTAGATTCAATTATGGGTGATTTATTTCATTGTTACTTTATTTTCAATTTATTTATTCATCTCTTTCTCCACTCATTTCCTCCTATTGTCTTTGAAATTTTAAGCATTTGTGCAAGTATCATTTTTAATAACAGCAGGAATCCATTTGTGATATACAGATTAATAAGTCTAAGTAAATCAATTGATCTATCCGATGCATCATAGATCTGACACATACTCGATCTTAGTCTTTTCAAGCATAATTGTTCTTTGAATTACCATAATAATGTCTCATAGAAGTAAACAAGAGTTTCAAAAAATATTAAAAAAAAAAAAAAAAGAAAAAAGTAAACTTAAAACAGAATGGAGATGTAATCGGGTGAGCCGGGTAAAAAACAGTCGGGTTGACTAGTTTGTCGATTGAACCGTGCGAGTCGACCGGATTTCTGAGTTTTTTGACATGTGAGTGGGTTATAGGTGAACCAACCCATTTTTTCTACTGGTTCACTGGTTGAACCGTCCGGTTCTTAAAACATTGCAGTTTACCTCAAAAAATAGGACAATAATGATTTACGAGTGTAATTTCCGTATTATATGGAACACTCATCTAAAATTTGTAACAAAATGAAAAATAAAAAGACTTTTTTTTTGATAGTGTATGATTATCTGTTATCTGTTATCTGTCAATATAGGCAGCAACGAGAAGGATATTATTTGAATAAATATGAGAGAGACTCATAACTGAAGAATTTTTATTCTCGTTTTCTCTACTTGTCCTTTTATTTTCTCTGAAGAAATAATTTCTTCTGTTTTTATTCATTTTCTTTGTCTATTTGTTCTTCAATACTCTCCCACCATCTGTTAAATCTGTTTTCATCTTCTAAGCTTTCGTCAGCGCTGATTCGTCAGTTTGGGAAACCCGGGTTTTGTCGATGTTTTTCTGTTCTTAATTTCACCGTTGTTGCAGGTATGTCAGAGATTTTATGTGTTGATTTTCCTTTATGAACTGATGCCTCTGTAACTGCTACTGTTATTCCTGCTCTTCTGAGTTTCGTGATCAAGAACATAATATACACAAGTATATATACTTTCCCCTGTTCTTTATCACGAAACCTGGAGGTATTCTGATGATTAATATGTCTGCCCTGTTTTTTCAGGGTTTTTGATGATGATTGATGTTCCTCTGTTGATTTTGATTTTCGTTTTCTTCAGCGTCTTTTTTAGGTTATTATGGATGGTGGAGGTGACGACCGACGATCTAGTCCTTATAGGTCTCCGAAGCATAGTCCTTACATATCACCACCGTCGCGTAGCCCTGATATTTCACAACCAAATGCCCCACCACGAAGGTCCTCTTCCCAGCGTGGTCCTACTGGTTCTTTGCAATCAAATCCTCAGCCACAGAGGTCTCCCTCTTTGAATATTTTGAAAAATTATACTTCTAAGGGGGATGTTGATAAGAAAGGTTCTCGGTATGTTGTGAACCGCTCATCAAACAAATATTCTTCTCAGCGGTCAGATCTGGTGGCTGCTCAACCTCTTCGTGTGGTTGCCCCGTCCAAGCCTTTGGCTACACCAAAGTCAAAATCTTTGTCAAAAGGTATTTCTTCAGACCGTGTCGCCCCTAATCCTCAACCGAAAGCTTCGTCAGTGAAGAAAGTATCTTCAGGTGCATAGCAGACTATCCCTAATCCTCCACCGAAGATCTCATCAGTGAAGAAGGTATCTTCGGCTATTTCCCCTACCGCGCAGACTACTTCGGTCCTTCAGAAGCCAAAAAGGTCTCATGTTACCTTCAGGCATACTGATCTTACTGCCTTTAAGGCGAAACATGGTCTTGAGAGGTTCGAGGTTCTTTTTTATGATAAGGGTGATGATCTCACCTATGATACAAAACTACAAGTACGTTTCTGAGCATCTTTTGACCACTATTGGAGCCTTTGAAGCGGGTCTGATGCTTCCTTTGTATAAATGGAGAGATCCCTTTTATTATGACATGTTAGCTCGTCGTGGTGATGGTTCGGCTACTAATAGCCATTATCGTTCAGTAGCTCAAATTGGCGGAAATGTTTGGCGGTGTCTCCGTGAGAGTTATCTTTGGAGTAAAGGCGACACTCTAATGACATGCTACACACCTGATCTAGAGCAGAAGATCTGGTATACCGCTGAGAACTTTAATGCTACCTTCTGAGGTTATATCAACAATAGAAATCGCAAGAAGTGGAGCGTTGGCTTTGTCAGATGAGTGCTGCACATGGAGAAATTCGCCTTTTGAGTGAAGTCAGTGGCACCAAGATGAAGTATGTCCCAGGTACTGAGCACTCTGAGAATCCTTTGCCTTTCCCTCTCAAAGAACGTTTATGTCGTGATCACGATCATGAGTGGCATATTACTCCTATCGAAGTCATCGGTCCCTGGACTTAGGGATGGGTTCCTACTGATAAGAGCAACCCACGCTCTATTCCTCCATGGTGTCTACGTCCCTTGGGCATTGAATTTTGCTGGCATGAAGTTTGATTACCGGGTTGAGGTTGATGATGGTGGTTTTTAGTTCAAGGCTATAATTGTAAAACCAGTATTTAATGCGCTGTCACCCTGCAAGGGGTAAATCCATTTGAAGAGTGACGAGTGCAAAAAACCCTCCTCGCTCATTGAGAATTTCAATATATATATATATATATATAAATTTCACTCAGAATGGTGCGCGTATTAACAATCCCAAATATTCTGTGAATTCTATTTTTGCCAGCATTACCAACTAATGCATGACTTGCCTAGTATTTGTATATGCTATGTTCCCAGCCGAACTCTCATTATTGACATGACATGACGATTAAATGTTTTCTCTCAGCAGAGTAGCATGAATCTCCCGAAGTGCCAGTATTGAGATCTGCATGGAAGTACTCACACAGGCTGCATCACTCTCTGAACAAAGAGAATTTTGTATAGACGCACTTTTAAGAGAGCTCGATCGAACACGCTTAAATTCCTTAAGGAAAATCTAGACTGTTAATATCAGTCTCAAAAATAATCACGGCCGCACGATTTGGATGCGCGATTCAATAGGCCTAGCCTGCTCCTAACGGAATCAGGCAATCATCTCGATGACCACCGGCGGTCCAACGAACTCCCTAGATGAACGGTTTTCATCTAATACATCCATAGCGCTTCGAACGATCAACCCTAACATGGGTGATCGTGCTGTCTAAAAAGAGCTCAAACGAACTGAGACCGGCCAAGGCGGTCTCAAATGCATGACATCCGTCCAACTTCGCCATCCTAGTTGGACAATTTAGATCTTCAGTCGAATGATCGAAAGGGTACTAGCGTGATCACCAACGACCCAACTACATTCTTGGTCGATCGACCTGCCCACTGCAAACCAGAAACGCATTGAATCACACACCCATAGAAGGTTATCGCGCAACCTTTAAAACCCTAAATTCAATAAGCGGTGTTATACAACTGCCGCAAATAAATCGTGCCCGTCCAACTTCGCCAGCCTAGTTGGACGGCTTAGATTGCATTTCAAACGATTAAGGAGATGCCAATGCGTTCACCATCGAACCAACTCCACGCGTGGTCGATCGACTTGGTCATAGCAAAACCAGAGCGTATAAAATCGTTCGCCCAAAGTAGGGTGAACGCGCTCTTTGAAAACCCTAAAAATTAATTTACGGCATTGAAGAACTGCCGCAAATCGATCACGACCATCCAACTTCGCTAGCCGAATTGAGTGGCTTAGATTTAATTTTAGGTGACCCAGGGGATGTCATCATGCTCGCTGGAAATCCACCTTTATACATGGTTGATCGACATACTCAAACCCGCACGTAGCGCCTCGAATCGCTCGCTCAAAAGGGAGTTGGCCGCGTGGCCCCCTAAACCCTAAAATTGAATCAACGACAGTTCGCAATTGCCGCAAATTTTCTCCGCCGTCCAACTTTACCAGCCTAGTCGACCGGCCAAGATTTGATTTCAGACGAACCACGAGATATCGTCATGATCACTATCCACTTCTCTTTCATGAGGAGTGATCGACCAAGCAATGACTAGCCCATGAGGATCCCAAACAATCGTCCAAAGGAAACTATTCACGCTGCTTGCATGTAATATAACGACGGCCATCAATTGCCGCAAATCATCTGGTCCATCCAACTTTGCCAGCCTAGTCGGATGGTGTAGATTTATTTTTAGAAAACTTGCAAAGCATCATTGTGAACACTGGCCATCCCTCCTCCATAAGGAGTGATCGACCAAGTGATAATTCGACCCTAGGGTACTCGAACGATTACTCAAAGATATCCGGTCGTGCCGCTTCTAAGACGCTCAATCTCTGACTGATTCGATCGAGCTCAAAAACAACGATGCTTCTAACACATCGATTACTTTCAGCTGCTTATTCGAAAGCGATGCTTTATATACATCGATTATAAGTAATGCTTTATAAATATCGGTTTCACAAATAATTTATTGTTTAACATAAAAACATTATGTGCTGATTTTAGCGGCAAGTCACCTGACTTGACCCGTTCACTCGAGACATCAAACATGTCACAAACTGGGGGATACTCACTGGGGTATTGGTCTGGCGGTTGACAGCGTGCGGCGTGCAACACGCCCATTACGAGAACATGTCAGGAAGAACGGACGGTTAACAACAATGAGATAGTGGGTGAAAGCGTGATCAGTTTTCCCTCATAATGGAAACGTGGTGATCACCACTTTTACATAACTCCACTCCTCCACTGCTCAATCATCTCCACTTCCTACGAGATCAGAGGGTGTTCGAACATGACTTGTATAAATAGTTTTTCAATCTATTTCAAAACAGGACACAAGAGTTATCAACACAAGTAGCCAGAAACAATTTTCTGATATGCAAGTCATAAACAGCCACACCTTCATAATTCAACACTCTGATCTCAAACACCTTCTCCGCTTCCCTCCCTAAGATCAACCCTTATCCTTCACCTTATGATCGAATTGAATCTGGAACGACCATTTCTTGGTTTAGGCCAGAGTCTTACAGATTGATCTCTCGAACTTAAAAGTATTCCCGTGCAGTGCATTTGTTTAGGGTTTGAATTCGTTTCTCATCAACACACCCCAAATTACCAAAAACAACAGAATCAGTTTTTACCCTTAAACAACTGGCGACCACAGTAGGAGATTAATCTCTCGGTTGCAAGATCAGTTTTCAATTTCATTTCAATTTTCTCAAAATTCAAGATGGTGGATCTTAGGTCTGGATCCGCGAAAAATCCTGATTACTAGCGCTGACAACACCCCTGGTGTCCACATTCCTTCCGGTGACACTGTAGTGATCTATACTACAACTGATGCTCAGAAGCAACCCGAATCTCTGATTAGAGGATATTAAAAGAGAATTGAAGGTGAACTTAGAGGGTTAGAAGGAGAAGACATAGATAGCAGGGAAACATATGAACTAGGGAAGCAGATGGAGTTTCATTAATTATTCCATACTGCCGTAAGGCGTACAACCCAGTCCTTATATAGCAAGGACGGACACACTACTAACATTACTATCAACACCCAGTGCCTACTCTAAGGCTAACCCGACATGGCTGCCCTTAACCACACTGGATACATCCCACTGGTACATGACAAATACCCACTCCTCCAAATCATCCTTGTCCTCAAGGATGAAGTATGAGAATTGATCTCGGCTACATAAGAGGATCCATTGATGCAACTGCATCTCAAAACCAGTAGTAAATGTGGATCTGGCCCTGGCAGACTAAAAGTCACAACTCATTGATCTTTTTCAAGTGAACTACTGGATTCCATCTTGGTCACGGTTCCATCATAGCAACAATCAACATCAAAAATGGTAGAGTAATTGGCTGTGTAAACCCCCATGAGCATACTTTCTTCATTACTTAAATGTATCTCAAGTCTCTTATCTCCAGCTTGACCCATCTAAATTTTAATGTCTGCTTCTCCATAATTAACTTGTATCTGCGGTTGTAATAGTAATCTGGCCTCCGCAATCAACACACAAACTTTCACTTGCCACTCTTCTCTTGGAAAGCCAACTTCTTCTCTTGGAAAATCAACATCAAAATGGTAGAGTAATGCGCTGTCACCCTGCAAGGGTAAATCCATTTGAAGAGTGACGAGTGCAAAAAACCCTCCTCGCTCATTGAGAATTTCAATATATATATATATATATATATAAATTTCACTCAGAATGGTGCGCGTATTAACACCCAAATATTCTGTGAATTCTATTTTTGCCAGCATTACCAACTAATGCATGACTTGCCTAGTATTTGTATATGCTATGTTCCCAGCCGAACTCTCATTATTGACATGACATGACGATTAAATGTTTTCTCTCAGCAGAGTAGCATGAATCTCCCGAAGTGCCAGTATTGAGATCTGCATGGAAGTACTCACACAGGCTGCATCACTCTCTGAACAAAGAGAATTTTGTATAGACGCACTTTTAAGAGAGCTCGATCGAACACGCTTAAATTCCTTAAGGAAAATCTAGACTGTTAATATCAGTCTCAAAAATAATCACGGCCGCACGATTTGGATGCGCGATTCAATAGGCCTAGCCTGCTCCTAACGGAATCAGGCAATCATCTCGATGACCACCGGCGGTCCAACGAACTCCCTAGATGAACGGTTTTCATCTAATACATCCATAGCGCTTCGAACGATCAACCCTAACATGGGTGATCGTGCTGTCTAAAAAGAGCTCAAACGAACTGAGACCGGCCAAGGCGGTCTCAAATGCATGACATCCGTCCAACTTCGCCATCCTAGTTGGACAATTTAGATCTTCAGTCGAATGATCGAAAGGGTACTAGCGTGATCACCAACGACCCAACTACATTCTTGGTCGATCGACCTGCCCACTGCAAACCAGAAACGCATTGAATCACACACCCATAGAAGGTTATCGCGCAACCTTTAAAACCCTAAATTCAATAAGCGGTGTTATACAACTGCCGCAAATAAATCGTGCCCGTCCAACTTCGCCAGCCTAGTTGGACGGCTTAGATTGCATTTCAAACGATTAAGGAGATGCCAATGCGTTCACCATCGAACCAACTCCACGCGTGGTCGATCGACTTGGTCATAGCAAAACCAGAGCGTATAAAATCGTTCGCCCAAAGTAGGGTGAACGCGCTCTTTGAAAACCCTAAAAATTAATTTACGGCATTGAAGAACTGCCGCAAATCGATCACGACCATCCAACTTCGCTAGCCGAATTGAGTGGCTTAGATTTAATTTTAGGTGACCCAGGGGATGTCATCATGCTCGCTGGAAATCCACCTTTATACATGGTTGATCGACATACTCAAACCCGCACGTAGCGCCTCGAATCGCTCGCTCAAAAGGGAGTTGGCCGCGTGGCCCCCTAAACCCTAAAATTGAATCAACGACAGTTCGCAATTGCCGCAAATTTTCTCCGCCGTCCAACTTTACCAGCCTAGTCGACCGGCCAAGATTTGATTTCAGACGAACCACGAGATATCGTCATGATCACTATCCACTTCTCTTTCATGAGGAGTGATCGACCAAGCAATGACTAGCCCATGAGGATCCCAAACAATCGTCCAAAGGAAACTATTCACGCTGCTTGCATGTAATATAACGACGGCCATCAATTGCCGCAAATCATCTGGTCCATCCAACTTTGCCAGCCTAGTCGGATGGTGTAGATTTATTTTTAGAAAACTTGCAAAGCATCATTGTGAACACTGGCCATCCCTCCTCCATAAGGAGTGATCGACCAAGTGATAATTCGACCCTAGGGTACTCGAACGATTACTCAAAGATATCCGGTCGTGCCGCTTCTAAGACGCTCAATCTCTGACTGATTCGATCGAGCTCAAAAACAACGATGCTTCTAACACATCGATTACTTTCAGCTGCTTATTCGAAAGCGATGCTTTATATACATCGATTATAAGTAATGCTTTATAAATATCGGTTTCACAAATAATTTATTGTTTAACATAAAAACATTATGTGCTGATTTTAGCGGCAAGTCACCTGACTTGACCCGTTCACTCGAGACATCAAACATGTCACAAACTGGGGGATACTCACTGGGGTATTGGTCTGGCGGTTGACAGCGTGCGGCGTGCAACACGCCCATTACGAGAACATGTCAGGAAGAACGGACGGTTAACAACAATGAGATAGTGGGTGAAAGCGTGATCAGTTTTCCCTCATAATGGAAACGTGGTGATCACCACTTTTACATAACTCCACTCCTCCACTGCTCAATCATCTCCACTTCCTACGAGATCAGAGGGTGTTCGAACATGACTTGTATAAATAGTTTTTCAATCTATTTCAAAACAGGACACAAGAGTTATCAACACAAGTAGCCAGAAACAATTTTCTGATATGCAAGTCATAAACAGCCACACCTTCATAATTCAACACTCTGATCTCAAACACCTTCTCCGCTTCCCTCCCTAAGATCAACCCTTATCCTTCACCTTATGATCGAATTGAATCTGGAACGACCATTTCTTGGTTTAGGCCAGAGTCTTACAGATTGATCTCTCGAACTTAAAAGTATTCCCGTGCAGTGCATTTGTTTAGGGTTTGAATTCGTTTCTCATCAACACACCCCAAATTACCAAAAACAACAGAATCAGTTTTTACCCTTAAACAACTGGCGACCACAGTAGGAGATTAATCTCTCGGTTGCAAGATCAGTTTTCAATTTCATTTCAATTTTCTCAAAATTCAAGATGGTGGATCTTAGGTCTGGATCCGCGAAAAATCCTGATTACTAGCGCTGACAACACCCCTGGTGTCCACATTCCTTCCGGTGACACTGTAGTGATCTATACTACAACTGATGCTCAGAAGCAACCCGAATCTCTGATTAGAGGATATTAAAAGAGAATTGAAGGTGAACTTAGAGGGTTAGAAGGAGAAGACATAGATAGCAGGGAAACATATGAACTAGGGAAGCAGATGGAGTTTCATTAATTATTCCATACTGCCGTAAGGCGTACAACCCAGTCCTTATATAGCAAGGACGGACACACTACTAACATTACTATCAACACCCAGTGCCTACTCTAAGGCTAACCCGACATGGCTGCCCTTAACCACACTGGATACATCCCACTGGTACATGACAAATACCCACTCCTCCAAATCATCCTTGTCCTCAAGGATGAAGTATGAGAATTGATCTCGGCTACATAAGAGGATCCATTGATGCAACTGCATCTCAAAACCAGTAGTAAATGTGGATCTGGCCCTGGCAGACTAAAAGTCACAACTCATTGATCTTTTTCAAGTGAACTACTGGATTCCATCTTGGTCACGGTTCCATCATAGCAACAATCAACATCAAAAATGGTAGAGTAATTGGCTGTGTAAACCCCCATGAGCATACTTTCTTCATTACTTAAATGTATCTCAAGTCTCTTATCTCCAGCTTGACCCATCTAAATTTTAATGTCTGCTTCTCCATAATTAACTTGTATCTGCGGTTGTAATAGTAATCTGGCCTCCGCAATCAACACACAAACTTTCACTTGCCACTCTTCTCTTGGAAAGCCAACTTCTTCTCTTGGAAAATCAACATCAAAAATGGTAGAGTAATGCGCTGTCACCCTGCAAGGGGTAAATCCATTTGAAGAGTGACGAGTGCAAAAAACCCTCCTCGCTCATTGAGAATTTCAATATATATATATATATATATATATAAATTTCACTCAGAATGGTGCGCGTATTAACAATCCCAAATATTCTGTGAATTCTATTTTTGCCAGCATTACCAACTAATGCATGACTTGCCTAGTATTTGTATATGCTATGTTCCCAGCCGAACTCTCATTATTGACATGACATGACGATTAAATGTTTTCTCTCAGCAGAGTAGCATGAATCTCCCGAAGTGCCAGTATTGAGATCTGCATGGAAGTACTCACACAGGCTGCATCACTCTCTGAACAAAGAGAATTTTGTATAGACGCACTTTTAAGAGAGCTCGATCGAACACGCTTAAATTCCTTAAGGAAAATCTAGACTGTTAATATCAGTCTCAAAAATAATCACGGCCGCACGATTTGGATGCGCGATTCAATAGGCCTAGCCTGCTCCTAACGGAATCAGGCAATCATCTCGATGACCACCGGCGGTCCAACGAACTCCCTAGATGAACGGTTTTCATCTAATACATCCATAGCGCTTCGAACGATCAACCCTAACATGGGTGATCGTGCTGTCTAAAAAGAGCTCAAACGAACTGAGACCGGCCAAGGCGGTCTCAAATGCATGACATCCGTCCAACTTCGCCATCCTAGTTGGACAATTTAGATCTTCAGTCGAATGATCGAAAGGGTACTAGCGTGATCACCAACGACCCAACTACATTCTTGGTCGATCGACCTGCCCACTGCAAACCAGAAACGCATTGAATCACACACCCATAGAAGGTTATCGCGCAACCTTTAAAACCCTAAATTCAATAAGCGGTGTTATACAACTGCCGCAAATAAATCGTGCCCGTCCAACTTCGCCAGCCTAGTTGGACGGCTTCGATTGCATTTCAAACGATTAAGGAGATGCCAATGCGTTCACCATCGAACCAACTCCACGCGTGGTCGATCGACTTGGTCATAGCAAAACCAGGGCGTATAAAATCGTTCGCCCAAAGTAGGGTGAACGCGCTCTTTGAAAACCCTAAAAATTAATTTACGGCATTGAAGAACTGCCGCAAATCGATCACGACCATCCAACTTCGCTAGCCGAATTGAGTGGCTTAGATTTAATTTTAGGTGACCCAGGGGATGTCATCATGCTCGCTGGAAATCCACCTTTATACATGGTTGATCGACATACTCAAACCCGCACGTAGCGCCTCGAATCGCTCGCTCAAAAGGGAGTTGGCCGCGTGGCCCCCTAAACCCTAAAATTGAATCAACGACAGTTCGCAATTGCCGCAAATTTTCTCCGCCGTCCAACTTTACCAGCCTAGTCGACCGGCCAAGATTTGATTTCAGACGAACCACGAGATATCGTCATGATCACTATCCACTTCTCTTTCATGAGGAGTGATCGACCAAGCAATGACTAGCCCATGAGGATCCCAAACAATCGTCCAAAGGAAACTATTCACGCTGCTTGCATGTAATATAACGACGGCCATCAATTGCCGCAAATCATCTGGTCCATCCAACTTTGCCAGCCTAGTCGGATGGTGTAGATTTATTTTTAGAAAACTTGCAAAGCATCATTGTGAACACTGGCCATCCCTCCTCCATAAGGAGTGATCGACCAAGTGATAATTCGACCCTAGGGTACTCGAACGATTACTCAAAGATATCCGGTCGTGCCGCTTCTAAGACGCTCAATCTCTGACTGATTCGATCGAGCTCAAAAACAACGATGCTTCTAACACATCGATTACTTTCAGCTGCTTATTCGAAAGCGATGCTTTATATACATCGATTATAAGTAATGCTTTATAAATATCGGTTTCACAAATAATTTATTGTTTAACATAAAAACATTATGTGCTGATTTTAGCGGCAAGTCACCTGACTTGACCCGTTCACTCGAGACATCAAACATGTCACAAACTGGGGGATACTCACTGGGGTATTGGTCTGGCGGTTGACAGCGTGCGGCGTGCAACACGCCCATTACGAGAACATGTCAGGAAGAACGGACGGTTAACAACAATGAGATAGTGGGTGAAAGCGTGATCAGTTTTCCCTCATAATGGAAACGTGGTGATCACCACTTTTACATAACTCCACTCCTCCACTGCTCAATCATCTCCACTTCCTACGAGATCAGAGGGTGTTCGAACATGACTTGTATAAATAGTTTTTCAATCTATTTCAAAACAGGACACAAGAGTTATCAACACAAGTAGCCAGAAACAATTTTCTGATATGCAAGTCATAAACAGCCACACCTTCATAATTCAACACTCTGATCTCAAACACCTTCTCCGCTTCCCTCCCTAAGATCAACCCTTATCCTTCACCTTATGATCGAATTGAATCTGGAACGACCATTTCTTGGTTTAGGCCAGAGTCTTACAGATTGATCTCTCGAACTTAAAAGTATTCCCGTGCAGTGCATTTGTTTAGGGTTTGAATTCGTTTCTCATCAACACACCCCAAATTACCAAAAACAACAGAATCAGTTTTTACCCTTAAACAACTGGCGACCACAGTAGGAGATTAATCTCTCGGTTGCAAGATCAGTTTTCAATTTCATTTCAATTTTCTCAAAATTCAAGATGGTGGATCTTAGGTCTGGATCCGCGAAAAATCCTGATTACTAGCGCTGACAACACCCCTGGTGTCCACATTCCTTCCGGTGACACTGTAGTGATCTATACTACAACTGATGCTCAGAAGCAACCCGAATCTCTGATTAGAGGATATTAAAAGAGAATTGAAGGTGAACTTAGAGGGTTAGAAGGAGAAGACATAGATAGCAGGGAAACATATGAACTAGGGAAGCAGATGGAGTTTCATTAATTATTCCATACTGCCGTAAGGCGTACAACCCAGTCCTTATATAGCAAGGACGGACACACTACTAACATTACTATCAACACCCAGTGCCTACTCTAAGGCTAACCCGACATGGCTGCCCTTAACCACACTGGATACATCCCACTGGTACATGACAAATACCCACTCCTCCAAATCATCCTTGTCCTCAAGGATGAAGTATGAGAATTGATCTCGGCTACATAAGAGGATCCATTGATGCAACTGCATCTCAAAACCAGTAGTAAATGTGGATCTGGCCCTGGCAGACTAAAAGTCACAACTCATTGATCTTTTTCAAGTGAACTACTGGATTCCATCTTGGTCACGGTTCCATCATAGCAACAATCAACATCAAAAATGGTAGAGTAATTGGCTGTGTAAACCCCCATGAGCATACTTTCTTCATTACTTAAATGTATCTCAAGTCTCTTATCTCCAGCTTGACCCATCTAAATTTTAATGTCTGCTTCTCCATAATTAACTTGTATCTGCGGTTGTAATAGTAATCTGGCCTCCGCAATCAACACACAAACTTTCACTTGCCACTCTTCTCTTGGAAAGCCAACTTCTTCCTTTTTGGTCTTCAGTTGCTTTTTAATTTTTGTCGACAAGTGGTGACCCAATAATTTTAATTTTCCATTGTTGTTACATCCGGATAAACCCATTTGCAAGACTACAAAAACACAAGTCAATGCATCAAGGAAGCAATAACTTTCACCTGCACAATTAGCTGTGTAAACTGATGATAGAGGACTGAATACCAAGAAGGAACACTGCTGACGATTTCCAATAAGATAACAAGATGAAATACTACAACCCTCAGCACCAACACCCCATACGACAGTGGAAATTCTTATGTTGTGGTGAATTTTTCCAGTGAGAGTACTTGGTTGCAAACCCATCTTCCTATGTTCGTCTCTGTATTGAGTAAGTAACAACTCCACATCTGAGTTTTTAGTAAGTCCCTTCCAATTCTGATGGTACTCCCACCATATAATATTCCCACAGCCTATAAAGTTAGGTACTCCAAGGTAAAACTCAACGATAACTAGTATATAACCATTGCCAATTCCCATACTCCACGATCAGAGAGTGAATACAGTGTGTTAGAGCATTGCTCGGTCGAAATCGCATGCATTACTATCCCAAGCATGTTTGCCAATGTTAGTCATCAAAACTATAAGTCTTGATTTCTAATCTACTATAGCTAAGTCTCGGACTAGGATAGAAAGTATAGTTGAGCTCAAGGACTTCATGACGATTCATCATACAAGAAGAAGAACTACTCAAGGACCGGTGGAACTTCTCGACAAAAAGGTATGTGAAGACTTGAACTTATCTGTCACTCAAAAGTCTATCTACTCTATCTCCTACTTCTTGAGACAAAAAGTCGTATGCTATATATAGACTACACATTTGGTATTTCGATCCGAGTATACCTCGCCTATCTATATCTCGAAATATGTGTTGGTAAGCGTTTCGCTTCGACCATGTTTATCTTTACCTAGTGACTAAAGTCATGATATGTTTCAATCACTTTGAAAATTTCTTTGACGAGAAATGGTGTA
This sequence comes from Papaver somniferum, assembly GCF_003573695.1. Taxonomy (NCBI): domain Eukaryota; kingdom Viridiplantae; phylum Streptophyta; class Magnoliopsida; order Ranunculales; family Papaveraceae; genus Papaver; species Papaver somniferum. Next base: position 154,389,499 of record NC_039363.1, on the reverse strand, counting down.
ACAACTGTAGAACGTCATCTAAGAATGTTTCAATGGTTGGAGTGAGAGTTTAGATTACATAACCAATGATGGACATAAGTATTATTGTGGAAACACATATGTGCATAAGTCCTATCCCTTGAACCAAAGTTTGCGAACTTTGTTGATCAAGAGAAACCGGAAGAATGGCTTGTTGCCAAGTATGCGAACTGCCGAACTTTTCATCCCGAGAAATTCTGCCGGAGTTGACAAACTTGTTGCATGAGTACCAGTCCGAGAACCGGCGGAAATTCTTTGCCGAGATTTTCTGCTGGAGTTTGTAAACTCTGGTTGGTTGCTTAAGTCCGAGAACCTAGTGTGCGAACTTAAGAAGGTTATATATCTGAAGATGATTTCTGAACTTAAAATTATAAAGACTAAGGAATGCAATTTTCAAACCGTGGCTATAAAGTTCATGATCTAATTCGAGTGAATCAAATCATCTTTGCTTCAATTGTGTCTTGTGTAGTACATAAGATTTCCTTGCAATTGAACAACTCTCTAACTAGTTCATTTGAGTCATTTGAACTATAGTTACGGTGAAGAAGAACATGGTTGGTATGAAATGCTCATATGGCTAACCTTTTGGTTAACTATTGTTGAACCAACAATGTACACGTTTGGGTACGGTTAACAAACCTAGAAGCATGTAGTTCATTTGTGTATAACAAGCTAAGTTTTCGATCTAACGGTTGAGAAAATTTTAGCTTGAATCTGAATCAGGTTTTCATTTAATGGTGGATATTGTTTGCTTTGTGACCAAGGCGAAACCCTGATTTGAAAGACTATATAAGGGGACATATAGTAACTCTGCAAAACCAATCCCACGCCTAACGTGTGATACTAGTTTGCGTGCTAGAGTCGTTTCTCCTTTAACCTTTGGTTTTCTTCTTCTAAAACCAGGTTAACGGCTGAAAGACTTCATTGGGATTGTGAAGCCAGACCGATACTACTTTTATCGTAGTTGTGTGATCTGATCTTGCATCTTCTATCGTACGAGTATAATCAGATTGATTGAATTGAGATTAATATCTCCGATAGGAAAGATATAAAAAATAGTCATAACCATCTTCGTCTCATTGTTTGTGATTCCGTAACATCTTGTTTCGCTACCATACGATTAAGATTGTTGTGTTTATCTAGGCTGTTCTTCGGGAATATAAGACCAGATTATCAATTGGTTCCTGTTCGCCTTGATTATTATCAAAAGACGGAACAAAAACTTTAAGGTTTTTTCGTGGGAGATAGATTGATCCTTTGATATACGTCTGTGTGAGACAGATTTGTTTATTGTTAAAGCCTACGATTTTGGGTCGTAGAAACTCTTAGTTATGGGTGAGATCATCTAAGGGAATCAAGTGCGCAGTATCCTGCTGGGATCAGAGGCGTAGGGAGTACAACTGTACCTTGGATCGGTGGGAGACTGATTGGGTTTCATTTAGAGTCCAGTCTGAAGTTAGCTTGGAGTAGGCTAGTGTCTGTAGCGGCTTAATATTGTGTGTGCTCAATCTGGACTAGGTCCCGGGGTTTTTCTGCATTTACGATTTCCTCGTTAACAATATTTCTGGTGTCTGTGTTATTTTAGTTTCCGCATTAAATTGTTTTATCTTTATAATTGAAATAATACAGGTTGTGCGTTAGATCATCAATTAGAGTAATCCAACCTTTGGTTGTTGATTGTCATCGATTGATCCTTGGATATTGGTCTTTGGTACCATCCAAGTTATTCCTTGTGTTTGATTAAAGACTCGCTGATTTCTAATAGCTCGAGTAAATCAAAACAAGAGAGAGATATTAACTCCTTGAGATACTTTTACCTAGATTGAGTCTGACTGTCTAGTTGATTCTCTAGAAAGTATTTCGGAGTTAGTCCATACAAATTGCTAAGAGAAATATTGGGTGGTGTTGTTAGACCCCCGATTTTTCACAGTGAAACCAAACTGAGATGAAAAAACCAAACAATTGTATTTCTGTAGAATGGTAAGTTCCCATACCAGAAGCAGAACACTAACTGGGAAGAGTAATTCTATCTGCGTGCACCATTGCAGAGCTCTTTTCTTTTGAATAAAACATCCAACAAGAAACTGATAAGAAATTACGTGCTAGAACTATTTTCCTTCGTCATATGAAGTCTCAAAATAGTACAGAGGTAATGAACTTGTTGCACGGGATCATCAGATAATTCGCAAGCCTCTATGCTTCTACCATTTGTAACAAACAAAAACACACTCGAGATCCCAACATACCACCCCAGATGGTGCCCAAATTCAAAAATTATCTCATAAGCATCATGAAAAACAACCCATGATAAATAAACGAACAAGAAGTAGTGTAGAATTTTGAAATATTTCTATCATGAGAAGAACACCTCGTATCAAGTTCAGTTGCTTTACCACGATTAATTAAGACTCTAGTGTACTTAACATCAGATAAACCAACACATATTGAAGTGATCAGAACTATGTATATGAGGAAATATACCTTGGTAAACTGGATTGTGTATAAAGCAAATTGATTTAGGGTATCATCACGAATATACCTAGAAAATTTAACCATGAAGTTCAGACTTCCTGTGTGGTAATACTTCATCATACAATATGAAAGTCCATCACTGTGGTCCAGGAGATATCTCTGAAATCCTTGGGTTTTAATTAACACTACTGCTCTGCTGGAATGTATTTTGTCCCGCCACCACCGTGTTATATGTTGAGCAGTAACCAAAATTAGCATACGATGAGTAAATAAACCACATTCCAGTTACAAATTAAGATACCGTTTGTTACAGGTGAAACTATTTTCCCAATTACCAAACCTTCGAGCAATAAACTCATAATTGTTCTCAAACATTCAAGCTCTGGCGCAACACAGACTCCAAGCTTCTTTCTCAGGCATTTTATCAAAAAACATTGAACCAGTACTAGTAATACCACCTTTGGTTAATATACAAGCACTTGTTTCACAAAAACTCAAATCTGACCAGTGACCATGTTCATATACTAGCTCATTAACGATTCTATAATCATCCATTGGAATTAGAATTGACCCATTAGTAATGCAGATTTTTAAAATATTTCCATCATAAGAAGAACACCTAACACCATATTCAATTTCTTTACCACAATCAAATAAGAGTCGAGTATACTCAACACTGGATGGAATATCACATACATAAGTAATTTAACTTGGATGTTTGACGAAATACAACCTGATAAAATTGGTGAAGTAAGAATCAAATTGATTTAGGTTATCTTCCTCAATGAACTTCCACCCTTCAAACTGCTGAAATTTATTTTTGAACGCATAATTTATATTTGTAACCTTTCTAACTTGAAAATCTAAAACAACATTACGAGAATCAGATTCAGAAAAAAATGGTTTACCCTCTTGATAATCTAGAAAACATGTTTCTATATTCTCTTCTAAATCGTATTGAACAGAAACCAGATTGGCCACCTGAGAATCATTTCTTTCATATTTTCGAATTTCAGCTGCAGGACTAGCTTCAACAACATCGGAGAGTTGGATTGTGGGATTAGGACGAAAATTACCTTCATCTGGTGTTGATGAGATTGAAGATTGTTGAGTTAATTCAGTTGTTTATCTTGGAACAACAGTAATTGCTTCCAATTGGAAATCGGTTTCTTCCTCAAACAACGAAGGAATAATCAGCTCAAAATCGAGAAATTCATGTCTTTCCTCTTCTGCTGGATTTAAAGAGCTTTGACTTGATTCATTTATCACTTCTTACATGACAATATCATCCTCCATATCCGTAGCTTCCAGATCCCCAACCGCTTCAGCTTGTAGAGATTTTAACTTTTTCTTGGCGATGGAAATAAGAATATCTATTTTCAAAAGATTTAAATCTCGATCTAGTGAATTCCTATCCCAGATTAGACTTATAGACTTCATTCTCAAATCAAATAACTCGTTGTATAATGCTCTCCTGGATTCATACTTATTTTGCTCTAAGATATCAACCATAGTGCTTAATTCTTCAATTTCTGTTTGATTTTCTAATATTTCGTTCATGGTAACCTGGCAGTCGCAGAATTGACCGCTCTGATACAATTATAGTGATCTACACTACAACTGATGCTCAGAAGCAACTCAAATCTCTGATTAGAGGGGATTAGAAGAGAATTGAAGGTGAAATTAGAGGGTTAGAAGGAGAAGACATAGATAGCAGGGAAACATATGAACTAGGGAAGAAGATAGAGTTTCATTAATTATTCCATACCTCCCTAAGGCGTACAACCCAGTCCTTATATAGCAAGGACGGACACACTACTAACATTACTATCAGCACATGTAGATGGGGAAAAATGATTTGATGGTTTTTACGGAATCGAGGAAATGACCGTGCGTAGGAGACTCCTTGAACCGAGCAAATGCTCAACCTCACACAGATGCACTACAATAAGGGAGTCCTTTAAGTTCGAGATATCAATCTGTAGGACTCCGGCCTAAACCAAGACAATGGCCGTTCCAGAGTCAATTCAGTCACAAGAGAGGATGGGTCGATCTGTAAGAGAGAAGCTAAGAAATGTGTGAGATCAATGGTGATCGAAATTGTAGGTGTGTTGTTTTTTCTGCTTAAGAAAGTTCTGAATGATCGAATTTACTCAGTTGAGAGTGATTGCTCAGACGATGAGTTCGTGTAGACGAAAGATTGTCTATATGAACTTGTCGAGAAATTCTTGTCTATTTAAATCAGGATTTAGAGGCATTTTTATATTGCTGAATTATAAACACCTTGATACCATGAAGTGTGACAGTTGCTGGAGTCAAAGAGTGGGGAATTGGGAAATCGTGTCAAAAACAGTGGCTCATCGTGCAGAGACTTGGTTGATTTTCCATCCACTTCTTTGCTAACTCCTCCAACTGATTGCAAGACTTGCTCACATTCTCATCGTGTGCATGAACACACGTTCCATAGACCGCCAGACCAAAATCCTAGTTAATATCCCCCATGTGACACGATTCACATCTCGTGGTTGTGGAGTCAGTTGCTGACTTCATGGGACGATGAGTCCTTGTATTGCTGAGTCGAACGTGATTTACAAATGTTCTGAGACTCATGAAATGAACATGTCCGTTGAGACATAGGTATCATTGACGAATAAATGTTGATAACCTGAGCAAATCGTTGAATATTGATAGTTGAACCAATATTCCTTGGTCTGAGCAAATATTGTTAGTCTGAGCAAATATTGCTCATCTGAGCGACTGTTGCTCGTCTGATGAATTGTTGGTGGCAGGACCAAAAAAAATATTAATTTAAGATACTGACTGCTAGGCCGAGTATAATAATAATGAAAGTATTGATCATGGTATTAACGTAAAATTATTAGTATTTGAATCTACTCAGAATTACGTTTTTGCAGAGCTCTGGATTCGAAACCCTAATTTTGATCAATTGCTGATCAATTGATGATTTATTGAAAACCAATCCATGGAGTGAAGGAGGGACCGTCTACATGGTGATGAGTCGACCATATAACGCCCAGATGCTCAAGTGAGCAAAAATACCAAAGTCTCCTGAAGACCAGTTGGTGAAAAGATGATTAAATGCTGGTTTAATCATTTATTAAAATAGTGCTCGTGTGAGCGTTAGGTAATAAAACCTAATTATGGAGAGACGACGGACCGACCAAGAGGGTATGAGACCGGCCCTTGGTTGTTGTGGGACCAGCTGATGGTCGTCTGAGCAAACTCCCAATTGTTTGAGAAGAGTTTGGACCCAATATGATCAATTGAGCAAATTAGGTCAAAATTATTAAAACATGTGGGACTGGCTATTTCAAACCTTAGGGCCAGCCTTGGTCGGTCAAGGTGATATGCCCGCGCTACCAAAATGTCATGTCTCAGTCCTGAGAATTTCGATATTTTCCGATGCGCGTTTGAGCAACATTTTGAGAAAATGTGAAGGATTCAGGGTTTTGCTGCAACTGGGGAATCTTCATGAGATGATGAAAAATAATTAATAAAATAGGGTATTTGCAAGGTGTGGGACCGACCACGGCTAGGGCATGACCGTCCAGCTAGCAAGCTCGGTCCCGCAACACCTTTCCCAATTTTATGTATTTTCCCTAATGTGAGGGAAATATCATGAAACTGAGGAATTTCATGAAGTTAAGGAATTTCCATGAGATTATGGAAATAACAATAATAAAATAGGGAGTCATGAAGTGTGGGACCGGCTATGGAAAAGGCATGGTCGACCGGCCAAATAGCACGTCCCTAGGCAGTTTTCCCACTTTTATTATATTTTCATGATTTTAGGGAAATATCATAAAATCAAGAGGTTTGTTGAAACCAAAGAATTTGTTGAAATCAGGGAGTTTCCATGAGATGAGGGAAACATAAAAAATAATAATAATAAAATAAGGGGCATGTAGGACCTGCTAGGGCATGACCGACCGGCTAGGGCTCGGTCCCACGAGTTTCCCTAATTTTACATGATTTGCATGACTTGTGGGAAATTTCATGAATTCAAGGAATTTTCATGGGATGAGGGAAATAATAATAAAATAATAAGGAGTCATGAGGTGTTGGACCGTCCACGGCTAGGGCATGGCCGACCGACGAAGAAGATTTTCTCAAATGAAGGGATTTTCATGAGATCAGGGAAAATAATAAAAATATGATAAAATATAAAATTAGGTGTGGGACTGGCCGCGGCACGACCGGCGTTCCCGTGGGCCCAGTCTCCTAGCGCCTCAAGTAATATTTTATTATTTATTATTTTCTTCCTATTTTGCATTGGTTCATCGTTCCTTCGTGTTTTGGAATGCTCGTTTGTGCATTCAGGTGCTCGTTTGTGCATTATTGCTGAGTACACTTGCACCATTTTGGTCGGGGCTTACTCGAGAGCTGCTCAGATGCCCGTACGTTGAATATTTATCACTAACCCCTGGAATTCTGCTGGGAAGAACCATGAATTGAAGTGACGAAATATTACGAAGAATCGTAGAATATTGCTGAATATTCAGTTAACGATTAGAGATAATTAATTGATGGTTCTATACTAGCAGGCATGCTGTCTAGGAGCATTAATTATCTGAGAATTGAGAAATATGAGCTTGTTGAAACGTCATATCTCTTTTATATAGTCAGGGAAAACCTTGTTGCATCCTGAAGCCGTTATTGCTCTATACTATCAGGCAAGATGTCTAGGAGCCGTCCAATCTTTCGATTCTATATAGGAGCAATTACTGAAATTGCTCAGTATTTTTGAGATATGTCGTTGCCTCAGCTGAGAGACTGCACATCTACAGGTGCTCTGAGAGATAGGATTCTCAGTCTGATATTTCTACAGCACGATCTTTCATGCTTTCGACGAGAGACATGAGTCTCAATACTCATCTGATTGCTGGATCCGGAGTATTACAATTATGGTTTTACGATTTTAGCCTTTATCGAAAATCCACCATCTACAGCACCCAGTGCCTACTCTAAAGCTAACCCGACATGGCTGCCCTTAACCACACTGGATGCATCCCATTGGTATATGAAAGACACCAATGTACCGCCTACCAGCACGATCAACGCATCTCGTGGCACTACGTCCTCAACCACCAACACCAGCGGCGCAGAAGACACTCCCTTAGGCGTGATACCTCCAATCACCTAAGCCAGCGCCGTTGGCGCCACCAATATTTCGTCGAGCGTAATGCCTTCGGTCGTTACTAAAGCTACTGCCACTTCCTCATCAGGATGAGAGACCGGAGGAGCTAGAGGTGGCTAACCCCCTATCACCATTGTTAATTTGATGGAAAGACGAGAAGTTATCGCTAAGGCTCATACGGACATGGCTACAACTCAGAAAAAGGTACTCACTTTCCTCAAGACGCTAATGGAGCGACTATCACAAGAGCCGTGTCAGCCCATAGAACCAATGAGGAGTACTTTCAACACTTTTGGCGCAAGCACTTAAACAGGGCATGCATTCATAGATGAAGAAGTTCGTGTTTCTCCTGATCGCTCAAGGGAAAGGAACCAGCCGTTCAATTTCATCACGTGTGAGGATCAAAACGACTTCTCCAGCATCGAAGGAATATCCGGTAGACCTGCACCATCATCAGCCTCTTTATCCTCCTGATGTGCAAAGAGTTCCTCTTCCGAGAGGATATTCATATCCTCAATTTTCCATTTATGACGGAACTGGTAATGCTCGTGAACACATCTCTCGTTTTCTGGAGTCATTAGGAGAGCACGAATACAATCATGTCCTCCGCTTGAAAGAGTTCTCAAAGTCACTCATCGGGAGAGCGTACACCTGATACAACAACATTGCACCAAACAGCGTATCCAACTGGTGTGAGATGGTAAATGCTTTCTACAAGAAGTATTTCTTCGTATCCGAGCAAATCACCTATTCAGATTTGGGGAGGATGTTCCAACGAAACAAGGAACATCCAAATGATTATGTCAAGAGGTTCAAAATCCAGGCACTGGATTGTCACGATCCGAATATGAGTGAACAACGATTGGTGGAATTATGAATTAATAGGATGGCACCCATTTACCGTGCTATGCTGGAGAATATGAAATTTCAACATCCTCTGAACTTCGTGAAGCTGTTAAATGCTCGGCTACAACAACACCTGCCCTGCCAGAAAGAACCGGGCCTGCCAGGAATGAAGAGCCTCATGATATTCGTGGAAACATACATCTCACCAACATGCAATACAACCTTCATCCTTCTGTAAGCACCTTCACTGAACCAGCAAGATGAAAACCACCGAGATACAACATCATGCGCGTCCGAAACCGCCAACTCCAACCTTAGTACCACATGCACGACTATCACAATGATAAAACAACGTCCGAGATATACCATATCTGGCTTGACGACAAAAAAATCGGTGAGAGACGCTTTCAGGATTTCGTCTCCCGTAGAAGAAATAGTTGCATTACTGAAGGAGGTCGCACCCGGGACTTAATAGGTACATACGAACTAGCAGGCAAGCTTTCTAGGAGGCGTCCAATCATTAAGATTCTATACACATGTCTTTTATACAGGCAGGGAAAACATTGTTACATCCTGAAGAGTTTATCGCTTTATACTAGCAGACAAGTTGTCTAGGAGTCGTCCAATCGATTCTATATAAAAGTGATTACTGAAATTGCTCAGTATTCATGAAATATGCCATTGCCTCAGTTGAGAGACTGCATATCCATGTACGCTCTGAGAGAAGTATACTCAGTCGGAGACTCTTATGGCATGAGCATTCATGCTTCGATAAGAGACATGAGCCTCAATAGTCATCTGATTGCTGGATCAGGAATATGTAAGATTATGGTTTTATAATTTTATCCTTTGTCGAAAATCCACCATCTACATTAAGTCCCCTGCTTAGTGAGGGATAGTCATGTTCCTCAGTCAGCACTGAATGGTGATTTTCTAGTTACAGACGAAATAAGTAATTGAACTTAGTCGTAAGATAGAATGTTACCGGATTTTCGACTGCACGAACGAACCATGGCTTGAACGAATATCCCAGTAGCATGATAGAGCATCGAGCGCAAATTGGTGTAGCACTGCTGATTTGGTGATCGGACCTTGGTTGATTTAGGATTCATGGGTCCGGGCCCAAGAAAAGAAATCCTTGTTTTAAGAACAGACGCTCGTTTGTTTGTTAGTTGATGAACAAACAAAATAGACCTCAGTCTAATGATATAAAAAATTTTCTATGAGCTTTCACGAAAACCAAAATTTTATTTTTATCTTTTTTTAAATATGTGAGATTTAACAAAGTGGAATAAACTCTCGTTTCAAAGGTGGATGCTCGTACGAGAGAAAAGTTTCTTTTTTTAATAGACGTGCGTCTGTTAGTAATAAAATTTTGTTATGAGCTTTCATGAAATTTTTTTATCTTCGAGCTTTCAGAAATCTTTGAAAATATACTCTCGCTTCAAAGGCAGATGCTCGTGTGAGGGAGCAAAAATATATAGATATATTTTTCAAATTTACGTGAGTTTCACGTTAAATATTTATATATTTTGTAAAATCATGTTTTGATTTTGAACAATTGTTGAAAGTAGACCATTATACATGGTGAAATAATGTCTGTATGTGAGTTTTCACAATTGTAGAATGGACGTCTGTCTAGTTTTTGAAAAACCAGTGGATGTTAATATTCACGTGGGTTGTTCACGGTTTTATGAAAATCAAGTCATGATTTTGAATAATGAATTTTGCTCGTCTTTGCAGGTTTGAGGGAACGAGCAAGTTTTCGAAATTCTGACGTTATAATCACTACAACTAGTGAGATTGTAAATAGGTAAGAGTTGGATTGTTACCATTTTGTTACGCGTTTGTTATTGGTATATCCATGACTCCATGTCTTTCGCCTCAGATAGTGGTGACTTCTGGTTACAACCACTCTTCTGGCCCTTCCGGGGAACGCTCCATAAATATCATGTCAAAGATGAAGACTTCTGCAGATGTTCATGCCGAGGTGAATCAACCTTTCAGAGACGCTGGAAAGTTGATGCATTGTATGTCTCTCGATCATCTGGGAGTCATCCGTGATGGAATCAATGCTTTTGTAGCCTTAGCGGATGCAGAAGAGAAGCAGGGACGAAATGAGTTATTACTGAAAAGGAAAGCTGAAGATGAAAGGCTTGCAGCTTATCAGTAAAATGCCGCCGACTTCAGAAAATGAGACTAACGGCTGAAGATGAAGTCTGATCTCGCGCGGAAGGCGTAGGTTCTGATTCAGATGTAAATGAATGAAGAATTTCGTCATAATTCGTCATCAGAAAATTCAGAAGTCAGGTCTTCATTAAAAATGTTGTAGAATCTTCGTCCGATGTCGTATTTTCGTGATCTACCCATGTTTCTTCATCCTCAGAAAATTTCCAAGATTTATCGAAGAAGATTTTCGGATTTTGAGCACGTTTAAGGGCCGAAATTGACGAAACAGTAAACTTCCAGGAGACTTCCAGAAATTTTCAGCTGGTATATAGTCCAATGTTTTGGCCACATATTTTTGCTCGTTTCTCTAATTGCTATGAAATTTTGATATGTTGTAGAGGACATCCATACGAAGAGAACGGTATATGACTTATCCCTATATTCTTCACCAATTTCTCCCAGCTCGCTGCTTTGTGCGTGACAGTGTAAAATCATCTCAGGCGAGCTTGTTGTAAAACACTCATGTCGTGTCTTTAGACCATTCGCTTGTATCTGGAACGGTTGGTGAAGGATTTTAATGTCATTGATTCATTCGAGATCAGGACCCCTTGATTGATACATGAGCATGGTGCTTGCAGCGCCATCTTGTTTCTGTCAGTCGTAGAAACATCACTTTTGAAACCATGGTCACGGGACCATAACTGAGGTTGCTCTCAAGAGGGGGTGATGTAATAACCATGGTTGCATGTCCTGGTAGTAGCATTCCTTTTATGATGAATGATTAGCACATGAGATTTTGGTGCCACGGGTCTTGGACTGTGAAACTGATCATCATGATCAGTGGACCGTCAGTCCCCAGTATTTTGTTAAATCTCTCCTTTTCGTTTTCCCTTCTTCCGGAAAGACCTAGATAGAGGACCCGGGTAGAAAAATATATGCAAATACCTAGGTGGTCGAAGTTGGAGGTACCTTGATGGAAAGACCTGGTGGACACCGATCGACTGTGGAAGTTATGAATCTCGTCCAAGAATTGCTGCCTGCATGTTGTATGCTCTGGAAGCTGTAGGAATCTCATACGACGTCGGAATTCGATTCTTGACCCCAAATTTTGAAGATAAGAGACTAAGTTATAACATGCGAAAAGAACCACTCAATTTGGAGTTGTAGAGGTCATCCAACGAAGCGTGTACATTTGTAATTTATAATCCCGTACAAATTTTTCAGATTTCGTAGACCTGACGGTAAAGGACATATCTTTCAGCTATTATGTCCGATTGATGCGCCCTTTTGGTATGTTGTAGAAGAGACATAGACAAACATCTTTTGTTGAGGAAGTATTGTCCCATTCCTCACTCATTGGTACTTTTTTGTAAACCCATAGGCTGAAGTATGTTGTATCTCATTTGTAGAGGTGATGAGAACTTCTTGTAGAAGACTTGGGATTGTGCCCGCCTGTTGTGCAAGATTCGGAAAGACTTTCATGTGAATATATTTCATTTCTACACACCTTGATATGAATCATTAGTGCTTGGAGAAGTCTGATCCATCGAGTAACACTTCAGAGAACGGATAGTTGATGAAGCTGGTCATGAGGATGTTGCACCTGAGACCGTCGTTGATGCTGGATCACGATAGAATTTTCTCCAGAAATGCTTGTTGATGCCGATACTATGGTCGGAGTTTCTACAGAGACCGAAAAGTCTAGATCCATGATTTCGACATAGTCTTTACTCCTTCATCCAGTGAGCCTTTAACTAATTGATGAGTTGACTGTGCCTAAGATGAGGGTGTAGGGTTTAACCCAAATTCTGCCGAACCTTTACTCTGAAGTTCCTTGTCAGAGAATCGATTTTGTTGCGGTAGATAGCAGCGGCAGTTTCCATTCTGGATGTGATCGGTGAAGAGAGGAAGTTCCTCAGTCGTGCAGGGGCTTGCGATGTAGAGAGACCCGTTGATGAAGTTTCATGGAATCACGCAATAACTTGTTATGTGGATAAAATTTATTGAAATAGAATTGATTTCTCCAATAAGATCAAGTCCCCAGTGTATGTTGAAGGAGTTTTTGCCATCGATGGATGAATGATGTTCCATCTGCTTCAGAAGTCTTATCATGGGATAATGAAGACTTATCGATTGTAGTTCAGTTACACTTTGATCGTGCTATTGTTGAATCAGTGTGTCATCGTCGAGATATTTGTGCTGAAGCCAGATGCGCCTTTATCGAAGGTGTACTCTTTGATTGAGAATACAATTTGAAGGATTATTAGATGCTTGAGCATTGAAGCATACATTCCTTAAGCATCGAATGTCTTAGGGGTTTGATCATCTCGTCCTTGGAGTATATTCTGTTGATTCAGCATCCCTTTCGTTGCGGTAGTGGGATTCGACACTTGTGCAGAAATCAGAGCTTTCTGATTTTGTGGAACACATGGACTTGCAGAAGAAATTCCCAAGGTGTTCTTTGCCATGTTTGGAAATCATCTCGAATGTTTCAGTGCTTGATTCATAGAAACGTCAAATTCAACCACTTGGTAAAATACTAATGCAGTGAAGCTACCATTCATAACATATTGCGGAATTGCTAGCAGAATTGAATCCCCATGCTAGGATAGCATGTGAGGAAATAAATGACATAGACATGGAATGAGACTTGCCTGAGTGTGGAACCTCTTGATGATTGTCTATGCATCTTTTGCAGGTTCTTGCTTCAACCTCGTCAAAGTTTGAAATTCTTCCAAGTACTCTGATGATGGAATGTCCGTCAAATCTTCTGGATCAGAACTTTCTTCGTTGGAGAGATGTGCAACCAAATGTGCTTTGTCAGTACCCATCTTTTCAGCGTGGATCCACGCTCGTCTGAAGGACATGTCATATCCTGGATCTTCCTGATTATGTGAAACTTGGTTTCTGTCCAGGTTGAACTTATGTTCACTTTGAGAGTGATGTAGCCATAAGTATTTCCGAGCGTTCCTTCAAGGTCTCTGATTGAGATGGGAGCATGAGTAGCTTCTTGTTGAGTGATGCATGTGGATTCGATGGTTTTCGGTGGAATGTTGTTGATGGCGGTGCCAGCATCGATCAACGTTCTTCCAAATTTGTTTCTTCTGAGATTTACTGTGGTAAGCAGTCCCCAGTCGTACATCTCTTGGTCTGTGTCTGGAAGCTCAAGAAGTATTTCCGGAATGGACTTCTTTACATGATGTGGTTCAGTGCTGTGTACATGTCTCTCTTTGGTGCCTTCGACAGATAGAGCAATTCACGTTCGACCAAGGATTTAACCGCCTCTTTGATAGGTTGTTCAGAGAGTGTAAAGGTTCTGATTGGGAGAGGATTCTTGTGTACTCCTTCATTCCCCAATTGAATCTATCGTGGATCAACCTTCTCTTTGAAAATGTGCTTCAAAATATTGCAGTTGATTGTTGGATGATTGATGAATCTATGAAGGTGATTGTACCTGGGATTCTCCATTTCTTCTTCAGTTGGCTCTCTCCTGATGAACGACAATTTGATTGCACCATCTTGAACCCAGACTTCCAGTAACTCGATCATTCCTTTATGAGAAGAGAGAAGTTTGAGTCTATCCGATCATTTTCCTGTTCGTTGATCCCAGGTCGAGGTTTGTTTATTTCAGGATTGGTTATCTTTTTTTTGTGCCTTCAGAGGAGCCTGGGATGTTGGAGAAGCGTTCTGATGTTGTGTCTCGGTTTTCCTTTCAGCAACAACGTTTGTTGAAGGCTGGAGATTGTACTGATTGTTGACTAGGCGTCAGCTTCTTCGAGATTCCTCGACCTTGCAGACTTTTCTCTTTCCATTAAAGCAAATGCAGTAGTCGTTGATCGCTTAGCCGCTTCGTGAAGTTCTGAGAAAGTCTGTAACCGGAGATTCTCCAGTAAATATCTGTAGACCGGGATCGTTCCGTAGATGCATAAGTCTACAAGTTGCTTCTCTGTGATGTTTGGATCATGGCAATCCAAATCTTGAACTCTGAACCTTTTCACATAGTCATTGGGATGTTCGTTGCTCCTTTGAAACATCCTTCCAAGATCGGAGAGAGTGACTTGTTCAGGCATATGCTATGCCAGTCAGAGACTTTGAAAATTCCTTCAGACGAACGACATGATTGTGTTCATGCTCGCCTAATGATTCTAAGAATCGAGAGACATTTTCTCGAGCATTTCCTGTTCCGTTGTAAAGTGTGAACGTTGGAGAAGTGTAGCCTTTTGGAAGAGGAATTCTCTGTGTAACTGCAGGATATGGAGGTTTATGACAATGGACAAATGATGTCTTGTATTTTCCTCGATCCTCTAAAAGCGCTCCAAGTCTTCTCGATTGATGAAACTTGCAGGTTCCTTTGCTAGTGGATCGTTTGCAGCTTTACGTACTTCTTCATCATCTATAACATGGACTGGAGAGATTTCAGGATCAGCGGTCGAAGATGTTTCTTTAGATTTTCCTCTCTCGTGTTTAGGATGAGTTTGTTCAGACGCAAGCTTTTCCATGAGAGTTTTGAGATAAGCACACAACTCTTGCATCCATTTTATTCTGAACCTTCATGAGATCAACTATGGTAGGATGATTTCCTCTGGTTTCTTCAGGAGACCGCCCGAAGAGAGAATTGTTGATGGCGCAAGTACTGTCGTTTGCAGGGGTGATCACTGGAGCACCAGTATTCGGAGGAGTAGTATTGGCAGGCTACGCCGGAAGAGTGGTATTAGCGGTACCACTAGAGCTTGCAATGTTAGGGTTGGGTGTTGAGCCCAGGTTGGTAACTGAACCATACCTAAAATCGACCATCTTTGTGAGAACTGAGATTGCAACCGAGAGAATGAACTCTCACTGTGGTCGCCAATCTGTAGATGGGGAAAAATGACTTGCTGGTTTTTACGGAATTGAGGAGATGACCGTGGGTAGGAGACTCCTTGAACTGAGCAAATGCTCAACCTCACAAAGATGCACTGTAAGAAGGGAGTGCTTTAAGTTCCAGAGATTAATCTGTAGGACTCCGGCCTAAACCAAGACAATGGTCGTTCCAGAGTCAATTCGGTCACAAGAGAGGATGGGTTGATCTGTAGGAGGGAAGCTGAGAAATGTGTGAGATCAATGGTAATCGAGATTGTAGGTGTGTTGTGTATTCTGCGTGATAAGTTTCTAAATTATTAAATTTACTCAGTTGAGAGTAATTGCTCAGACGATGAGTTCGTGTAGACGAAAGATTGTCTGTGTGAACTTGTCGAGAAATTCTTGTATGTTTCAATCAGGATTCAAAACTTATTTATATTACTGGAATTGTAAACACCTTGATCCCATGAAGTGTGACAGTTGTTAAAGTCAAAGAGTGGGGAAGTGGATAATCGTGTCAAAACCAGTTGCTCATCGTGCAGAGACTTAGTTGATTTTTCATCCACTTCTTTGCTAACTCCTCTAACTGATTGCACGACTTTCTCACATTCTCATCGTGTGCATGAACACACGTGCCGTAGACCGCCAGACCAAAACCCTAGTTAATATCCCCCATGTGACAAGATTGACATCTTGTGGTTGTGGAGTCAGTTGCTGACTTCATGGGACGATGAGTCCTTGTATTGCTGAGTCGAACGTGATTTACAAATGTTCTGAGACTCATGAATTGAACATGTCCGTTGAGACACATGTATCATTGACGAATAAATGTTGATAACCTGAGCGAATCGTTGAATATTTATAGTTGAACCAATATTCCTTGGTCTGAGCAAATATTGTTAGTCTGAGCAAATATTGCTCATCTGAGCGACTGTTGCTCGTCTGATGAATTGTTGGTGGCAGGACCAAAAAAAATATTAATTTAAGATACTGACTGCTAGGCCGAGTATAATAATAATGAAAGTGTTGATCATGGTATCAACGTAAAATTATTAGTATTTGAATCTACTCAAAATTACGTTTTTGCAGAGCTCTGGATTCGAAACCCGAATTTTGATCAATTGCTGATCAATTGATGATTTATTAAAAACCAATCCATGGAGTGAAGGAGGGACCGTCTACATGGTGATGAGTCGACCATATAACGCCCAGATGCTCAAGTGAGCAAAAATACCAAAGTCTCCTGAAGACCAGTTGGTGAAAAGATGATTAAATGCTGGTTTAATCATTTATTAAAATAGTGCTCGTGTGAGCATTAAGTAATAAAACCTAATTATGGAGAGACGAGGGACCGACCAAGAGGGTATGAGACCGGCCCTTGGTGGTTGTGGGACCAGCTGATGGTCGTCTGAGCAAACTCCCAGTTGTTTGAGAAGAGTTTGGACCCAATATGATCAATTGAGCAAATTAGGTCAAAATTATTAAAACATGTGGGACCGGATATTTTCAAACCTTAGGGCCAGCCTTGGTCGGTCAAGGAGATATGCCCGCGTTACCAAAATGTCCATGTCTCAGTCCTGAGAATTTTGATATTTTCCGATGCGCGTTTGAGCAACATTTTGAGAAAATGTGAAGGATTCAGGGTTTTGCTGCAACTGGGGAATCTTCATGAGATGATGAAAAATAATTAATAAAATAGGGGATTTGCAAGGTATGGGACCGGCCACGACTAGGGAATGACCGGCCACCTAGCAAGCTCGGTCCTGCAATACCTTTCCCAATTTTATGTATTTTTCCTGATGTGAGGGAAATATCATGAAACTGAGGAATTTCATGAAGTTAAAGAATTTCCATGAGATTATGGAAATAATAATAATAAAATAAGGAGTCATGAAGTGTGGGACCGGCTGTGGGCAAGGCGTGGCCGGCCGACCAAAGAGCCCGTCCCAAGGAACTTTTCCCAATTTTATAACATTTTTCATGATTTTAGGGAAATATCATAAAATCAAGAGGTTTGTTGAAACCAAGGAATTTGTTGAAATCAGGGAGTTTCCATGAGATGAGAGAAACATAAAAAATAATAATAATAAAATAAGGAACGTGTGGGACCGGCTAGGGAATGACCGGACGGCTAGGGCCCGGTCCCACGAGTTTCCCTAATTTTACATTATTTTCATGACTTGAGGGAAATTTCATGAATTCATGGGATGAGGGAAATAATAAAGGGTATGAGGTGTGGGACCGGCCACGGCTAAGGCATGGACGGACGGCTAGTGAGTCTGGTCCCACGACATCTTTCCTAATTTATTATTATTTCTTTGATACGAGGAAACACCATGAGACTGGGGAGTTTCCTTGAGACGAAGGAAATTTGCTCAAATGAAGGGATTTTCATGAGATTAGGGAAAATAATAAAAATATGATAAAATATAAAATTGGGCGTGGGACTGGCCACGGCAGGACCGGCCGTCCGGTGGACCCAGTCTCCCAGCGCCTCGATTAATATTTTATTATTTATTATTTTCTTCCTATTTTGCTTAGGTTCATCGTTCCTTCGTGTTTTTGAGTGCTCGTTTGTGCATTCAGGTGCTCGTTTGTGCATTATTGCTGAGTACACTTGCACCATTTTGGTCGGGGCTTACTCAAGAGCTGCTCAGATGCCCACACGTTGAATATTTATCACTAACCCGTGGAATTCCGCTGGGAAGAACCACAATCTGCAGTGACGAAATATTACGAAGAATCGTAGAATATTGCTGAATATTCAGTTAACGATTAAAGATAATTAATCGATGGCTCTATACTAGCAGGCATGCTGTCTATATGCATTAATTATCTGAGAATTGAGAGATATGAGCTTGTTGAAACGTCATATCTATTTTATATAGTCAGGGAAAACCTTGTTGCATCCCGAAGACGTTATTGTTCTATACTAGTAGACAAGCTGTCTAGGAGACATCCAATTATTAAAATTCTATACACATGTCTTTTATACAGTCAGGGAAAACATTATTACATCATGAAGACGTTATCGCTCTATACTAGCAGGAAAGCTGTCTAGGAGCCGTCCAATCGTTCGATTCTGTATAAAAGTGATTACTGAAATTGCTCAGTATTCATGAAATATGTCGTTGCCTCAGTTGAGAGACTGCATATTCATGTACGCTCTGGGAGAAATATACTCAGTCGGATACTCTTATGGCATGAGATTTCATGCTTCGATAAGAGACATGAGCCTCAATAGTCATCTGATTGATGGATCAGGAATATGTAAGATTATGGTTTTACGATTTTAGATTTTGTTGAAAATCCACCATCTACAGTCCCTCAACCGGTTTATTTCTAATTTCAGCAATCATCACTGTTGAAGCTTTACGAGCCGCAGAAAATTCTCAGCATAAAGACGTACATGTGCATCAAAGACTCCAAAGTACAAATCGGAGATGTTTTCACGTGTCCAGCCACGCCATCGATTCTGAAGTGTAACTGGGGACTTCTCATCGCATCCCATTCCATACAACCATCCAAGATTCAAAAGACGGTTCAAAATATTCGCGTCACATCGTCCATCCGTCTACCTACCTATCCGGCACGCCACGAACCTTCAAGAAGCGTGTAGTCTGCAATGGGAATGTCAAACAAAAGAATATGAGAGCTGATGTGTTGTAGGAAGTGGTAGTAAAGTTCGTTTCTCAGACTTGTAGAGATTCTATTTTAGACTCAAATTAAAATAGAAAACTTAAAAAGAAATTGTTATCAAGATTATGAAAAGCACTAAGACTCAGGATTCCACCATTGACCAATTAAGTGATATAATTTAATCAATATTCATGCAATTCTTTACTTTTAAAGTGATTCTAATTTATTACCTCTAGTAGATTTTTGAAGTAACAATTGTATACATCAAGCATGAAACATCAAAAGTCTTAAACTAAGCATGCTCCATCAAAACGGATCACAATCATTCAATAAAAATCAATTTTCCAATATTAGTTTCATGCAAATAATCATAAAAGAAGTTGCAAGAATTAATTAAAATAGAATTATACCACTTTTCATGGAACAATGGCTTCCTCCGTCGCCTCAGCAAAGGGGTTTAGATCCTCATATTATTCACGTGCTCAAAATAAGTGTTCATAGCTCCAAAGGGTGAAAAACAAAAGAAAACTAATAAAGCAGGCAATTCGCAACGCTGTATAGACGGTAAAAACGGACTGTTACAGAGAACTAGTGCAATAAGACTGTTACAAGGAACGATAGAAATTCTCTGCTGTAAAATAAAAGACTGTTCTGATGCATCTTTTGTTCTTCGTGTTCTTCAGCAGCAGCAGCAGAACTCGACTTCCTGCAACTCCTCCTGTTGATCTATGCGGTGTTATAGAGTGACCCAAACTTCTTCTAAAATTGTCCAACCCATCCTGGAACTCGAGTCATGCTTTTATACACCTCAGAAACCTAAAAATACCGATTAAATTTCTTCCTTTCCTTTCCGTGCAAGTCACGGTAATAATCTCTCTGCTGAATCGATTTACGCGTTTCTGGACCCTCCAATTCTTTCCAAACTCTTTATTAAGTAAGTAAGTATCTTAGGGAAGCTTATCTGCGATTTAGTCTCCTTGAATCTTCAAAAATCAGCTCAACAGGGACCCGTAACTTTCTTCACCTCTGTTTCGATCCAACTCGAATTCTAGCTCAATATAATCAAAACGATCATCCATATCATCCCTGTTTTGGCTTAACAGGCCCATTCCAAAAAAATCAAGCGATTAAATCTCTTCAGAAATCCACCAAAACTCGAACCCTAATCTGCTGCCTATTTTCCCGCCAAAAAGATGAGTTCAAATGTTGAAGATGACCTTCCCCTTTATCCTGTTCTGGTGTGCCAATAGTAGTTGCTCTGGAAATGGGTTGCCCCTTAGTAATTAAAGTGCCCCTTATCCAAATTGAGAGTCCGAATAGTAGGTGTCCTCCGGGTGCCTTTATCAGCTTTTCTGGGGTGCTTTTAGTAATTCCTCCCGGGGGTCCAAATACCACTTTTCGAGCCAATTTTTCCGCGAAAGCTTATTTTTCCAAAAATACCTACAAAAACATAAAGTAATCAAATAAGTACAAAAAAGGGTACTAAAAATATATAAAATCGAGATCAAAATAGACACATAAATGCGTCTATCAAATACCTCCAAACTTATTATTTGCTAGTCCCGAGCAAATTAAATCTACAAAATAGATTCCTAACTCACTGTCGCAGGCATCGTCGGTTGCATTTAGTGGCTGAGTTATAGTCTCGGGAGGGATTACTAGAGATATACCTACAAAACCTTTACACTCCAGACCCTAGTTATCTACGCAAAACCTTGGAAGGCACTAAAGAATCTCCTTGGTTGGAATACTTATTGACTACAAGAGGAAGTACCCCGATGCGAAATTCCAATTGTTGTACACGAGTTTGCACTCAAGCATACTAAAATTCATATATAAGTGACAGAGCTCTACTCAGATAGTTTCTGGACATTACCGGAGTCAACCAATCACGTGGATATATTAAGAAGATGGATGTAGAGAAAAACGTAGATGGTTTTGATGTTGACTAAGGTGAACGGTGTTTCTCATATCTGTCTGAAGGCCACTGCCAAAATGAACCTATCCTAATGGACTGAGATATTGGTCTGGACTAATATCAACACACTAGCATATACAAGGGAACCAGTGGTCGATAATCCTAACTCTAGGTCAACTCAGCTGGCATATACAAGGGTACCAGTGGTCCACTTTATTGAATTTATTCCGGTTGGTCTGGTCTAATTTTTTCTTTTTCTCTCTTTTCTCTCTTTTTTTTTATAATATATATTTTTTTCTTTTTCACTTTTTTTTTGATATCTCGATCACTCTATTTCACCCTAGCATTGATAACAACTTGATTCGTGAGCCCCACCTAATCACTTAGAGAAACATATTTTAAAGAGAAAACAAAATAAAAACAGAAGTGAAAAGGATTCAACGAGATATGGCGAAACTACCATGTTTTTTTTTCTAACACTTGAGCTCTGTGCTTTTATGAATAGACTCTTTAGATGTTTCCATCTAATCAGATTGGTTCCTCAACTCCAACAACCAAAATGCTTCCATCCACTTAGATTGGTTAGTGCCATCCTTAATAAGCATAAATTTCTAGGCCCTGGAGTTTATTTATTCTAACTTAAAATTAACAAAACGTTTCTTCCCCACCCCCAACTTAAATCTAACATTGTCCTCAATGTTCTAAAGATAAAATTAAAAGCATGCACAGGGAGAAACTGTTACCATTTGAAGCAAAAGAGTTAAGGGAAGATATTACCTTGTCGCATGAGCATGGGATACTTCCCAAGAAGTGCTAAGTTTAAAGTCTTTAGCTAGAAGTTAAATATCACAAATGGCTAATTACCTTTCAAATCATATATCAATAGTCGAAATAACTGTGGGTCAAAAAAACCAAATAAAATTTCCACAATTATGAGACAACTGCACTGGATTAGAAAAATGAACAGACATAACACAACCTGATCAAAAACTTCTTGCAAGACAACTGCGTTTTTCTGCGGCGCCCACGTGGACTTCATATGAGTGTCTTGAAAAATATATTCGTCCGAACAACGGGTCTCTAATGAATGAATTTCGTCCTGGACAGTATCAGGAGGATGAGGTTGCGAAGTCAGAAAAGACTCAGGTAATACCTTAGGCACACTAGGTTCGAGTCGCAAGTTAGGGACTTCTAATGGGGATACTTGAGCATTACTACCCCCAAACTTAGAATTTTGGGTGTCTCTAGATAGACTTGTCACAATATTCCTAATTTCTAGACCATCAGGTTCCTGAAAAAGGTCAATTGCTTTCTCTAAATTATAATCAGGTGTTTCATCCTCTAAATGCATTTGAGGCATACCATCTGTAGGACTTATATGTTTCATATCCTTTATGGTCAACCCTAAAGCTTCCTTATTGTCTTGATGCACGATTTCCGGCCTACTCTCCTGATCAGAAGCTATATTCCCAGGAAAATTCTCAGATAGGCCTAAAAATGCATATCTAGGGTCCAACTTAGGAAGCTCATCTAAACAAGGGATGAGGGTAGACTCAAAAGCTAGTAATGGTTCGAACCTAGCTTTCCATTTATCAGTATCTAACACAGGGATAGAATCCAACATAGCATTTACTTGTTGAATGTTGCTATCATCATCGAAGTCCGAGCCAAAATGGGACAAACAACTCTCTAATGGATCTCCAAAACGATGCTTGGTAATGACTCCTGAACTAAGGTTCCTATCATGTTCACCTCTTCAATGCACGTGTCATCTAGCTCAAAATTTAGCTTATTGACATTAAAAATATTCATCTCAATAGTCATATTACCAAAAGATAGATTCATGATACCATTTCGACAGTTTATGATCTCATTAGACGTAGCTAAGAATGGGCGACCTAACATCATGGGTATCTGGTTCTCTGGGTCGGGGACAGGTTGGGTATCTAAGACCACGAAATCCACAGGATAAATAAACTTTTCGACCTCAATAAGAACATCCTCTATCACACCACGAGGAACTTTAACAGACCTAACAGCTAACTGCAGTGTTATTTTGGTAGGTTTCAATCCACCGAGTCCTAGCTTTAAGTACACATGGTACGGTAGTAAGTTCACACTGGCTCCTAAGTCAAGTAAAGCTTTTTGCTACCCGATGTTTTCCTATCGTGCAAGCAATGGTAGGTGCACTTGGGTATTTATACTTAAGAGTTGTGGGGTTCTGAATGATCGAACTTACATAACTAGATAAAAAGGCTTTTTTAGGGACACTAAGCTTTCGCTTTCGCTTTCGCGTACACATATCTTTAAGAAACTTGGCATATGCCGGAAGTTGCCTAATTGCTTCTAGTAATGGAAGGTTTATAGTAACTTTCTTAAAAACCTCCATTATGTCATTAAAGTTGGATGCACTCTTTGTTGGTAATAATAGTTGTGGAAATGGGGCTCTTAGCATAAAATAGGGCCTCTCAGGAACCGAATTGGTATCATCAGAGATTTTATCAGTCCCCTTAGCTATGGATGGTCCTGAGGGGTGTGCTACAGTATGCTCACTATCGAGCATGGTTACCTGATTGTATACTACTCTGCCACTCCTAAGGGTTCTAACTGAATTCAACTGATGTGATGGTTTTGCGCGCCTACTTCATGAACTCCTCTAGGGTTGTGTTGTGTTTGACTAGGGAACCTACCTTTTTCTCTCAAAGATTCATTTGTTAAACCAACCTGGGTTTTTAACTCGTAAATAGCCTGAGAGTTAGCCTGGACCAGCTTTTTATTTTCTTCTAAACCCTATATCATTGATTGATGAAACATTGTAGTTTGTTGGGTTAAAACGGCAGGAGATTCCTCTAGACTTAAAATTTTCTTATCGGAATGATTATGAAACTGAGCTGGTACTGAAGGGTTCTTAGTATAGCCAAATCCTGGGGGAGCATTCGAATTACTAAACTGACCTTGATTCTGGTCCTTAGACCATGAGAGGTTCGGATGGTTTCTCCAACCAGGATTATAGGTTTCTGAATATGGTTCAAGTTTCTGACGGTTATCAAATCTAGTGTTATTATTATAAAGAGCATTGGATTGCTGTTCAATAGTCTGGCCTTCACAAAAAGGATCTACTCTACCACTAGTGTGACCCAATTCTATAGCTTCTAACCTTTTAGCTATTTGCTGCAATTTTGGCATCTGATTCAAAGCCTCCTTCTACCCTATTAAGGTTTCCTCTGCCTAAAAGAATTGTTTTCTTGGGTTCCGTACTATTTTCCCATTGGTGGGTCTTTTCGGCGATTTCATTCAAAAATTCCATCGCCGCATCGACAGTTTGGTTTTCAAACCCACCAGCGCATAGAGACTCAACCATGGTTGGTCGAATAATCTAAACCCTCATAAAGGATTTGAACTAGCCTAAACTTTTCTAAACCATGATGAGGACATTGGGCTAATAGATCATTGAACTTTTCAAAATACCTATATAAAGATTCTCCTTCATGTTGAGAAAACGTGCAGATTTGTGTCCTAATAGACGATGTTTTGTGCCTAGGGAAAAACTTGTTCAAAAAGGCAGATGTAAGTTGTTCATATGTTTCGATTGAACCGGAAGCCCAACTATATAACCATGATTTGGATTTATCTTTCAGGGAAAAAGGGGAATAACCTAAGTTTCAAAGCATCATCATCAAGGTCTCTAATTTTTAGGGTACTACAAATTTCCTCAAAGTCCATAACATGGAAGTATGGTTTTTCATTTTCTTTCCCTAAAAAGATTGGGAGCATCTGTAGGGTCCCAGGTCTAAGCTCATAATTTGCTTCAGTTTCAGCTAACCTGATACACGAGGGACGAGTAGTCCTAGTCGGATTCAACAAAGCTTTTAAAGTTGCCATTTCTGGCACTATAGGAGTCCTAGGCTTCTCACCAAAAGACGGATGTTCAAAACTAGGTTTTCCGAGAACAGAGGTTTCTAAATTAAGGTAATCAAGATCCTTGTTTCCTAATATATAACCACTAGGTTTTTAACAAACCGACCAAATGCGTCTCTTTTTCATCCATGCATACACAAGAATTCAGCAAAAATCTGTGCACATGCAAATGCTGGGCTCACTAATTTAGGTAAGCTTGGGTTACCACAGCAAAATATACCCAAAGGTACGAGGCTGAGGTTTGTGGATTTTCAGCTGGTAACTCCCATAAGGCCCAAGGCACGGGTTCAGCTTACTAATCCACGAGTTCTCCTAAACTCGGTAATCTGACGAGGGATGCAATTGGTGTGTGCAGGCTTTTTTTTTTAATAATAAAATAAAAATAAACAAGCAAGCAAAAAAAACAATTACAAGTCCAAAAATAAATAAAAACTACCAAAATAAATATAACCAAAAATAAAAAGAGTCTTGGATTTTCTGCACTTTTTATGGCAAGTCCAACTTTTCACTTCGTTCCAAGCAAAACCTGCACAGCAAAAGAAAAAATACCCAAAGTAAAATCAAAGAAAATAAAAATAAAACAAAAATAAAAATAAAAATCTAAACCCTGATCCTAAAAAGAAAAATAAATCTAAAACCTAAATCTAAATACAAATCCGCGTCGGCGGCGCCAAAAATTGATGTGTTGTAGGAAGTGGTAGTAAAGTTCGTTTCTCAGACTTGTAGAGATTCGATTTTAGATTCAAATTAAAATAGAAAACTTAAAAAGAAATTGTTATCAAGATTATAAAATGCACTAAGACTCAGGATTCCACCATTGACTAATTATGTGATTTAATCTAATCAATATTCATGCAATTCTTTGCGTTTAAAGTGATTCTAATTTATTGTCTCTAGTAGATTTTTGAAGCAACAATTGTATACATCAAGCATGAAACATCAAAAATCTTAAACTCAGCATGCTCCATCAAAACGGATCACAATCATTCAATAAAAATCAATTTTCCAATATTAGTTCCATGCAAATAGTCATAAAAGAAATTGCAAGAATTAGTTAAAATAGAATTATACCACTTTTCATGGAACAATGGCTTCCTCCGTCGCCTCGGCAAAGGGGTTTATCTCCTCATATTATTCACGTGCTCATATAGGTGTTCATAGCTTCAAAGGGTGAAAAACAAGAGAAAACTAAAAATAAGGCAATTCGCAACGCAGTATAGACGTTAAAAACGGACTGTTACAGAGAACTGGTGCAATAAGACTGTTACAGGGAACGATGGAAATTCTCTGTTGTAAAATAAAATACTGTTCTGATGCGTCTTATGTTCTTCAGCAACAGCAACAGAACTCGACTTCCTGCAACTCCTCCTGTTGATCTCTGTGGTGTTATAGAGTGCCCCAAACTTCTTCTAAAATTTTCCAACCCATCCTGGAACTCGAGTCATGCTTTTATACACCTCAAAAACCTAAAAATACTGATTAAATTTCTTCCTTTCCTTTCCGTGCAAGTCACGGCAATAATCTCTCTGCCGAACCGATTTACGCGTTTCTGGACCCTCCAATTCTTTCCAAACTCTTTATTAGGTAAGTAAGTATCTTAGGGAAGATTATCTGCGATTTAGTCTCCTTGAATCTTCAAAAATCAGCTCAACAGGGGCCCGTAACTTTCTTCACATCTGTTTCGATCCAACTCGAATTCTAGCCCAATATAATCAAAACGATCATCCATATCATCCCTGTTTAGGTTAACAGGCCCATTCCAACAAAATCAAGCGATTAAATCTCTTCAGAAATCCACCAAAACTCGAACCCTAATCTGCTGCCTATTTTCCCGCCAAAAAGATGAGTTCAAATGTTGAAGATGACCTGCCCCTTTATCCTGTTCTGGTGTGCCAATAGTAGTTGCGCTGGAAATGGGTTGTCCCTTAGTAATTAAAGTGACCCTTATCCAAATTGAGAGGCCGAATAGTAGGTGTCCTCCGGGTGCCTTTATCAGCTTTTCTGGGGTGCTTTTAATAATTCCTCCCGGGGGTCCAAATACCACTTTTCGAGCCAATTTTTCCGTGAAAGCTTATTTCTCCAAAAACACCTACAAAAACATAAAATAATCAAATAAGTAAAAAAATGGGTACTAAAAATATAGAAAATCGAGATCAAAATAAACACATAAATGCGTTTATCAAGAGCTCAGATTGCAAAATCATGTATACAGGCTCTACTCTAACCTTACCGAGGAGCGCTACGTCTAAAGTTTCAAGCATGAATGTGGAATTATCATTCGATCAAGCCCTGGCTCCAGCCACATGAAACAAAGACTACTAAACATCAAAGAAGTGTCATCAACTCCAGGGTCAATGGTACCTTCACTGGAGTCCTCCCGGAGCTGCTTCAACATCCTCTCCGGAAGCCATTTCAACATCCTCTCGAGCCGCTTCAACATCCTCTTCAGATGCTTCAACATCTTTTCAGAAATTGCTTTAGCAGCCTTTTAAGGATATTCCTCATGATAGGGCTCCTCCACATCAGAGTCGAGGATTATGATGTCGTCATGAAAAGGGTATTCATGTTTATCCAGGAATGCATGTTATGCTCCACCCTCCTTCACTTTAGCCGGGAAACAAACCTTTCAGCCCTAGCACTTGTTAGCTGAGATGCTTCATCGCGCCTCCATTTTTCCTCCATGCTAACCGAAGCTAGGAAATCTTGGACACGCTTTCAAACGATACTCATATGTACAAGGGACTTGGAATGCAGTTTGAGATCCCAACCAACGGTATTCCTAATCTACCTGAGGCCAACAGACATCATGTTAGGAGAACGCTTACCTGGACGCCTCTTGAACGTGACATGTTCCAAGGACAGGACGACCCATCTCTCCTGATAACATATAACTTTGTCTCATAAGTTTTACTTTTATTTGTTACAAGCAAGCTAACATTAAGATTCCAAGATTTCCAAAAACGAGGACATACTCAAGAGAGCAGACGTATTGTCAAAGACCAGCGATATGCCTGGACGTGTATGAAACGCAACGTAGACGCAAAGACGGTATCATGATCAGCAACTTGTACGATCTTCATCAACATTGGGTTCAACTCCAACTCTCTTCCAAATTTTTTCTTCAGAAACCCAGCGCATCTATCAAGTTGGAAGCTCAATAGATACTTGTGGGAAGGGGACTGTCTCCCTCTTCTCCATTCCATGAGGAAACATCAAGGAACCTATCGATTCCATCATCAGCTTCTTCCTCTAATAACGAGAAGATCTCTACCATTCTATGAAGACTGTCAAGTTCGTGCAAGTAGCTACCACGCCTCTTCTTATCACAGCTGATGCCAAGAATCGTTGTAGCTCGCTAGAGCTTCACCATAGCAACAACCACTACAGACAGAGATAGAGCCATGTAACACACGCTTGGGGGCTGAGGCTCGACACATAATCCTTTCACTGTCAAGGACTTATTCAACACAAGAGAGACGGTCAATCTAGAAACATGTAATTTGCAAAGGAAAATCAAATTGAAGGTTGGTTGAATCCTTAACCATCATTGTTATCTCCCCTATTTCGAATGACCGGAAGAGAGCGTTGCATGCGTTGAGATGTTACAATAGAAACAATATTCTTTCCCATGAGGAGAAAACACGACTTGCCGTCCAGCACTATTTGTGTGTCGTCTTCCCATCTGCCATATCGTATCGCCTCAGAAGAATGGAAAGAACTCATTTTTCGAAATCAAGGGTTAAGGGCGCCCTCACTAGAGTTCTCTCCAGAAGCCGCTTCAACGGTCTCTCAAGAAGAAGCCGCTTCAACGTACACTCAAGAAGTCGTTTCAACGCACACTCCAGAAGCCGCTTCAACACAAGCTCTCTTCTGAAGTCGCTTCAACGCTCTCTCCAATAGAAGCCGCTTCAATGCACACTCCAGAAGCCGCTTCAATGCACGCTCTCTCATGAAGCCGCTTCAACGCTCTGTCCATAAGAAGCCGCTTCAACGCTCTCTCTCTCGAAGCCGCATCAGCACTCTTTCCCGAAGCCACTTCAGCGCTCTCTTCAGAGGCCGAAGCCGCTTCAACACCTTACCAGCAAATGCAGTGGAAGTACGTCTTTCAAGAGAAAATAAGCTCGGGATAATTACACCTGGGAACTGCCAGCACAGGATGCCTTCACATTCCTCAACCAGTTTATTTCTAATATCAGCAATCATCACTGTTGAATCTTTACGAGCCGCAGAAAATTCTCAACATGAAGACGTACATGTGCATCAAAGACTCCAATGTACAAATCGGAGATGTTTTCACGTGTCCAGCCACTCCATCGATTCTGAAGTGTAACTGGGGACTGCTCATCGCATCCCATTCCATACAACCATGCAAGATTCATAAGACAGTTCAAAAGATGCCGCTTGGAACGAAGTCTTTAAAGATTCCCGGCACAACGTCCATCCGTCTACCTACCTAGCCGGCACGCCACAAATATTCAAGAAATGTGTAGTCTACAAGGAGAATGTCAAACAAAAGAATGGGAGAGATCAGATTGCAAAATCTTGTACACAGGCTCTACTCTAACCTTACTGAGGAGCGCTACGTCTAAAGTTTCAAGCATGAATGAGGAATTATTATTCGATCGAGACCTGGCTCCAGCTACATGAAACAAAGACAACTAAAAATCAAAGAAGTGTCATCAATGCCATGGCCAATGGTACTTTCACTGGAGTCCTCTCCGGAGCTGCTTCAACATCTTCTCCGAAAGTCGTTTCAACATCCTATCGAGTCGCTTCAACATCCTCTTCAGCTGCTTCAACATCTTTTCAGAAATTGCTTCAGCAGCCTTTTAAGGATATTCCTCATGATAGGGCTCGTCCACATAAGAGTCGAGGATTATGACGTCGTCACGAAAAGGGTATTTATGTTTATACATGAATTCATGTTATGCTTCACCCTCATTCACTTTACTCGGGCAACAAACCTTTCATCCCTAGCACTTGTTAGCTGAGATGCTTCATCGCGCCTCCACTTTTCCTCCATGCTAACCGAAGCCAGGAAAGCTTGGACACGCTCTAGAACGATACTCATATATACAAGGGACTTGGAATGAAGTTTGAGATCCAAACCAATAGTATGCCTAATCTACCTGAGGCCAACCGACATCATGCTAGGGGAACGCTTACCTGGACGCCACTTGAACGTGACATGTTCCAAGGAAAGGCCGACCCATCTTTCCTGGTAACATCTAACTTTGTCTCATAAGTTTTACCTTTATTTTTCACCATCTAGTGCTTACCCCGCAATAGTGTAACTATTACGTGTTAAGCAGGGGACTTAATGTGGATGGTGGTTTCAAGGATATAATTGTAAAACCAGTATTTAATGCGCTGTCACCCTGCAAGGGGTAAATCCATTTGAAGAGTGAAGAGTGCGAAAAACCCTCCTCGCGCATTGAGCAATTCAATATATATATGAAATTCACTCAGAATGATGCGCTTATTAGCAATCCCAAATATTCTGTGAATTCTATTTTTGCCAGCATTACCAAATAATGCATGACTTTCCTAGTATTTGTATATGCTATGTTCCCAGCCGAACTCTCATTATTGACATGACATGACGATTAAGTGTTCACTCTCAGCAGAGTAGCATGAATCTCCCGAAGTGCCAGTATTGAGATATGCATGGAAGTACTCACACATGCTGCATCACTCTCTGAATAAAGAGAATTTTTTATCGACGCTCTTTAAAGAGAGCTCGATCGAACATGCTTAAATTTCTTAAGGAAAATCTAGACTGTTAATATTAGTCTCAAAAATAATCACGGCCGCATGATTTGGCCGCGCGATTCAATAGACCTAGCCTGTTCCTAACGGAATTAGGAAATCATCTCGATGACCACCGGCGAGACCACTAACTCCCTAGCCTAACGGTTTTCATCTAATACATCCATAGCGCTTCGAATGATCAACCATAACATGGGTGATCCCGCTGTCTAAGAAGAGCTCAAACGAGCTGAGAGCGACCAAGGCGGTCTCAAATGCATCACATCCGTCCAACTTCGCCAGCCTAGTTCGACGGTTTAATCTTCCCTCGAATGATCGAAAGGGTACTAGCGTGATCACCAACGACCCAACTACATTCTTGGTTGATCGACCTGCCCACTGCAAACCTGAAACTCGTTGAATCACACGCCCAAAGAAGGGTGATCGCGCAGCCTTTAAAACCCTAAATGCGATAAGTGGTGTTATACAACTGCCGCAAATCAATCGTGTCCGTCCAACTTCGCCAGCCTAATTGAACGGCTTAGATTGCATTTCAAACGATTAAGGAGATTCTAATGTGTTCACCATCGATCCAACTCCACGCGTGGTCGATCGACTTGCTCATAACAAAGCCAGAGCGCATCAAATCGTTCGCCCAAAGCAGGGTGAACGCGCTGCTTTGAAAACCCTAAAAATTACTTTACGGCATTGAACAACTTCCGCAAATCGATCACGACCATCCAACTTCGCTAGACGAATTGAGTGACTTAGATTTAATTTTAGGTGACCCAGAGGATGTCAGCATGCTCGTTGGCAATCCACTTTTATACATGGTTGATCAACCTACCCAAACCCGCACGTAGCGCCTCGAATCGATCGTTCAAAAAGGAGTTGGCCGCGTGGCCCCCTAAACCCTAAAATTGAATCAATGGCAGTTAGAAATTTCCGCAAATTGTCTCCGTCGTCCAACTTTATAGCCAAGTCGACCGTCCAAGATTTGATTTCAGACGACCCACGAGATATCGTCATGATCACTATCCACTCCTCTTTCATGAGGAGTGACCTACCAAGCAATAACTAGCCCATGAGGATCCCAAACGATCGTCTAAAGGCAACTAGTCACGTTGCTTGCATGTAATACAACGACGGCCATAAATTTCCGCAAATCATCTGGTCCATCCAACTTCGCCAGCCTAATCGGATGGTGTAGATTTATTTTTAGAAAACTAGCAAAGCAGCATTGTGAACACCGGCCATCCCTCCTCCACAGGGAGTGATCGACCAAGTGATAATTCGACCCTAGGGTCCTCGAACAATTACCCAAAGATGTCTGATCGTGCTGCTTATAATACGCTCAATCCGTGACTGATTCAATCGAGCTCAAAAACAGCGATGCTTCTAACTCATAGATTACTTTCAGTTGCTTATTCGAAAGCGATGCTTTATATACATAGATTATAAGCAATGCTTTATAAATATCGGTTTCACAAATAATTTATTGTTTAACCTAAAAGCACTATGTGTTGATTTTAGTGGAAAGTCACGTGACTTGACCCATTCACTCGAGACATCAAACATGTGACAAACTCGGGGATACTCACTGGGGTATTGGTCTTTCGGTTTATAGTGTGCGGCGTGCAACGCGCCCATTACGAGAACGTTTCAGGAAGAACGGACGGTTAATAGCAATGAGATAGTGGGTGAAAGCGTGATCAGTTTTCCCTCATAATGGAAACGTGGTGATCACCACTTTTACACAACTCCACTCCTCCACTGCTCAATCATCTCCACTTCATACGAGATCAGAGGGTGTTCGAACATGACTTGTATAAATAGGTTTTCAACCTATTTCAAAACAGTACACAAGTGTTATCAACACAAGTATCCAGAAACCATTTTCTGATACGCAAGTCATAAACAACCACACCTTCATAATTCAACACTCTGATCTCAAACACCTTCTTCGCCTTCCTCCCTAAGATCAACCCTTCTCCTTCACCTTGTGACCGAATTGAATCTGGAACGACCATTTCTTGGTTTAGGTCAGAGTCTTACAGATTGATCTCTCAAACTTAAAAGCATTCCTGTGCAGTGCATTTGTTTAGGGTTTGAATTCGTTTCCCATCAACATACCCCAAATTGCCAAAAAAACATAATCAGTTTTTATCCTCAAACATAGGTATATTTTGCTTTGGATTTTGCTGTTATGATCTTTTTTCCTTGCACTACTTGGTGCTTATTCATCTAAACTTGGTGTATCTTAGAATGATGGTGAAGAGGAAAGCTCTGAAACTTCTCTTCATTCGAAGGGTAAAACTACTGTCAAGGTATGATTGATATGGTATTGTGTGTGTATGTATATTGCCCCTCAAATCAGAGGTTGACATTTATTTTTTACAGGCTTGGAAGAGACAAAAATAAATCCTGTTGAATCTTCTACCATTGAATGCGAGGGAATGGAGACTCCTGAGGTTTCCAGTCCGGTGCTTGGTGACGAAGAACTGGATGACGAGGATGAGGAGGATGAAGAGATTCTTGAAGAACGTACTGAGACTACACCGGAGCGTCATTAAGATTCCGAAGAAGAGAAAGTTATTGAAGGGAAGGATGGTAAGCATACTTCTAATCCTTGGCACACACCTTCCTCCCTTCGGCATGAGAGTAAAAATCTTGGATTTCGATCATCGGGTGGTGGTGTTAATCCTGAGTCTTTTGACACCTCTGTTGAAGATTTCCAAGTGTCGAACGCTGAGTTTTCCTTTCGTAAGGGCTTCGCCACTGGTTCTGATATTGATATTGTCGTTGCTATGAGGCTTTCTTCGGATTTCAATCTACTATCTCCAAATGACAACTGGGAAGTGGAGGCCGAGGGTGATGGAGAAAATATGAACGAATATGAGGATAGCTCTGGTGAAGATTCCGAACTTCTATCTACTCGAGAAAAGAAAGGAAACTGCTGCAGGCCAGTCATCGGAGAATTTTATTCAAGCCGTGATGCGTAGTAACGATGAAGAAACCATCGAATGATTGAAGAAGAAGGGTCTTTTAAAAGTTACATGCCTCGCTCCCGTTGTTCAGGGAGAAAGGGATTCCGGTGCTTCTACTCTTAAGCACAAGGAAGTGGCATCTCATGAGAGGGTGTGTAATATGTGGGAGCGTGCAACTGACACCCCTGTTCCTGAGGATTTCAGAGTGACACCTCCTTTGACCATAACTGAGATGATGACCACTGCAGATGGGCATGTGTATGGTTTCCCTCAGCGCCATATTCTTCAGGTAAGTGTGATTTTTGGATTGATCCTGTGCATTTTTTATCATCTTCTCTTCTAACTTACCCTTTCCTTTTACAGTTGGCCAATAGTGAGCATTGCAACCATACCCTTTATCAATATTTCCGAGCCAAGGAACTCAAATTGGAGGAGAAACTTCGTCAGAGGGATGATGAACTTCATACTGCTCAATTGACTGTTGGGGAGAAGGACAAGGAGATATTTCAGTTGAAAGAACAATTGAAGGAAAAACAACAATCCATCCAAGCCGAAGAAAGGCTTCGTCAAGAGGTTGCTACTCTTCATCAGGAATTAGAAATGGCTCGTGCATATGCTTCGTCAGGAATTGATGATGGCCATTGCGGATGGGCATGTGTATGGTTTCCCTCAGTGCCGTTTTCTTGAGGTAAGTATATTTGTTGGATCGATCCTATGCGTTTTTCTTATCTTCGGTTCTAACTTACCCTTTCCATTTGCAGTTGGCCAATAGTGAGCATTGCAACCATACCCTTTATTAATATTTCCCAGCCAAGGCACTGAAGTTGGAGGCAAAACTTCTTCAGATGGATGATGAACTTCATACTGCTCAATTGAGTGTTGGAGAAAAGGACAAGGAGATATTGCAGCTGAAAGAACAATTGAAGGAAAAACAACAATCCAGCCAAGCCAAAGAAAGGCTTCGTCAGGAATTAGAAAAGGCTCGTGCATATGCTTCTTCTGCTGGTACATCTTCCAAAGGTTTTTCCCGTTCCTTCCCTTTTATCTTCGTTTATTTAGTGTTCTTTCTGAGTTAGCCCCCTGTCTCCAGCGGGTGGTGCCGAAGAATTATAGTGGCTTCGGAAGAATAGGATCCGACAAGGTTCTCAGATTAAGAAACTGGTTTCGAAAGTTATAGACTTATCAAATAGGTGGAATTATCGTGTTGGTGAGTATAAGAGGTTGGTGGATGGTTTCCGGAAGCAGCGGAAACAGATGGTTGGGATGCAAAACTCGAGGGCAGCTCTTTGCCGTCAGTTTGATGGTATACTACAGTGGACTCGTCAGTCTCTCCACGTGGGTCGTGA
This sequence comes from Papaver somniferum, assembly GCF_003573695.1. NCBI lineage: Eukaryota > Viridiplantae > Streptophyta > Magnoliopsida > Ranunculales > Papaveraceae > Papaver > Papaver somniferum. Next base: position 154,354,441 of record NC_039363.1, on the reverse strand, counting down.
TACTATTTCTCGGTTAGAGGCTGAAGTAGAGGATTTACGAATAGAGCTTCGAGAGGCCCGCTCTTCTTATGAACCTGATGTGCGGAATTATGTACAACGGCTTGTTCATGAATGGATGATTCAAGAGATGAGTCTCATGCTCTTAGTAATGCCTTGGCTTCTTCTCGTGCTGATGTTGCCCGTCTGGTCGAATCAGAGAAGGACCTTGAGATTAACATGTATAGGCTTCGAAAGGGGATCGAGGGGATTACCAATGAATTTAATCATATTCGACATTTAGATTCTATGAAGTAGGTAGAGTTAGATCAATGTAAACTTGATCTTAAGAATAATCATCTCGACTATAAGAAACTCTCCGGCGAATATGATTATCTTGACGAGGCCCGGGACGCAGTAGTAAATGAGTTAGAAGTAGTTTCGGTTGATGTCAAAGGTAGATGTTTGTTTAGTCGTGTGTCGTTGTTTGTTTTCTTTTCTGACAACTTTTTTTCTTTTGCAGAGCTCGAGAAGAGCTTCGTCTTGCAAATAAAAAACTTGAATAAGCTCAATCTGAGTTAGTCAAACAGTAAGGGAAGACCAATTATTTCGAAGGGTTGGCTGGTGCGCTTGATGTGAGTGTTAAGGAATCTGCAAAAGAGATGCAGCATTTAAAGTCTTTATTAACGAATCTGAGCTCAAGGTTGGTGATATCACCGCCGAAGCTCGTTGTCAACTGGATCAAGAAGTTAACAGGACACTTGCTCAGATAGAGGTGTGCCTCTTGAAGGATGAAATTGTCAAAAAAATACAAGCGTCGTCCTGTTCCCGAGCCTTTTGTTACTTCGTCCGGACCTTCGTCTGGTGGGAGTATTCCTTCGGCTCACAGGGAGCATCGTGATGAGCATCCCGAGGAAAGACCTTCGAAGCATGAATGTCTCCTTTCGTTATGTATTTTTCTGCAAGGGTTTGGTCATCGTTGATTATATAGCTTTGGACTATTTTTTGTATCTTTCTTGATTTTCTTGTTATTCCCAAAATTTGTAATCAACTTTCATGAAATGGATTATCAACTTTGGGTATGTACAATGTTGATTTTCCTGCAGTGTGATTTTATGCGTTTTAGTTTATGAAAATTAATACATGAGTATTTGTGTGGTAATAACGAAGGTGTGTACCTTTCCTAATTATTTGTTGACTTGTCACCCCGTTGGTCAATCCTGGGCTAGAGGATTACCAGACATTGAGGGTCTACGGAACTCTCGGATACATGGTGTAACGATCCATATTTACAGACACCTGTCCCGCCGAGTTACCATTTGAAGTCATGTTGGGTATCTCTTTCTGCTGGAGGCTTCCCTCTGGTCATACACTCATAGACGCTTATAGAGGAGTCACAAGAGATTGCATGCAAGTGCTTCCCCAGTATGAATGTAGAGACGAAGGACTGCTGGTGTATGCCCCAGTCCTTGTTGTCGTAAAACTCTGAGAGACGAGTGACTACAAATCTTCGGTTTGATTGATGATTTGAGGTTTGATACTCCTCGGCCAGAGATAGAAACATGTTGAGCGGCTCTGCTCCCTTCTTCTTCTGGTGTTTTTCGCGCAGGTGCAATGTTGCGCTGCTTCAAAGATAGTTCGACTTGAGGTATGTTTCATTCCATAGGTGCCTTGTAACTTTTCTTTTTAAATTGCGTAGGTAGTATGAGCCTTCCCTGCAACGTCGTGAATTATGTGTGGTCCTCTCCATGTTGGTGAAAATTTTCCCCATCTCTTTTCTTGCTGGTATAGCGGGATGGTGCGGAGCACATACTGTCCTTCTACAAAATTTCCAAGTCTAACCCTTTTGTTATACTCCCTTGCTACCCTATGTTGGTAGTTTTCCATTTTTTGTAACACGGTTTCTCTTATTTCTTCAAGGTCGTCTAACCTCTCTAGCATCATGTCCGTTCTGAGGTTCTTTTCCCAAGATTTCGTCTTTGTTGTCAGCATGATTATTTCCGTTGGGATAACTACTTCTGCTCAGTAAGTGAGTAAGAATTGGGTTTCCCCTGTTGTTGATCGCCGGGTATTTCGGTATGTTCACAGTGTGTTATGTAGTTATTCGCACCATCAGTAGAGCTGCACAAGACCCGGTCCAGACCCGGTGACCCGCTCCAAACCCATAATTCCCGGACCTGTACCGACCCAGACCCGGAGTAGCCAGTACAGGTACCGGTTCTGAATGTTGATACCCGGAACAGACCGGTACAGGTATTGGTTCTGGCCTATTCCCGATCTGTACCGGACCGAAATACCCGGTAAATTAGAGCCATTGATATTTTTTAGGATATTACATCCTAGCCATCCCTTGTAGGTTTAGTCTCATCTTCAAACATAGGGTATATCATTTTATTTTTTTTCGTTTTTCCCGATCTGAACTCCTCCTTCACTGAAGAGTCTGAAGAAGAGAACAAGAACAAGTGAACAACATGCACCATAGATCGTGAAATTTCTTTGTTCATACGTATCAATTTTCACCCCCCACAGATTCAAGGTTAGTCCTGGACTCCTGGCTTGAATCTCAATTTTTTTTCTCTTTTTTTTTCTCAATTTAGAAATTTGCTTTCCTTGTTTTTCTTCTGAATCTTCTTGGGTTCTTGTTTACTGATTCTTCTACAAAGTAAACAAAGATTCTTAATAAGCTTAACGAATAAGGTGACGCACTGACGCAGTGACGCTGATGCTGTTGTTTGAGTTCTGAAAGAAGTAGAAAAGGGTAAGATTATTTAGGTTTCTGAATTGATTGATTTCTTTCCTTGAAGTTGATTTGTGCTGATAGATTAAAGATGAGTCTTCTGTAAATTTTTAGTTAGAGTTTTGCATGAGGTTTAATTTTTGAGTTTGTAGAAAGTTAGGGTTTTCCCCTGTTTTTCCCAAAAACCCAAAAATTAGGGTTCGTATGAATAAGGGTGACTGTTTTGGAATCCACAGATGAAGAAGATGAATTGGTTAGGATTGAATTTGGGTTGATAGTTTAAGGTTCTGCATAGGAGAATTAGAAACTAGGGTTTTAGGTTGTATTTAAGAATTAATTGGATTGTTTTGGGAGGAAGATGAATTGGGTGTTGCTGTTGGTGTTCTTATGTAGAAATAGATCTAGTATTGGTAAATACAATTGATAAAGTTGTTCTGTTGATATGGATTTGGGTGGTGAATGATTTGGATTCAGTTGAAGGGGTTTGTATGAATTAGTCTTTGTAATTAGGTTTGGATAGAACTTAGGTTTGGATTGAACATATTAGCAAATATTACCATTCAAAATCAAAATATAGAATCATGAGAAATCAGTGTGTAGAACCTAATGTTTGTTTGGCGTTTGATCACTGACAGTAGACTTAATGTTGTAATGTTTCTCATATAGTTTCTTGTAAGATGCTTTGATTGAAAACCTTTCTCGTTTCTCTATCTTGTTGTCTTGTTAATTACCTGCACTGAATCACTGATATGTTGCAGCCTTGTAGGCCTTTGAGGTGCTAAATGGGGAAGCGCAAAGCACCAGATGATTCCAATGATGCTGATGGCATTGCTCCTGTTAGTGTAAGACCATAATAAACTTTTTTTTTTCTTTTTTTCTTTCACTTTTGTCGAGAACATCAACTGGTGGCATTAATTTGTAGATGAGTTGGTGAAATCATGTCGTATTTTTGATGTAAACAGTAATGTGATGTATTAAAATACCAAAAACACATGTGCATGGGTGTACTGTACAATATCCATATTCTTTTAGGGTCCACTTTGCTACATTATTATCATTGCAGAAATGTCAAAGATTATTCTTTTTGGGTCCACTGTGCTATGCGTGAATGCAGTATCAGTTAGAAGAATAAGGTCAGTTGTAAAATACGTTCTTAGTTCTCCTTCTAGGCACGAAAAATTTAAACAATGTGCTTCTCTAGCAAAGGTAGATTGTAAGAAATCTCTGATTTTAGATGTGTATACTAGATGGAATAGCACTTACTTGATGTTAGATGCTGCTGAAAAATATGAAAAAGTTTTTGCAATGTTAGCACAGATTGATAAGGACTTTCAACAGAGGTTTATCTTTGAGCAAGAAAAAGAATCTGTTTTACCTACTGATGCTGATATTGAAGAAGCTATAGCTAGTAATGTTTTCATAGAAGACGTGTTTGAGGATATGGAAGAAGAGGAAGAGGTTGAGGTTATGGAAGATGAGGTTGAGGAGTTGGATCCAACAAGCAAGATCAAGGCAAAGCAGAATAAGAAGAAAAAGATTCCTCGTCAACATGCTCCTTATCAAGAAGATTGGAAATATGCTAGAGGTCTTGTGAAGTGTCTAAAGGTATTCTTCGATGCTACTGTCAACTTTTCTGCATCTATACAAGTCACTACTCATATGTTCTTATGGCAATTGTTACTCATAAATGAACAATTAGTAGAATTTAGAAACAATGTAGCATCAGATCCTTTTATTGCTCGTATGTCTCGTCTAATGTGTGCTAAGTACCATAAGTATTGGGGTGTGTATGAATCAATGAATTCTGTAATGTTTATTGCTCATCTGTTAGATCCAAGAGAGAAACAAAAGGGTTTGGAATTTACTCTTAATTGTTTGTATGAGAATAATACATGGGAGGTTCAAAGAGTTATGAGAAAGGTGAAATTAGAATTTGAGGAACTCTTTGAAGATTATAAGTCCTTGTATTCAGTTCATGAGGAGGGGTCAAGTAGTGATGCTCATACTGTTGCTTATCCAGTTAGTGTGCAATCTGTTGGTCTGTTTGCTAGAATTCAATCAAGGAGGAAACAACATTGGGACACCCCAAGTTGTGTTGAAGAGGCAAGAACAACTGAGCTCGACAGGTATTTGACAGATGTGATTGAAGGTGGAATGCGTGAAATAGGTCAACCTGACCATTTTGACATATTGGCTTGGTGGCAGGCTAATGCAAGCAGGTATAAGATACTTTCATACATGGAAAGAGATATATTAGCCATGCATGTGTCTTCAGTGGCCTCTGAATCAGCTTTTAGCACCGGGAAGCGCGTGCTGACTCCATGGAGAGCTTCTATGTCTACAAGGACAGTCGAAGCATTGCTCTGTACACAAAGCTTTCTTCAAAAGCCCATTGCTCTTGATCTTCTATGTGACTATATACCTGATGATGCTGTTGAAGATGAGGCAGGTAATATATTAGGTTTTCTTCTATTTAATAGAACTTACTTTTCAAGTTTTCTTGTATTGCTTGCTTACTTTCTTGTTTTACTTTTTTGTTCCATGTTGCAGCCATATGGGATTCTCTGCTAAAAGAAGCTTGATGTAAACTCCGTGTCAGTGACTCAGTGCAGCCAGTGCCAATTGTTCGAGAAGTCCCCCATCCTTTGCAAGGATTTCTTTTCATTTCTTGTCGCAGACTTATGGAAATGTTGTTTTTAGTACTATGTTTTAATGTTGAACTTTGAACTTAAAGTGTGATACACTTATTATTCTGTGATGTTTTAAACCTTTGTTATTTTGAACTTTGTAATGTTGAACTTAGTCTTAGACTCTTAGTCTTAGGTTGTTACTTTACTGTGTGTGTTAAAATTCAGGTAAAAAACCGGTACCGGAGTGGAACCGGACCGGTCTTACCGGGACAGGTACAAGTCCAGGTCCAGGTACAGGTACAGGTCCTCAAATTGAAGAACCGGTCAACTCCGTGTACAGGTACCGGTTCCCACAAAAACCCGGTCCGAACCGGCCCATGTGCAGCTCTAACCATCAGTTATTATGCTCATCCAACGTTTTTTTGAGGTTGAGAGCGATGGTCTTGTTTGTAGCTTCGGCCTGTCCATTACTTTGAGGGTATACGGGGGTAGATTTGTTCTTACGAATTTTGAAGGTGTCAAATAGCATGTCAATGTTCTTCCCTTGTAATTGCTTGCCATTGTCAGAGACAATCTCTGCGGGCATACCAAACCTGCATACAATATTTTGGAAAATGAAGGTGAATACATCTACGACCCTGATCCTTGATAAAGCCTTATGAAAATACGAGGGTACCCAAATACACCACAATCTTTTTATTTCAACCTATAAGTCTGATACCAAGTGTGATCGTCTATGGACAAAGTCGAGACAATACGACAACTTGATATTCACTTGATAATAGTTACGATTCAAAACCGATTTAATATAGGATCAATATCAAGTGATTAGGATTAACGCGCAAGTGCATTTACTTTATTATAATATAAAACAATTATAATGCGGAAGTAAAGTAAATAAAACAACACAAGATTTTGTTAACGAGGAAACCGCAAATGCAAAAAAACCTCGGGACCTAGTTCAATTTTGAATACTCTCAGAACTAAGCCGCTATACAAAACCTAATACCAATTTCGTATAGTTGAGACCAAGCAGACTACCCCTATCTACTTAGTTCCCTCAGTATTCCCGCGCCTTCGACTTCTAGAGTCACGCATGTGAATAGCAAGTCCTTTGGATCGTATTCCAAACATCAAAGGAAGAATCTGTTTGGCAACCACTATAATCAATCTTGCTAAAGATATATATGAGTCATTGATAAAGGTTCTTCCGTTTAATCTAATAAACTCCTCTTATGGTTAGACCAATCTAACATTAACTACCAAAATAGTCAAGTATAGTGATAGACACATTTTTGTGTCTAATTTGTCCTCAATGTCCGTATTGTTGGAACTCTATTTTTGTACTAATATTGTGTTTTTATGTATTTTTAGGAAATAAACACTTTTGGAAAATTCGGCTCGAAAAGTTGATTTTGGCACCCGGAGGACAAGTGTTATTCAGACTCTCGCTTTTGGATAAGGGGTAACCTAATTACTAAGGGGCACCCCCAGGTCACCCCCAAGGCAGCTGCTATTCGCACCCCTACTCTGGATAGGGGGATACCAGTTTCTTCCCCATTTGAACCGAGTTTTGGCGGGAAAAATAGTTCTTCACCTGCGTAATTGTTGAAGCAAATTTTGGACGTGATATAAGGAGATTCAAGGGCTAATTTTCATTGGGTTGGACCTGCTATAGCCTAACAGGGATGGTATGGGTGTTCGAATCGAGTTATTTGGGATGGATAATCGTGGGATGCAAAACAGGGAAGATATTCTCAAAACAGGGAAGATATTCTATTCTCGGAATTTTTGGATGGAAGATACGTGCATGGGTCGACTGTATTGGTTGGAAACAAATTCTACAGTTCAGAGAAGACGCGTGAAAGAGATAAACCAGGAAACAAATCCCGTAACAAGTCAGAAGAATAAAAAAAATATATCGGGAATATTTTCATTCACTGCCGAGTAATGGGAAGATTTTTTTGGATTAATGAGAAGTTATTCTTGGTCCAAAGGTGTATAAATATAACTTTTGGGTTAGCATAGAGGGGTGTCGAGAGTTTGGGGTCGAGAGAAGGTCCAGAGAAGCAGAAATCAAGAGTTGATGAAACTCTGTTTCTGCTGCTGCTGCTGATGAAGAACACCAAGAACACGAAGAACAGACTCGCAAGGACAGTGGTTTATCAACAGTGTCTAAGACGCACAGCCGTGGGTCGCAGTGCAGTCTAAACTTCAGCAGCTCTTATATTTTATCGTTCATTCTGTGACGCTTATTGTGCGTCGCAGATTACAGTTTTACACCATTTTCTCCTTTTCTCTCCATTGTAAACACCATTTGAGCTATAAAAATATATTTTGAGCGTGTTTTCATCATGAGGATCTAAAACCCAACACTGGGACGACGGAGGAGGATCAATTTCATCCTTGGGGTAGTTTATTTTATTCTTTTTTATGACTTTTGCATTAATCTAAAATTGAAATATGATTTGAATTAATTGGTTGTTATTTAATTTGATGATGTATGCTTAGCTTAGTTGTTTTGATACATCATACTTAGGACTTACAATCAATGTTTTAAGAATCTATCTTGGCAAAATCATAGTCCATGTTATTTTATTGAGTTTTATTTGTCAAAGAATATATGAATGAACCCTGTGTAGTGAATTCGGCCAATTCCTTAGTCCCAGTACCTCTCGCCCATTGTTAATATTTTTATATATATATATTTTTATTAAACCTAAAAATTCCATTTCCTTCACAAGTCTGAAATGAATCCTATTTACTACAACCCCGTCAAAAATCTTAATCATATAGATAGGTTCAAACTCAATCAATATAGATCTCAAAGAGAAATATAGAGAATGTCGATCTCACGCAAATAATATATCAGATCTATGAAAGATGAATCGACTCTAGTTGGACCCCATCCGATCAAGGTTTGTGCACTAATTTCACAAGATACGAAAACTAATAAGAATTCTTCTTCGTCTTCAAAAAAAAATTTATCTTCAAAACCTGCACAACACCACTTGAATCTCTTGTGATCAATTACGCTCAGAACGAAGTATGTTAACAATGGATTATCACAAGATGTATTTAGATCCTGTCGATACTTTGATCTAGTCTGAGTGAATCTTATATCAGAAGAGAAGATTCTCAAGAATAAACAAACCAGGTGCAATCAAAGTTTCAATAATCGTTAGTCAATCAAATAAAATCGAAAACTAATAACACTGTAATTGTCTATTTCCCCACCAATGGTACTCGTAGAGCTTCTTGATCCCACGTAAGTATTTATACGAGCAGTGGTAAGAGATTTCACCTAATTAGGATATTTTCCTCTCGGAATAAACGGATCCACTAGAAACAACAAGAAATGGAGTTTTCCTGGCTCTTAGGATAGTTTGCTAGAATTGAAAACTTAGGTATTTATAGACCAAGGATGTTTGGACACCAAGGAATTTCCAAAACCGAAATATTCTCAAGATATGCAATGAATGGCAAAACACGGTTTTCATAATTCCAATAAATGCTGGTCCAATATTTCCGAAATCTCTCAATAGAAAATCTCCAATTAGTAAATGCACCTTACTAATTTGTATTCTCTAGAGCTATGCATTAATTGTTGGTAATTAAAACATATAAAATCAAAAAGCTTAATTAAAAGATTCTTAATTTATTTCGGCATAGGATCACCTTGAGTACCAACGAATATCTTTGAACAATAAATGATAACAGTTACTGCTCGTGTCATATTTTAGTATCAAAACTCATCTAGAATCGCTTGATTAAATACTAGAGTCAATTTCGTGTAGGTTAGACTAGAAAGTCTAGGAATGTTGAGACATACAAGTATTACTCTGAAGACCTAATAATGTGAAGAAGTAACGAACTACCACGACGACATCATCTTTTTCACTTGATGTTAGTAATACTGACTTGAACTTGTCCTAACGTATCTTTCAAGTCGTGTTATATTGAAAAAATAACTGCGAAGTTGTATATATTGTATGTTATACTCTAGTGATGTGACATGATCATAGTAGTATGATCATAGTATTAAGGAATTAGACTACGAAGTATAACGCTTATCTTTTGAACTTCGTAGATATGACATTGACATAATCTTGTATATAGTGTTATAATTATGTGAATGGGTTATGGTGAAGATTTCATCCTAAGAAACTATGTTTGACATTTGTTTAAAGGAAGTACATTCATGAACTTGTTTTGTGAATCGAAAGAGAAATCAATAAGATTATTGGTCTTGCTATTCATTGCATATCTTTGGATGACCAATATGTGTGAGTTGGTAGAACCGATCTTAACTCAGGTTATGTATCTTGGTATAATCGATCACAATGCCTAGACTTATGATTTGGTATGACCGGTCCTGATCCTAAGTAATCACCATGAGATGGTATGATCGATCCTTGTAATTGGTGTTACCGATCCTAGTAATTGGTGTTGCATCACTAGGTATAATATACAATATATACAGCTTCGCGGTTATTTTTTCAATATAGCACAATTTGAAAGATAATATAGCACGACTTGAAAGATACGTTAGGAATGAAACAAGTTCAATTCAGTATTACTAATATCAAGTGAAAGGATGATGTCGTCGTTGTAGTTCGTTACTTCTTCACATTATTCAGGTCTTCGGAGTAATACTTGTATGTCTCAACATTCCTAGACTTTCTAGTCGAACCTAAACGATGTTGACTCTAGTATTTAATCAATCGACCCTACATGATTTTTGATACTAAAATATGACAACCAAACTTGACATACCAACGCTTGGTGAGTTCAACCCGAGTTATGCTCTAACACCTTAGATTTGACCCATTTGCTGAAGTAATCTGTGACAACTATCAAGAACCGTCTTTTCCCATTCCTTCTATTAATGGTCCGACAATATCAACTCCCCACTTTGGAAATGTCCATGGGCTTCCCACAGAATTTAGCTCTGTTGTCGGTGTATGGATCCTCTTGGAAAAGCGCTGACATTATTCGCATCTCTTGGCAAGCCTTGCAGCGTATTTGATCATTTATAGTAGTAACCTTGCATCTTGGCCTTGCGTGCTAATGATCTCATTCCGCTATGATTTGCGGCATCTCCATAATGAATGTCCTTCAAGATACGACGGCCTTCTTCCATAATAAGAAACATAGGAGTGTTCCGAGGAATGACTTCCTGTATAGAATTCCATCACGAAGCTGGTACATCCCTGCTTCCGAACTGTATTTTTCTTGCCAATTTGATGTATGCGGGAAGCACCCCTTCTTCGAGAAATTGGTGAAATGTCAGCTTTCCAATCTTCTTCATTGCTGAAATCTTCATCTTTGTTTGTTCTTGTCAGAATGTCGTCTTCAACATATCTTCCATTACATCTTCTCCGACATCATCTTCGTGATTTTACACCTTGAGGACACGCTTTGGTTGGATCGACGGTTCGTATACCATTCCTATCTTGATAGCCATGATTTTATCATCCTTTACCATTAATGATATATAAGGTAAGGCACCGGCGTGCCTGTTGTCCTTCCTGCAGAGGGACCTGAAGGTGATGCTCTTTATCTGGGACGCTAGGTTTTGAACAAGGGCCATGTATGCCGACTGTACCCAGATCCCTAGGTTTGATCCCGTACTTCGCCTCTGTTCATCCTTCGGCATTTCATAGCTTAGAATGTTGCCACGGGCATCTGCCATATATTTACTCCCACACCACTATATGAATATAATGGTCTGTGACGATGGGACATGATCTCCTAGCATATGACTGTACAGAGTCTGTACTGTGACGTTACCAGTTTCGAAAACAGGATGGTCACGTATTTACCTTTAGCATTAATTTGTTGTAGGTTTTTTTCTTTTTACCTAGTACAAATTCGTAAGGGAGGAGAACCATACATAATTTAACAACATAGGAAGAAGCGTCACCACTAGAGCCTCTAATAAGAATATTAGTTGGATTTTGGAAAAGAGCACGTACAAAAATCGATACAAAAAGCTCAAGAAGTTAATGCCTAATAGATAAAGATGGTGGAGTATTTGACAGTTCTACTTATTGTGGATAATAGTCCCACAGAGACCAAATTCCTAGTCTGGATCCTCCATATAGTTATATGGGCATCCCACTTATTATCAATTGGTATTGAGTTGGATGTCCGTATTCTATCATGGTATCAGAACTAATCTGTATGCGAGTAAGCCCGACGGCTGCCCATATTTTGCCCATGAACTAACCCGTATGCGAGTAAGCCCAACGTCTGCCCATACGCCCACTCATGCCCTACAGTGGAGGGAGCCTATCCGCATGAAGTAGAGGCTCTAAACACCCTACCGTGATGGGAGCTACCCGTATAAAGGGTCAACATTGTAGAGGCTTCAAACTCCGCCCTACACGTTGGTGGGTGGGGGGGGGGGGGGGGGGAATTGAGGATAATAGTCCCACATAGACCAAACTCCTCTATATAGGGCCACTCTACTTATTTCCAATTAGTTTTGAGGTGGATGTCCATATTCTATCACTATTTGGACTCTACATTTATATTTTGATATGTGGTTACACTTCTTGTAAATTTTTTATATTCGGGTCATTTAGATAAGTCGTGGTAAATAAGTATGAATGCTTCTTTCGATTTGCATGCGTTTTTGGAAGTACACCGGTGGGCAGTGAATATAATGTAAAAATGTTTAATTTTTTAGTATGAATTGTTGTTGAATTTCGCTTGCAGTCTGTTATGTGGAGCCTAATACAAGCGTAATATTACTTTCTATGTTAAGTATATTCATCATCATCAAACAAAGTTCCGTAAATCGGATAAAAATGAGTGGACTCAGTGAAATTTTTTCATCATAGAGTTTAACTTTTCTCAATCATTTTTTTAATCCCAAATCTCTCTGTTATTCTCTAATGACCTATCTGATGTTTTTTAGTCGTTAATTTGTATTCTTGGTTCATTGATCTTATGATTTTTCTCATGGTTTAGTGTTTTACAACTTAAAAACCGATCCCTGACTAACCCTTTCTTTTCTTTTCAGTTCTTCACTTTTTATTTTTCATTCTTCTTTGAACAATCTACTGATGGAGGTTTAATTCTTTTGCAGGTCTCTATATTTAATATGGATTCCTTCCAGTTTTGGATCTTTGTGCAAAGCTATGTCCTCATTTTCATGATTATATTGTCAAACTCGGCTATATTGCCATATATGGTTCTATCACATCCTGCTATATTGCAACATTCTAAAGATTCAGCTCTGAGTATCTCTCAATATGAGAAACCTCAACTATGTCGCCCCATTCAAATATTTGAAACCATGAAACGCCATTCTCCTTCCATGTACCGATCCATGAATGAAATTCAAATTTGTCAATTTTCTTTTTTTCACCTAAAGAATTCCGAGTCATATGGTTATCTCATTTTTTTTTCGGATCACATGCAGCAGACTTTAAACAGAATATATTCCTTTCCTCCCTTCAATTATTCTTGGAGTGTATTTAGGAAACATAATATATTCTTTACCACCAACTATTCTCTCCCTAGATAAAAGTAGCGATAAACCCCTTTTCATTTGTACTTCTAGAGCCATCTCAAACCCTAGAAAAAAGTTTTGTGTTGCAACAATGGCGTCCAGTAGCAACAACAATCAAAGCAATCTCACAAACATCACTGAAAAGATGAAGGATACGACGTTAAGAAGCGTCAGAGGATCCATAGGTTCAACAAAGAACTTAACTAACGATGTTAATACTTGGTCCAATAGTATGATTGGAAAACTAATTACGAAAAAGGAGAATGAAGATGAGATCGAAACTTCAGATATAAAATATGAGCTTAACCAGCTTTGGAAGAATTACAAAAAAAAAAAAACAAGAATTGTGGGGAAACACTTATTTGTCTTCAAGTTTAACTCATGAAAATACTTGAAAGATGTTTTGAAAAAATCTCCATGGAATGTCCAGAGATGCTTGCTTGCACTTCAAGAATATTCTACGGAAATAGCCTATGCAGATGATGTCTTCACAAAACAAGAATATCATGTCCAGTTTAAGTGATTATTGCTTGAACATCATTATGTTGTGTTTGTTAACGAAGCCATTGAAGATTTGGGTAGGAAGATATCCACTGAACCACCAAACTGCAGACCTCACTCTGGAAACTTGATCACTACTCGGATAGAAATGGATGTAAACAAACCTTTAAAAAGAGGTGAATGGTGGAACTCGAACTAAGGTGAACCTGAATCAGCCACATAGCATATGTGATCAATGCTACAAAATTTCTTCATGATGAGGAAACCTGTGAGGAAGTTGCTGAAAAACTAAAGGAAAGAGCCATGACTGAGGTTGAATATGAAGAACATTGTAGAGCTAAAACTAAAGGCGCGGAGGAAGACAAAGCTTTAGATGAGGAGTATGTTCATATATAGAAAGATAATGATGAGATGAGAAAAGCTGAGGAAGCTCGAAATGCTAAAAGAGCCAGAAACCAGATTGGTCGGGAAAATGGCACCAACCCGTCTATAGTTGGTCCTATACTTGCTGAACATGGTGGGGTTAAAAATGACATAGTCTCTAAAAACTCTACTACTAAATCCATGGAGGGGATAGAAATGGATGAAAATGAGATACACATAGATAGCTTAGAGAAGAATACCATGCAGAATCTGGAGAACCATGCAGTCTTGGTAATTAACTACTCTCCTCTTGACTTTCATCGTTCTATATTTGTTTTTCCTTATTTAGCGTTGAATCTTTTGAAATTGCATGCACATAGTTACTTCTTTAATTACATCTTTAAGTACAACACTAGAACCATGAGGGTTTATGCTTGGAATTGTCAGGGTTTTGCCAACAAAAAAACTAGATACCATCTAAAATATATGATCTATAGATATGACCCTGATATAATCTTCATATCAGAAGCAAAAATAGGGGAGATTAAAATGAAAAAACTCATTAGGCAGTACGATTTCCCTAACTGTAAACTCATACCTTCTAGAGGTTTAGCTGGTGGTTTAATCCTTCTTTGGTAGTATTATGAATGCAGAATCTTGGATAATTAATTGTGTAGTGCGGGATGATCTTTCCAAGCCAGAGTGGTTATTGACCTGTCTTTATGGATTTCCATATCCTCAATACAAAGAAATGCAGTGGCAGTATATTAAATACCTAAGTCATACAATCAACCATCCATGGGTTGTTATGGGGGATCTTAATTTGGTTTTCAGCAATGAAGAAAGACTACATGTTCATAGTTCTATCTCTACAGCTGCAACTACTTTTAATAATTCCAGTGTTATAGCTTCTTCTTCTAGAGATTCTTCTTTTGTCAATTTTATTTATGAAGCTGGTTTAGAAGATATGGGGTACTCAGGCAGATCTTTTACTTGGTCAAGCAATGTACATGACACAGGTATAAGAAGATCTAGGCTTGATAGAGCAATTGTTAACAATGACTGGTTCATTAATTTCCCGGACTCTGAACTCCTTCATGTGCCACAACTGGGATCAGATCACTGCCCTATGTTGCTTGATACTTCATCATTGAATGCTGATAAAAAGAGGAACTGGAAGTATTTCCAGTGTTATGAAAAAGATGAAACTCTAAAAGAGGAAATTGTTGCAGCCTGGACTCATGAGGTGAATGGTTCACACGCCTATAGATTACCAAAAAGACTTGTAATTACAAGGAAATATGTCTCCAAATGGAATAAGGAAAATTTTGGTAACATTTAAAGTAACATAAACCTTCTTCATCAAGAACTAGAAGTACTTCAACAGCAGCCTCCGAATCAAAGCTCTCATCAACAAGTGATTCAAGTAGAGAACCAAATTGAACATTGGCATCAAATTCAAAGCGATTTCTGGGGTCAAAAAGCTAGAGATGAACTCTATTTTGAAATGGATAGGAATACAAAATATCATCATGCAAAGGAAAATAAGAGAAGGGTAAGAAACAACATTGTTGCATTGAAAGATGGAAGTGGTAATTGGTGCACTACTAGAGATAGCCTGGAAAAATTACTTATTGATCATTACAGTTCTCTTCATACTACATCTTCACCAACCAGGAATGACAACATCAAACAATGTATCCCAACTGTCATTACTTCTGCGGGTAATGTAGATCTGATGAAACCACTAGACGTAGCTGAGATTCATAAAGCCCTAAAAGCCATGAAACCATGGAAAGCACCTGGACCAGACGGTTTTCCTCTAGGCTTCTTTCAACATCATTGGGACATTGTTGGTGCTGATGTTGTGGATATGGTGAAGAAATTCTTCCATACTGGCTATATTCTCAAAAGCCTAAATGCTACCAATGTTTCTTTAATCCCCAAGACAAAGAACAAGCAATTCCCCGGTGATTTGAGGACAATTTCTCTCTGCAATACCTCATATAAAATCATCTCTAAGATTCTCTCAACTAGACTGAAGAAAGTAATGAGAAGGATTATTTCTCCTCTCCAAGATGCATACGTACAAGGCAAGCAGATTTCAGATAACATCCATCTGGAACAAGAAATTATTCATACCATGAAGGATAAAAAAGAATTGTCTAAGCACCTTTCCCTAAAGCTGGACATGTCAAAAGCCTTTGATAGGCTTGAGTGGTCATTCATCAAAGATGTCATGATGAAGATGGGTTTCTGCACTTAAAGGTGTAATCTCATTTTGCAGTGTATAAACACAACTCAAATTTTAATTATACTAAATGGGATTCCTTATTGTGCCTATAAACCAACAAGAGGGGTGAGACAAGGTGACCCCTTGTCGCCTTACCTATTTATTATTTCCATGGAAGCCTTTTCGCGCCAATTATTTTCAGCTGAACAACATAATCAGATTGCCGGCATTAAGAGTGTTGCAGGTGCTCCTCCTGTTTCACATTTATTTTTTGCGGACGACTGCTTATTGTTCATTAATGTTGATCCACACAATGTGAATAATCTCCTTCAAATCATTGAAGACTTTGGCACAGCCTCAGGCCAAATGGTGAATTTCAACAAGTCGAGTGTATACTATAGCACTCATGTGACACAGAGATTCAGAAGAATACTTACTCGATGTTTAAGAGTTCTTATAATGAACTCAAATGAGAAGTATTTGGGCATTCCTCTTCTCATTGGTAATAATAAAGTTCAATGCTTCACTGGTTTAGTTGATAGAGTGCAGAGTCGTCTATCTAATTGGAATGGAGAAGCAATCGCAATGCAATAAATCTCTGATGATTAAGACTGTTACAAATACGATTCCTTCCTACACTATGAGCTGTCTACAAATACCAGTGAATATAATCAAGCAAATCGAAACTCTGCAGCGTAACTTCCGGTGGGGTTTTAAAGATAAGAGAGGTACCTGTATCACTTCTTGGAAATCTTTAAGTTTGCATAAAAATCTAGGTGGACAAGGATTTAGGAATTTTTAAAAATTCTTAATCAAGCTCTTCTTGTAAGAGCTGCCTGGAGAATCTGTATAAACTCTGAAGAGCAATGATTCAAGGGTATACAATCCAAATATTTCCCTGGCATAAGCTTTCTTCATGAAAATATCAAAAACAATTGCTCATGGGCCTGGAAAGGCATTCAGAAATAGCTTACCTTCATAAAGCATCACTGCAAATGGAGATTAGGAAGAGGCAATAAGATCAAGATTTGGTTAGATGTTTGGATATCTGGAATCAGCCAATGGAACAGTGAACTGCTTCATCACATGTTCGATAATAACACGGTGAATCTGATTCTGAAAATGAGAATCCCTATTGCGGCCGAAGACAAGCTCATTTGGAACTTAACACATAATGGGGTTTTCTCTCTAAAATTTGCTTACAATAAATTGCACGAGTTAAGTCTGGGTAATTTGCAAACTTTTGATAAAATACAAAACTCTTCCATCAGATGGAAGAGGTTCTGGAGTATATAGACATGGCCCAGAGTAAAGCATTTTTGGTGGAAATGCTTCTCAGACTCTCTACCAACCAAAGTCAGACTATCAAGAAATTGCACATACATAAACTTCCATTGTCCATTGTGCAATCAGGTCGATGAATCCCTCATGCACATTCTCTTTAACTGTCCCTTATCTAGGGCAGTTTGGATGCAGATTCCTGGTAGCGCTAGTATCTTGTCAGGGACTCATAACAGTATCACTACCATGTTTGAAAGTTGGATGGCACAACCTCAGCATCAGTTGAACCAAACTGTTGGGCTGAACACTGCAGTGATTGTTATTTGGTCCATCTGGAGATGCGAAGTCCAATTTCAGAATAAAACAGTTGATCCAATAGTGACTGCACGAAGGGCCTTATCTTTTGCTAGTTATATTGAGAAACTTAACTCTAGTGTCTCAGTATCTACTAATATAGGCCTGTCAGTTAGGAAGGTGTTACCAAAGTGGAAACCACCTACTTATCCATTTTATGCTTTCAATTGTGATGCTTTATATGATGCTAATACAGGTCTAACTGGAATTGTTATTGTTTTACGTGATTTTACAGGTAGATGCGCGGGGATGTAAATCCAAATACTATGCAGGAATAAGGAGCTCGGAACAAGCAGAATGCCTAGCATTTCTCGACGCAGTTAGATGGGGTATTGAGCTAGGACATACACATTGTTTTTGAAACAAATTTGCAAGGAATTGATAGTTCTATCAATAACTCCACACCAGCTATTGCATGGGAGAATGAAGATATTCTGTTGGATGCCATTGATAGTTTAAAAAATATCCCACAATGGGATTGTGAGTTTGTGTCTAGAGTTTACAATAAACCTTCTGACAAATTAGCAAAGTTCAAGGCAAAATAGTATTACTAGAGAGTGGCATATTGAGCCGCCTAGTGTTATTGAGAGATATCTCTTGTCAGACATTGAAATGGTTTCTTAGTTAATAAAATTTCTTTGGCATAAAAAAAAGTATATTCATCATCGATCATACGTAGTTTTTCATGTATGGAGGAATGCCTAAAATTAAGTGTGGCTAGCAATAGCATTGGGCTTACCGGAATACCTCTCCAACAAAAGCAAAAAAATAGTAAAGAAGTTGCTTGTAAATTGTTGTTGATCCTCCTCTGAAAGAAAAGTTCGTAATAAATCATAGTAATAACTATTAATTAGTGAAACTACATCATTGAATGAAATAATCCCACTAACATATTAAACTAAAAAACAAATGAGGGAGGAGTTGGATACTAACTGGCGAGAGCATTGAAGAAGTCTCGGTCTATGAAAGTAAATCCAACACAACACCATTGCTAGCTAAAGTCAGAAACAAAACAACAACAAGGTGTAACTGGCGTCCGCTTTATCTTCTGAAAACCAGAGGAGACCCAATCTTCCGCAGCCTTCTAAAGATTGTTGGTGAATCAGGATTCTTTCTTTAAAAATCTTACCCACTACTATTATTAATCTGTCATGAAGAACCCACTATGTAAAATCTATAGAATGGATATGAACATAGAGTGTTCTTACAAGATTATAATTTTATAATCAGATGTCAATTACAGACACAACTGAGGTGTATTTATAAGACAGACTTAGTCAGTCAAGTTGACTTGACTAGAACTTATATTCCTAATACACCCCCCTCAAACTTTACAAACAGAAACTGTAAAGTTTGAATGGGAAAAATAAAAGATCAACGGTCGCTCAAACATGAGCCACAGTGTGTAAACTAGACATACTCAATAAGAGACAATGTGACACAAAGAAGAAAGATAGAGTAACAAACTAAATTGTAATAACAATAACGGTAAGACACAGCCAAAATAATCTGCATAAGCAACTTTCAGCAGTAGTAGTGGCATGAAGTGACACTGTCAGCAGCTATAAGTAAGCAGTCTTGTCAGTGAGCTAATTCTTCATTACACCACTTGAACTCATAAAATGCATAATTGTCAGCAACAATTAGTCTTTGTTAGAGCACTGCTCGGTCGAACTCGCATGCATTGCTATCTCAAGCATGTTTGTCAATGTTAGTGATCAAAACTATAAGTCTTGATTTCTAGTCTACTTATAGCTAAGTCTCGGACTAGGATAGAAAGTGTAGTTGAGCTTAAGACTCCATGGCGATTATCTTGTATCTTTATAAACTCCTTGATGAATGCATTTAGCTTCGGCTATACGATGGCATATAAAAAGTTGATATGTGCTTTATTTTGGTCATGAAATATCTCTATGGAAATTTCACTAGGATCCCACTAGTTTTCGTACCTTTGCCAATTTTATTGACAAAAAGGGGGAGAATTAATGTGTAGTTCATACTACAAATACATATGGTTTTCGGACCATTATTTAAGGGGGAGTGGTTCCATGTGAGATGGAGTATTGACTAAGGGGAAGTGATACAAATCACCATAGTATTGTTGTCGAAGTTGTGATACAATTGAACTTTGATGTTGTGTAATAATACTATGACACTGTATAACAATGATTGAGAATTCTTGTTTTCTCATTGCTATGACTATGGATTTTCAACAACGGTGATACTAAACTTACAACCTTTGGGATCATTGGAGTTCTTGTTTTCTCATTGTTATGACTACGGATTTTCAACAACGGTGATACTAAACTTACAACATTTGGGATCATTAGAGTAATTGGAAGTGACGAATATTTCGAGTAATGTTGAAGAACCAAGAAGATCAGGCATGTGGAAGAGAAGCTACAAAAGTTTATTTATCTATTTTTGTATTCTATATGTATTGATAGTTTTGTCACTAAAATTGACAAAGGGGGAGATTGTTAGAGCACTGCTCAGTCGAACTCGCATGCATTGCTATCTCAAGCATGTTTGTCAATGTTAGTGATCAAAACTATAAGTCTTGATTTCTAGTCTACTTATATCTAAGTCTTGGACTAGGATAGAAAGTGTAGTTGAGCTCAAGACTCCATGGAAATCATCATACAAAGACGAAGAACTACTCAAGGAACTGGTCGAACTTCATCGACTAAAAGGTATGTGGAGATTTGAACTTATCTATCACTCAAAAGTCTATCTACTCTATATCCTATCTTGAGAAAAAAGTCGTTCTGCTGTATAGACTTTGATTATACACATTTGCTACTTCGAACCGAGTTTATCTTGCTTATCTATTTCTCGAAATATGTGTTGGTAAGATTTCGCTTTGGCCAAGTTCATCTTTACTAGTGACGAAAGTCAT
This sequence comes from Papaver somniferum, assembly GCF_003573695.1. Lineage (NCBI taxonomy): Eukaryota > Viridiplantae > Streptophyta > Magnoliopsida > Ranunculales > Papaveraceae > Papaver > Papaver somniferum. Next base: position 154,333,945 of record NC_039363.1, on the reverse strand, counting down.
ATTAATTTTCAATTACTTAAAAATTGCTTTGACGAAAAATAGTGTGTGAACAACAACTATATAACGTACTCTAAGAATGTTTCAATGATTAAAATGAGAGTTTAGATTATATAACCATGGTTGGATATAAGCATTATGTGGTAACTCATACATGTATAAGTCCTTATTCCTTGAACCAAAGTATGCGTACTTTGCTGCTCAGGAAAACCGGAACTAGAGTCCACGTACAGTCGGAGGTTCTCATCTCGAAAATTTCTGCTGGAGTTTGTGAATTGAAAACAAACTTATTCCGGGTACTTAAGTCCGCGTACCAATCCGCGTACTTGAGTTGGTTATTTTCTAAAAACTATTATTCTTGAACTTAAACTTATATTAAATAAGGAATGCAAGTTTTCAAACCGTGGCTATAAAGTTCATGAATCGATTCGAGTGAATCAAATCGTTTTTGCTTCGATCGTGTCTTGTATACTTCTATAAGATCTAAGCAATTGAACAACTCTCTAACTAGTTCATTTGAACTAGTTATGGTACATAAGAATATGGTTGATATGAAATTGCTCATATGGATAACCATTTGGTTAACTACTGTTGAACCAACTAGATGTACATGTTCGGGTACGATAACCCAAACCTAAATAAACGTGCATTTGTGTGTAACAAGCTAAGTTTCGATCTAACGGTTGAAAGATATTAGCTTAAATCTAATCAGGTTTTCATCTAACGCTGAATATTGAATGCTTTATTACTAAGCTAACATTGATTGCAAACCCTAATTTGAAAGACTATATAAGGGAGAACTCTAGCAACTGGGAAACCTAATCCTCACACCTCCTGTGTGATACTAGTTGTATTATCTAGAGTCGATTCTCCTTTAACCTTAAGTTTCTACCGATACCCTGTAGGTTAAAGACTTGAAGACTTCGTTGGGGTTGTGAAGCCAGACCGATACTAATTTTCTGGTAGTTGTGTGATCTGATCTTGCTGTTTTTATCGTACTAAATACAATCGTAAGATTGGCTTGAGCTTGATTTCTCCGATAGGCAAGATATAAAAGAAGTCACAAACATCTTCGTCTCATCGTTTGTGATTCCGCAATATCTTCTTTCGCTAGTCGATTAAGATTATCGTGAGGTGATTGATAATTCTAGGCTGTTCTTCGGGAATATAAGTCCGGGTTATTAATTGGTTCATGTTCACCTTGATTTATCAAAAGACAGAACAAAAAATCGTAGGTATTTCTGTGGAAGACAGATTCATCTATTACCGTAGACTTTTCTGTGTGATACAGACTTGTTTATTAAAGTCTTCGACTTTGGGTCGTAGCAACTCTTGTTGTGGGTGAGATCAGCTAAGGGAATCAAGTGCGTAGTATCCTGATGGGATCAGAGACGTAAGGAGCGCAATTGTATCTTGTATCAGTGTGAAATTGATTGGGTTTCAACTACAGTCCAGACCGAAGTTAGTTTATAGTAGGCTAGTGTCTGTAGCGTCTTAATACAGCGTGTGTTCAATCTGGACTAAGTTCCTAGGTTTTTCTGCATTTGCGGTTTCCTCGTAAACAAAACTTCTGGTGTCTGTGTTATTTCTTTTCCGCATTATATTTTGTTATATAATTGAAATATCACAGGTTATTTGTTAAATCAATCAATTGGGAAATCCAACCTTTCGTTGTTGATTGAAATTGATTGATACTTGAACATTACTGTTTGGTACCGTTCAAGTGATTTCTCTTGTATTAAATTAGACTCGCAGATTTCTATTTGCTTGAGTAAGTATTGAATCGAGAAAGAGAGATATAACTCTTTGATATACTTTTATTAAGACTGAGTCTGACTGTCTAATTGATTCTCTTAAAAGTATATTTGAGTTAGTCCATACAGATTGCTAAGCAAAATATTGGGTGTGGTTGTTAGACCCCCGCCTTTTCAATTGGTATCAGAGCAGGCAAACACGTTTAAAGACCTTACAAGTCTGTGTTTGTAGCGATCTGACTCTATGGACATAAGTGATATCTCTATAAATGCACCACCAGATCCAGGGATTTCTGAATTCTCTTCCATGACTGATTTGATTAAATCTGTAGAAGAAATTCTATCTAAACCTCCTTCAGGTTTGAAATCCCTTGAAGTGTTTTCATGGCTTGAAAAGAAACTGGAAAGCTTATCTCTTGATGTTGAGTTATACGTCCAGAAAGAACATGAATCTCTTGATAAGCTAAATCTAGTCATGATGAATAATATTCATGTTGAGGTTTACATTGATTTACTAATCAGTGAGAGTAATGCTCCTCCTCTGTGTAATCCAATTAGTTGTAGCAAACTAAACGGTTTACAAGAAGAGTTTAAGTCTAAGTCTTCCGACTGTACCACCTCTAAGCATGAATCAATTCATTGGTCAATTCCTGATACATTATGTCATGCTAATTGTTTTGTTTACTGTTGTAAATATGTCAGGATGTCTCCTTACACCAAAAGAGTTTCCCTGCGCATGTACTAAACATTATCTGCAGACACGGTTTTTACTAAGTTTTAGAATGAGACATCAGGGAATCCAATTTTTGTGTATCTCTCTAAAGTCTTTTGCAAAACTTGTAAAAACAGATTCTTGGATGTTTCTAAACTTTGTTGAATGCAAAAGTTGTTGGAAAGAAACTCTTTCTTGGTGCCATGGTGAGCAAGACATTGTTCATCTCGACACAACTTGATTGTGTTGTAAGTGCATCCTCACCAAGGAATTCCCTGTTATGTATACGGTGAGGGAAGCACGAGAATTGGGGCACACGGATTATGTTCGGTAAGGATGTAGAATTCGATTGGATTCTTCTAAAAAGGTATGTCTATAAACTTGAGCAATATTTGTGTTTTTATTTGCTTAGAGAACTTATAATGATCCACCTACCTTTCTTATCGTTCATTTCTACCTAACTTGATCTGTGTTTAAGGTTTTTAAATGTTTAGGTTTTGAAAATAATAGTTCGGGATGTTTGGACTACATGGTACACATACCAGGTATGCATAACATCATTTAAAATGAAAATCCATGGGTTTAAGTATGCATACCCGTTTGCATACTGCTCCAGGATACGAAAATTCGTTTGCAAACCCGTATGCATACTTGACATCGATATTCGGTAAATTTGTTTTGGCTGTAACTTCCTCGTCTGAACTCGGAATGACCTCATTATTTTTGAATTCTCTTCCTCTTTGAATTCTCTTCAAAATGGAGATGAGAATCCTTAAATTTGGATTGATATTTGTCCTGTCTCTTGTTTTTGAGTGTCCTACTCCGTTTCGTCGCACTTGTTCCACTTCTCTTGGACTCGGGCACTTGGATTCTTGGAATACTACTCTTCTAAGCTAATTTGTAGATTTTACAAGAATATTGTTGATGAATCACAAAGAAGTAAGTTTAAGAATGTGAAGTAGTACGCATTGCTATGGGATTATTGAATGTTCACAACCATCCTTTGTGAACTATGTTGCATGGTCATTAATGACTTTGTATGTTCTTCTTTGTTAAGAAAATATTTTTATACACCTTTGATAACTACTTTTGGGGTAAATTCGTGTGAAAAAGATTGATTCTACCCTCTAAGGACAAATCATCTTGTATGTGCATTACGAGTTTGTCTTATGTCTAGGAAACTTCTTATGAGAATTTTATTCTTGTGTTTTTAAGAAGAATAACTAGAGTTTGGAATAGCCATTATTGTGATTACACATAGCTATGTCCAACGTTTTCATCTTCATGTTTTTAAGTTTATTTTCTTAAATTCTAAAAAAGTTGATTGGAAGATGATTTTTGCAGTATTAATCTTTATGGTTTTATATATTGCAAATTTTTTATGGGATATGTGTGTTTGCGTCCGTGAACTATGATTGTCCCATATCTTGTCAAAAGTGAAGTCTTTCGTATGTCGATATGCATGTATTGATAAGAGAATGAATCCTTGTTTATTCCGCAGTATTGACATTAAAAAAGTTTTAAGCCTATTATATGTCATTATGCAAATATTGATGGAAGATAGGATGAACTTTTTTTTACGAGGATTATGTCTATTGTATGTCATTGTGCAAATAGTGATGGAAAATAGAATGAATCCTTGTCTATTCCGCAGTATTGATCTTCCCTGATCCATTTTTATGTATATATTGTGCGGCTCCATAAGTTCTCTTATGTTGAGCAGTTACGATTAAATTAATCATGGGTTTTCTTGTGGTTAATTTAATTGAGTATTTTTGGATTCAAATTCATACTCGTATGTGATTTGTTATGTCCAAAGAAATCCTTCTTTTATTATGAAATTAAGGTCGCTCTTGTTGTTCTTTCGGGAATGACATTTTATTGGGGAGAGTTGTTAATTGAACTTGTGCTTAATTGCCAAATCTTTGTGGGGAGTGCGGTTGTGGAATATTCTAGGGATTATCTTGTATCTTTATAAACTCCTTGATGAATGCATTTAGCTTCGGCTATACGATGGCATCTAAAAAGTTGATATGTTCTTTCTTTTGGTCATGAAATATCTCTATGGAAATTTCACTAGGATCCCACTAGTTTTCGTACCTTTGCCAATTTTATTGACAAAAAGGGGGAGAATTAATGTGTAGTTCACACTACAAATACATATGGTTTTCAGACCATTATGTAAGGGGGAGTGGTTTCCATGTGAGATGGAGTATTGACTAAGGGGGAGTGATACAAATCACCATAGTATTGTTGTCGAAGTTGTGATACAATTGAACTTTGATGTTGTGTAATAATACTATGACACTGTATAACAATGATTGAGAATTCTTGTTTTCTCATTGCTATGACTATGGATTTTCAACAACGGTGATACTAAACTTACAACCTTTGGGATCATTGGAGCTCTTGTTTTCTCATTGTTATGACTACGGATTTTCAACAACGGTGATACTAAACTTACAACCTTTGGGATCATTGGAGTAATTGGAAGTGACGAAGATTTCGAGTAATGTTGAAGAACCAAGAAGATCAGGCATGTGGAAGAGAAGCTACAAAAGTTTATTTATCTATTTTTGTATTCTATATGTATTGATAGTTTTGTCACTAAAATTGACAAAGGGAGAGATTGTTAGAGCAGTGCTCAGTCGAACTCGCATGCGTTGCTATCTCAAGCATGTTTGTCAATGTTAGTGATCAAAACTATAAGTCTTGATTTCTAGTCTACTTATAGCTAAGTCTTGGACTAGGATAGAAAGTGTAGTTGAGCTCAAGACTCCATGGAAATCATCATACAAAGACGAAGAACTACTCAAGGAACTGGTGGAACTTCATCGACTAAAAGGTATGTGGAGAGTTGAACTTATCTATCACTCAAAATTCTATCTACTCTATATCCTATCTTGAGACAAAAGTCGTTTTGCTGTATAGACTTTGATTATACACATTTGCTACTTCGAACCGAGTTTATCTTGCTTATCTATTTCTCGAAATATGTGTTGGTAAGATTTCGCTTTGGCCAAGTTCATCTTTACTAGTGACGAAAGTCATATTAAGTTTCAATTACTTGAAAATTGCTTTGACGAAAAATAGTGTGTGAACAACAACTATATAACGTCCTCTAAGAATGTTTCAATGATTGAAATGAGAGTTTAGATTATATAACCATGGTTGGATATAAGCATTATGTGGTAACTCATACATGTTTAAGTCCTTATTCCATGAACCAAAGTATGCGTACTTTGCTGCTCAGGAAAACCGGAACTAGAGTCCGCGTACAGTCGGAGGTTCTCATCTCGAAAATTTCTGCTGGAGTTTGTGAATTGAAAACAAACTTATTCTTGGTACTTAAGTCCACGTACCAATCCGCGTACTTGATTTGGTTATTTTCTAAAAACGATTATTCTTGAACTTAAACTTATATTAAATAAGGAATGCAGGTTTTCAAACCGTGGCTATAAAGTTCATGAATCGATTCGAGTGAATCAAATCATTTTTGCTTAGATTATGTCTTGTATACTTATAATATCTAAGCAATTGAACAACTCTCTAACTAGTTCATTTGAACTAGTTATGGTACAGAAGAATATGGTTGATATGAAATTGCTCATATGGCTAACCATTTGGTTAACTACTGTTGAACCAACTAGATGTACATGTTTGGGTACGGTTACCCAAACCTAAATAAACGTGCATTTCATTTGTGTGTAACAAGCTAAGTTTCGATCTAACGGTTGAAAGATATTAGCTTGAATCTAATCAGGTTTTCATCTAACGGTGAATATTGAATGCTTTGTTACTAAGCTAACATTGATTGCCAACCCTGATTTGAAAGACTATATAAGGGAGACCTCTAGCAACTGGGAAACCTAATCCCCACACCTCCTGTGTGATACTAGTTGTATTATCTAGAGTCGATTCTCCTTTAACCTTAGGTTTCTACCGAGACCCTGTAGGTTAACGACTTGAAGACTTCATTGGGATTGTGAAGCCAGACCGATACTACTTTTCTTGTAGTTGTGTGATCTGATCTTGTTGTTTTTATCGTACTAAGTACAACCATACGATTGGCTTGAGATTGATTTCTCCGATAGGCAAGATATAAAAAAAGTCACAAACATCTTCGTATCATCGTTTGTGATTCCGCAATATCTTCTTTCGCTAGTCGATTAAGATTATTGTGAGGTGATTGATAATTCTAGGCTGTTCTTCAGGAATATAAGTCCAGGTTATCAATTGGTTCCTGTTCACCTTGATTTATCAAAAGACGGAACAAAAACTCGTAGGTATTTCCGTAGGAGACAGACGATTTATCTATTACCGTAGACTTTTCTGTGTGATATAGATTTGTTTATTAAAGTCTTCGATTTTGGGTCGTAGCAATTCTTTGTTGTAGGTGAGATCAGCTAAGAGAATCAAGTGTGTAGTATCCTGCTGGGATCAGAGACGTAAGGAGCGCAACTGTACCTTGGATCAGTATGAGATTGATTGGGGTTCAACTACAGTCAGACCGAAGTTAGTTTGTAGTAGGCTAGTGTCTGTAGCGGCTTAATACAGTGCGTGTTCAATCTGGACTAGGTCCCGAGGTTTTTCTACATTTACAGTTTCCTCGTTAACAAAACTTCTGGTGTCTGTGTTATTTCTTTTCCGCATTATATTTTGTTATATACTTGAAATATCACAGGTTGTGCGTTAAATCAATTAATTGGGAAATCCAACCTTTGGTTGTTTATTGAAATTGATTGATACTTGAACATTGGTCTTTGGTACCGCTCAAGTGATTTCTCTTGTATTCAATTAGACTCGCAGATTTCTATTTACTTGAGTAAGTATTGAATCGAGAAAGAGAGATATAACTTTTTGATATACTTCTATTAAGATTGAGTTTGACTGTCTAGTTGATTCTCTTAAAAGTATATTGGAGTTAGTCCATACATATTGCTAAGAGAAATATTGGGTGTGGTTGTTAGACCCCCGCTTTTTCAGTCTTCAAGTAGACTCGCAATGTACAGCGGAATAGAACAGCCAACAGTTGATGAAGGATACGTAACAACAGATGAAGAAGTTACAACATCAGAAGAACTAACACAACAGAAGTATAAATGCTAAGCAGAAACACATATAGCAGTAATTGCAGGATCATTCATACACAATTTGATGAAGTAACAACACGAGTTGTTAAAATTGAAGCACCAGTAAAAGTATCAGAAGTATTAACAATACTACTAGAAGTAGCAGCGACACAAGGTGGATAACAGTAGAAATAGTAGCTTCAAGTATTCGTTTTGGTGTTCTCTGTTGTTTAAGGGACTCAAATTTATCTTGGTGTTCTCTGTTGGTTAAGAGACTCAAATTGTTTTTGGTGTTCTCTGTTGGTAAAGAGACTCAAATTGATATTGAGAAACTGGTGTTTGTAAAGCCATATCTATAAAGGTATTGATATGACTTGTTTTGAAGTAACAATTTATATAACTGGTTATTGAATTGTTTTTAGGACCAGTTAGGTATTGAAAATTATAACTTCATATGCTAAACACACACAAAAAGAAGTAACAATGAACAAATGGGGAAAAATTTATTAAAAAATTATTACCCATATGAATGTTGATATTCCCCGGAAGTTGCTACTGCTGTTGGATTGATGCTGAAGTTGTTGTTGTTGTTGTTAATTAGTTGATCTTGTTGATAAGAAGTTGATGTTGCTGATAATAAGTTGTTGGTGATTGTTGTTTACCCATATGACTTGATTCATGACACTCCAAAGTTTGATAAAAGTGCAAAATCCCTGAATTAGTACTACGCATTGTTTTCTGGTTATTGCAATTCCCATTAACAAGCATCAATAATCCATTCATGGCTTCTCTTTCATCACATTTCATTGGTGCAAAGCCTAACCTAGATTTCTTGGTGTCATACAAAATATGAAAGTTTTGTTGGTGATAGTTACCCAATATCGAAAGAGACGATTTAGGAGTACCCAAGATTGCAAGACAAACAATCTCCTCAGGATCAAGTCGAATGAAGTAATTTTTCATAGGATCTCCCATACTGCTCCATCTTTGAAAAGAATAGCAAATTCAGGCAATTCAATCATGTCCACACCAGAAACATACAAGGAGCCAGTATAGGGAAATCCTTCACCAATGGATTCTCCTTAACCTGCTTAGCAAATGCATTCCTTATCATCTCATACGCAGGATCAGCAAAGTATCTAAGAGTAGGGCCCGAATCGATTATCGTTCCCCTAGCGTCTTGTTCTGACAATTCCCATGTCCCTGCTGGAATTTCAAGCACTTCATCTCCAACCCCGATGCCTTTGATTTCGACATAGTAAAATGTATCGACATAAGAAGTTTCTTTGTCATTTCCCGCTGCTGCTACCAATGTAGTATAATTCAAATTTGGATGGCTCAAAAGACTCGGATCTTCACCAAATATGAGTGTACTATTAACACTCAAATCACTGTTTTTATCAACAAGACAGTAAGAAAATGTGTGTCAATAGACCGATTGAAGCTGCGAAGAAAAGGATAAAGGTCCTCGGCCTAGTTCTAATAATCCAGAAGCTCCATGGAATAAAACTATATTCCAATGCCCACAACCAAACATAACATTCTCAGCTGCTTTGAATTCTGAAGCTCCGGTTAGTGTTGTCACATTCACTGTGAAGGTTTCCAGTGACAAATCTCCAGAGGTATTAGAATTTTCGTCGTACCAGTAGTAATAAGGACATGTCTGGTTGCTGCTGCCGGAATCACAAGTTTGTGGAGGATCTGGTGATGAAACGATTTGGAGGATCTGGTGATGAAACGAGTTGACATCTTGGATCATGACAACTGATATTTCTGTAAGACTTTGATTCGTATGGATTATAATGAGGACCATTCTGTTCGAAACAATCATGACAAGGTATGCATTGAATCCAATTGATATCACTACCAGTATCAAGAATCAATGAATAGTGTTTCGGTGGAATTCGTATATAAACATCCATGAAATATTTACAAGAACCCAAACTTACTCCTGATTCAGGTGTTGCAGTTAGTTGTTGATAATTTGGTGGTGTTGTTGAATTTAATACCTCTTGTTCCTGCTGATGTTGATGGTGGTGGTCGTGATGGTGAATTGATGGGCCAAAAATTAGGTTTTGAAGGATTAGAAGAGGAAACGGCTTCATAGAAGGGTTAGGGTTCAAAAGATGAATGAGTCTTTGTAAAGAACACAATCACTAACCAGCAATTTCAAGAACCCTAAGTTTAAATATCCTAATTTGAAATCCAGAACTCAGAAAAAATTCATAATTGTATCATACAATTACCTCTATCAGATAGAAATTCATCATCGTTCTAGCCAAAACACCACAAATTTCTGATCATTAGAGCAACGGAAGTAAAAGCTTCTTCAATATCAAATTTGATTTCTTATTCTTCTTTTTCTTTTTCTTCTTCCTCTTATAACCTTTTGATGATGACGATGATGATGCAGCGGAAACTAAAGATTCATTCTCCATTAAAGAAAAGTTTGGAGATGAAAACCTAGGATCGAAAAAAAAGTTCGTGGTTTCTTTCCCGATTGATACCATGTAAAATCTATATAATGGATAGGAACAGAGAGTGTTCTTATACAAGATTATAATTTTATAATCAGATGTCAATTACAGACACAACTGAGATGTATTTATAAGACAGACTTAGTCAGTCAAGTCAACATGACTTGACTAGACCTTATATTCCTAATACACTACTATTAGTCCATTATGATAGTACCTTTTGCTGATTAAGAGTAGTTGTGATGACTGAATCCTGAGCTGGGGAGGAGGATGAAAAGCAAGAGAATAATCTGATTGGAATTGATCTCCTACTCCTTGCTCTGTTCATTTAATTGCTGGGACCCTGCTAGTATTACTTATAACAGTAGAGGACCATGAATATGACGTGTACATATTGATGTTGGCAGGTACAAAGGGGCATCATCAGACGATTAGAGAAAACCATTGCTCCTCCCTGACGCTTTTCCTGTGTTGCGAGTATTTTTGATGTTCAACAGTCTTGGATCGTCTCCAGTTAATATTTTACTTTTTTTCTAGTCAACAAATGCAATCTGTATTTGTTTCAACGAGTTATATGTATCTACCCAACTTTTAGAAGAGACTCATGATTGCGCAGATAAGAAAAACAAATGCAATAATCTTTGGAGGGTCATGAAAAGAAACACTTGGAACCTCCATATGGGTGTCATCAGCAAAATAATCCCTTTATACTTTACATTCAAGTATAGAATAGAGATACAATCGAGTGTGTACATCTGCAACGACCTGATCACAAGAGTAGTCCAATATATAAAAAGACTATCATCCCCCAACTAAATCATATATAAACAGTTATTCCAGGCATTGATGAGCAATCCTAATCCAATCTAGTTGGGTAGTTTAGAGAAGACTACCTACCACCTTGTTGTGTACGAGGTACCCTCTTCATCATCGGTGGGTGAAGACACTTTTAAGATACAGAATCATTTCAATGTTTGCATCTTTGTTAACAGAATCTAAGTTCCCTTGTCATTCTAACTGACAGGCTCAACTGAGCCTGTACTACTGTCTTGATTGATGATGGGTTTGAGAAGCCAATTCCTTTGGCTACCATCAGAATCTGTGCCAGTGTCCATCTTGGATATATGCAAGACTCTGCAGTGAAATTCATAAAGTGTCCTCCGATGCCCAACACTGATGTAGGTAATTCCCGCAGCTTCAATTTGCTTGTAAAGATGAGCCTGCAAATGTTTGACAGTGTGAAATAAATCATATAATTGTTCGTTACTACACCTGAATATAAGTTGAGATAGACAATATGGAAAACAGACATGTACATAACTCTGCAAAAAGCTACTAGTTAATAATGTGGTTCTTTGTGTTGTCAAACCTGTACACCCTTCTAATACTAAAAATGTTTTGCCAACCACTAACTGATCGAGCTTCAAGCAGCTAAAGCTCGAAACTGAGAAGGTAAAGCAATAAGGTACATATGGACATCCTTAGGGGAAGTTCGCTGACAGCATCTGCTATTCATCTTGCTTGCTAATACGTATTTTGTTTGCTTAATTATGCTCCATCACTATGCTTACATGAGTCTGATTATCAATTCGGTCAAAACTATCATTGTCTTTTGGAGCACCATGGAAGCTCGATAATTGCGGTAATGGCGAGCTACTAACAGTCAACCTCATATGTCTCTAAAAATCTGAAGAAAAAGCTTAAGCCTATATAAGGTTTTCGATATAAGATTAGGTGCCATGTGACAAAGGTTAATCTAAGCTCTTGCCAAATAAATTCATGTAGCTCTACCGCTACTCTACACATTCTGAGTTGAAGGGAAAAGTAATATCTAACATAGAAAAGAGACAGTTTCAAAAGAAGGTCAGCATAATAATTAGAAACAAACAGGTCCACACAGATTAAAAGAAGGAATACCTCATTATCTTCATCTAAGGCACTGGTAGATTCATCCAGCAATACCAACTTTGGCTTCGAAAGCAGTAAACGTGCAAATGCAAGGCGTTGCTGCTCACCAAGGGAAAGTACGCTAGACCATTCATACGTAGAATCAAGTCCTTTAAAACGAGATAATACATAACCCAGACGAACATCTTCTAGCACCTGGACAAGATCATCATCTGCGGGCTTCTCAGTATCTGGAAGGCTTGGTCCTTGAAATAACGAAGCCATTGAACCTGCAAAATTCATGAAATACTTTTATAAACTCTACTAGCAATGATGCTTTGGTTCACTCAGTGTGGACCAATTCTGCCGAGTTACTTGTGACTAGCAGTTTAGGGGCATATGGTTGCTAGAAAAATCATCACCGAGTTACTTGGTGAGTCGTCCCATGGTTCAGTCTCGCAGAGTCCCGATAAACTCAGGTTGAAATGGTAAAAACAACTAAAACTTTAGGGCACAAATGGTAAAAACAGTACTAGCTTACTAGGGTATCATAAAGACATATAACCCACTATGCTCGCCGAGTAACTCGGTAAGAGAATACTATGTCAAAACCCTTGAATCACGGGTTACTTGCAAGTAACTCAGGTGACACGGTGGAGTTAGATCCACTGTTATTCACAGATTATGCATCAAGTCAGCTGCCACCTGCCTCTCGAGATATCATTTCAAAGAACTCACATGAAAGATTCATACAACATGGAAAATAACATAAAACAAATCCTGTAATTGGATGATTTACCAGAGAATTTAGTACTTTCCATCGGATTCATGCTTTCACTCCATGTAGGATAAAGCAGTTGCTGGCGAAGCGTTCCCAAAACCATATATGGTCTTTGAGGAAGGAAAAATATACCCCTAGCTCTTTTGCCTTTGTATCGTGCAGTAAGTTTCTCAGTAGGAACCGGATAGGTATTGGGAGAGAGAGCTAGTTGTGGATTTTCTCCGTCTCTTATGTAGAACGTAATTTTTCCCTCCCCAGTACTCCAAAGGCCAGCCATGGCTCTTAACAGTGATGTCTTCCCGCACCCACTAGGTCCCGTGATCTATAATTCATACATAGTGAATAACTTCATACCATAGAGAATAATTTGAGCATGTATGTGGTGGAAGCTACTGACCAGTAAATGATCCTTGTTGTCCATCTCCAGCGATAAATTCCTGATAAGAGTAGTTTTACTTTTTGGTGTTTCTAGCTTCAAGTTCTTTACATCCAGCAACTTCATACACTTATCTGAAACCATCCCATTAGACTGCAGCAATGAGGATTCACGTGAATCACTGTACGCAATGGTGATCCCTTGCATGGAATCCGAATAAGATTGAGAGTTTCCATCCAGTACATCATCAAACTCTCCTATATGGGTTGAAGCAGGCACATCACAAGTTAAATTTTCACAATAATTTAAAGGCATCCACATCCAGGTGGATCTTCCATTTAGGATCATGTAGAGAACTAGGCGTTAACTAACAGTGAGAGCTTAATTTCCATATATTCGCCTCAATATATCTACAACTATATGAGGAACGAGAAAACAAATGCAATGAGGCATGCGTATAGGCCAAAGATTTTGAACAGCATTCAAGTCCTTTTAACCGTTTTACAACCCCTCAATCCAAATGGTTCCCTGGATTCAGAGAGACAGCATGGGAATTAAAAAATACCTGTTTAAAATAGATTTTGGCATGTCAATGTTAAAACATAATTACTCATACAGACAGTAAGAGAAGTTATACCTAGACGGTCAATGACAGCTGAAAAGGCACTGATAGCCTGAAATTGGTACACAATAAGAGAGAAATCGCCAAGTATATGATTAAAAGCTGATACAGACTGATTGATGACTCCAAACTCAATTTTTCCCGAAAAATACATGGGAGCTACAACCGCGGCAGGAAGAATCTGAATTAAGTAGCGGTAACCATTGGTGAAGAACTCCAGATTTCGAGAAGATATCAACAGTTGCTGCAATTAAATGAAAAAGGTGAGCAAGAAAATGTATAACACCATTAATCTTTTAGAATGCATATGTAAACTAATATAGCATATATTTATGGAAATCAGCCGAACTCTGGTAGTAAATAATTGAATATAAAGTCAACATTGCAGGGTCAAGTAAGGAGTACAGTTATTCCTTACAGCTGCACTAGAAGTGAAACCTTGTAGATGTTTTAAACAAGGTAACTTCAATGGAGGGTGAGGTTTTAATTTTGAACTTGTCTTAAAAATAGGGCGTCGTAACAGAAATAACAATTATCTCTATTCCTCAAGTTTTTGCTACAAAATGATACTGATTAAAAGAAGAGAGTTCCATTTACATTGTTACATTGACATTGCGGTTACAATATCTACTTGGCCCCACATTGTGAAGAATCAAAGTTTGGTTTTGGACCAGAAGTTTTAAGCTAAAATAAATAACTCATCTCCCGTTGTTTTAAGGTTACATATTACACAATGAGCTAATCTTTTGTGAATATATTCTACACAATGAAAACACGATACTTATGTTAGTCTTCAAGTATGTCGTTGACCTAACCTCATTTAACGTACTTCCCTTTATTTTCTCCGGCGACGACATTCTTCTTCCTATGCCGTACTCGGGATTGAGTTTCTCTTCAATAAGGGGACCTGATGTAGATTATCTAGTGGAACTGTATTAATCAGTTCTGCTAGCTTAGCTGCTATTTCTTGTTTCATTTCTCTTTAAGATTTTCGGGTTTTCCTATTTCAAGTATGTTTTCTGTTGATTTCCTTGTCCTAGTATTCGAGGAATTTTTGCTTCATCAGGAGTTTCCTAATTCTGTTTCAAGTCTATATTAGAAGGCCTCATATTGCCGAGGAACACATCCTACATTATAATGGACCAATCAAGTTTATTCACGTAACATGGAAGATGGTGTATAACTGGTCAATATCAGCAAAAGTAAAAAAAGTGCATACACGGCAGAAATTGACCATTAACACTATCACCTTGTGGCATATCGCTGCAGTGCAGCATGAAATGGGCAAAAATGCTGCAATATATTCTGTCTGATGCATAAGATAGAAATCTTACAAGTACAAGAAGAAAACACTTGTTGGGGTCAACTCATTTGATTAACTTTTCAGTTTTCACACACTTTAACAACTTAATTACCTATATAACGGAACTTATTTGGAGATGTTATCATCCGTTCATTACAAAACAATCATCTGACAAGTGAGATCCTAAAGGCTTTCTTTCTAGTCAATGAAAAAAAGAATCTAGATCCCACAAAAACTGGAAATGAGAGCAGAATAACAATATCACACCAATGCAAGAAAATAATCCTTACACTCAAGTTTTCGAAAGCGCTTCTGAATCGCTGCAGCAGTAGCTGAATCTCATTCTCCTCGCCACCATAGAAAGCAATTGATTCAGCATTTTCTCTTACACGTACAAGCCCATATCGAAAATCGGCTTCTTTTTTCTCTTGAAGAAAATTCAAATTTACAAGTCCCTACAAGAAATTAAAAAAAAAAAAGATTGTTCAATTAATTTGGGCAGGAGATAATAACAGCTTGGTTATAAGATGAATCTCTAATTGGGGTTTAAAACCATGCCCAGTGAGTTGGTTGAAAACCCAAGGCATTTCGAAACACATGCACTCCATTACATGAACAGTTTCAATATATCACAAGTTGAAACAAAGCAGCCAAGTTGAACCATCTATAACCATCTAAAATGCAAAACCACCACATATTTGGAGCTAAGATAACAACTTCAGTGAAAGAAAACCTACCCTGCCAAGAAAGATACTGATTGCTGTTCCCCCGAGCGAGTACGCAATAAGTATAACAAACAATGGAGGATATATACCTAAGAGGATGTTACTAAATGATACTAAGTCTACCGCAGTACTGAAGAGTGTCAAGGAAAACGAAAGTGCTGTTCCTGTAAAAGAACTTAGATCATCTACAATCCGTTGGTCTGGATTATCAATTATGGACTGGGATTGAATCTTGTAGAAGGTTTGATTCTTAAGATAGCGATCCATGTAATAACTTGTCATCCAAGATCTCCATCTCAATGCAAGCGTTTCCTTGGCGTAATCCCTCAATACAAAGACCTGAAAGAAACAAAAATTAAAATAAGTAGACAAAAGTGGTGACAAAAAAAAAAAAAACTAAGTAAATTTGATGATACCATTTTAGTTGCAACGCCTTTTGGATATAAAATCAGTACCAAAGATACAAGTCACATTAACTTTCAGATCATAATGCTTCGTGAACCACTAGTTGCTTGTGTATTACTATCCTTAACCATGAGAACATGTTACTCTCACATTGTAACCACTAATAACTAATCAACTACACTAATACATAAATAAAGATTATGAACAAATGAGGGTGCTTGAATACAAAAAAAAAAAAAAAAAAAAAAAAAAAAAAGAAAAGAAAGAAAGAAAACACTGAAATTTCTAAACTCGTAGAAAAAAAAAAGTTTTTAATCTTAACAATATGTTATAATGACTTTGTGGAGCAATATACCTAAACAAAGAGCAGCAATGTTTTGATGTTCTCACCGGAGTTCCTCCAGTAAATGCAGCCAAATAATACATTAGCTGCTTTGTAAATTGTTCTTGATCCTTATCTACAAGAAGGAAAAAAACAATTTTATGAAACAACAACATCAACACTTACGCAAATCAAATTTCAATTCAAAAGAGGAGACATACTTGCAAGGGCATTATAGAAGTCGCGACCAAGGAAATTGAATCCAACACTAATACCAGTAGTAGCTAAAGTAAGAGCAAAAACAGAAGCAAGACGTATCCTAGCTTCAACTTTATCATCTGAAAACCAATAAGGTGATGCAACTTTCCAAAATCTTTTAAATAATGTTTGCAAATCAGGACCTTGTCTTTGTAACACATCATCTTCCTCCTAATATCAACAATAAAGAAACACAATCTCAAAATTAGAAGAAATCATAAGTTAAAGAGACAAAATTACTAGAGAGTGAGAGGTAGTTACCTTTTGTGGGGATGGTGGAGTAAGAGGAAGAGTGGTAGTTGAATTATCAAGTGGTGGTGGTGGTGGCGGTGAAGAGGAGGAGGATAAGAATCTGAAGAGAGATCTTCTTTTCCTATTTCGTACCAGATTTAAAGGGTTTTTGTTGTTGTTGTTGGTCATAGTGTATTGAAGGAGACGATTGCGGTTTACACTATGAAATAACGAAGAACCGAAGATGGATTTATGTGGAATTTTTGGGGCATAACTACAACAACAAAAATCGTTACTACTACAACTAGTGCTCAGTGACAGAGTGCTAGTAGTAGTTATGAGGTTCATTTTGAAACCCTAACTCTAATTATTTCCTTCCGAAATTTGGGTTACCTTCTCGATTCCGATTGCCCCTTCCATCCAGCCATCCGAGGAGTGGTAACTTACTAAGATAAACTGGTGGTCGACTTTCTAAAACGGTTAGCTGCCGTTGATGTTTTATCCTGCTTTTCAGATAAAATTCTGATAAATCAAACGGCATACGTAACGGCGTACATGCAAGCTAAAACATTCATGATTTTGTGGAGACTTTGGAACGTACGGTCCAGTCTGGATGAATGAATAACCACGCGGAATAAATAATTTTCTTCCATTCTAACTTGGACAAAGGGATAAATGAATAACCTCCCTAAATGAATTGATGAATAAAATTTTCAAGTCGTTAAACAATCTATATAAATATAAATGAACAAACAATAATATTCATACAAAAACATATATTAATAAACCAAAATATGTTATATGGTTTACGGTCCATGGATGTGCGGTCCATTACATGACTAGGATTTTCCTTTTGTTATGTATATAAAGAACATTATGCCTATGTAATATCTCTGTCTTTTTTATCAATAAGAAGTTCCTCTTTCTCTTTCTCTTTCTCTTTTTCTTGGTTTTACTTAATTATTCCTCTAAAACGTTATCAGCACGAAGCTCAACCGAACGAGATTTTTTTCCATCAATCTGTGGGTATCCGAAAGATCTATTGCAGCTGCTACTTCTATTATTATTTTATTTCTCTCAATGTACGCATAAGGAAGAAGGTATACCTAAATTCCCTTTTTACCTTTTTAACACACAAAGTTGTCTGCTATGTCATGACCCCATGATGTCAAATTTGTTTGTGATTGGATTCTTATTTGTCTTTCGTGTTGATAACGTATTGGAGTAAGAATAAGAAAGAGAGAAAAGAGAGAACTTTTCAGTAACCAGAGAATGGAAAGGAACCCCATTACATAGTTAAGTATCCTATTTGCACAAGAGTAAAGGTAAACCCTAGTATACTAATGGACCGCACATCCATGGGCCATAGACCCTATAACACTCCCCCTTGTGCGGTTCAAAAGTGGAACTTCAAATGTGTTGCCTCATTAAAACCTTGACAAAGAAAACTCAGTGGGACAAAACTTTGACGAAGGGAAAAGAGTACAACGTGTTGATAAAGCTAGCCACCTCTCTTCAGAAAAACCTAAAATATAAAAACCCTGTGGGAAAAAGATAATCTCAATCGGGAAGTCATATTCACGGTGTTGTTGTTGTCTCATTAAAAACCTTGTCGAGTAACAAAACCCATTGGGACAAAATAAAACTCGGTGAAGGGAAAAGAGTTCAACAGACACTCCCCCTGATATCGACATCATATCATTAGATACTCCCCCTGATGTCGACATATCCCCCTGATTGCAATCAAGGGAGTTCAGACAATTTCCTTAGTCCAATACTCTTTACGTGCTTTCCAAATAAGGACTTAGAAAGTGACTTAGTAAATAAGTCTGCCACATTCTCATCAGACGGTACTTTGCTGACTTGAATGTTTAAGAGACATTGTTGTTGTTGATTGTAAAAGAACTTTGGTGAAATATGTTTCGTATTATCACCCTTGATATGTCCTTGCTTCATCTGTTCGATACAAGCTGCACTATCTTTATAAATGCATGTTGGCTCTTCAGTGGTAGAATTCAAACCACTAGTCCCTCAAATATGTGTAATGATAGACCTTAACCATATACACTCACGGACCGCTTCATGTAGGGAAATGATCTCTGAGTGGTTCGTGGAGGTAGCTACAAGAGTTTGCTTGGTCAATCTCCAAGATATCGATGTGTTCCCTATGGTGAATACATAACCAGTTTGGGATCGAGCTTTATGTGGGTCAGAGAGGTACCCAGCATCAGCAAAACCAACCAAAACATTATTTGGGGTTTCAGTATAGGGGGTTGCTTTAGCAATCCTCCTTTCGTCCTCATAGGGATAAAATAGACCCATGTCAATGGTTCCTTTAAGGTATCTAAATACATTCTTTATAACATTTCAATGACGCTGCGTTGGCGCTGAGCTATATCTATATAACAAGTTCACTGAGAATGATATATCAGGTCAAGTACATTACGCTAAGTACAATAATGCGCCTATTGCACTTAGATAGGGAATTTCATCTCCCGATACCTCTTCGCCATCTTCCTTTGGACGAAATGGATCTTTTTGTACATCTAAACTTCGACCAATCATGGGAGTGCTAGCACGATGCACCTTGTCCATATTGAATTGCCTGCTTTAATCTGTAAAGTGATTGTTTCAACTTAATCGAAAATGCACTCCGTGGTTTAGAGTTACTTGATTCAGGCAATGGAAGGCCATCGGGAACTTTCATGTATATCTCTGAATCTAGATCCCCATAGAGATATGTTGTAACCACATCCATAAGCTGCATTTCAAGTCCTTCTGAAACTTCCAAGCTAACTAAGTAGCGGAACGTTATGACGTCCATTACGGGAGAATACGTTTCCTCATAATCAATTCCAGGGCGTTGTGAGAAACCTTGCGCCACAAGGAGTGCCTTATACCTTAAGACTTCATTTTTCTCATTACGCTTTCTAACAAATAACCATTTATGTCTTACGGTCTTTACACCTAGTGGGGTTAGCAATACCGCACCGAATACCCATCTCTTTTCCAGTGCCTCCTGGATTGCAGCTTTCCATTTAGGCCAGTCTGCTCTTTTTTGACATTCTGCAATAGAGCGTGGTTCGGTGTCGTCGTGCTCAATGATCTCTTGAGCAACAGTGTATGCAAATGCATCATCAATCTGCGTGGAGGATCTTTCCATCAACACGTATGCACTCTCATAATCCATTGAGATTTCTTTGTTCTCTGGAATCATTTCAAACATCGGAGCGTCCTCCAGTATTCATTCATGGACATAACTGTAATCAGAGACAATTTCATGAGAGGGATTATCTGAATTAATGATAAATGGATCAGGTTGTGCCTTACTCACTCTTTTCTTCCTTGGGTGAGTATCCATCGAACCAGGTAGTTTTCCCCTCTTCCGTTGAGGGGACACGGCTCAGCTACACTTCCACCAAGTGTAGGATTGACACCTCTATATAGGGTGCATTTTCCCGTATTAGGGATTTCTAACCTAGCAGGCACGTTTGCAGCTAGTATGTATGATCTCGTCACTTTAGCAATATCAGTGAATGAATCAGGCATTGAGAACCACATTCTGAATATCAATAATTCGTTTCACTTCACTTTCACATTGTGAGGTGCGGGGATCAAGATGAGACAAGGTGGGGACACACCACGATAAGTCATGTCGTTCCCTTAGGAAATTCTTTTCCATACCTCCCTCTAACGACGGGAAGGTTGTCTCATCAAAGTGACAGTCCGTAAATCTAGCGGTAAAGAGATCGCCTGTCAAAGGTTCCAAATAGCTAATAATTGTTGGGGATTCATATCCAACATAAATACTTAATCGTCTTTGGGGACCCGTCTTAGTACGTTGTGGGGGCGTAATAGGCACGTATACAACATAACCAAAAATACGTAAATGTGAAATATCAGGCTCATATCCAGTTACCAACTGGTACGCAGAAAATGGTTGGCTAATAGTGGGTCTAAAGCGAATAAGTAATGTTGCATGCAATATGGCGTACCCCCATGCAGTAATAGGCAGGTTGGAATGCATAACCAATGCCCTAGCTATCATCTGCAACCTTTTGATGGTAGCTTATGCAAGACCATTTTGTGTGTGTATGTGGGGTACATGGTTCTCTACGTAAATTCCGATAGACATACGGAAATCATCAAATCCTTTAGATGTAACTGATAGACTTGATTGGATGATCAGGGTGGTGAGCCCTCAAACGTATAAATTGTGCTAGTAGCTTTGCAAAGGCAACATTTTTTGTGGACAGTAATGCAACGTGCGACCAACGGGTCGAAACATCTACCAGAACCATAAAATACCTGAATGGTCCGCACTCTGGATGTATAGGTCTACAAATATCACCTTGTATTCTTTGTAAAAATTGAATGTTTTGTTTTGTATCTTTAACATAGGATGGTCTCGCTCCTGTCTTTGCTAAAGAACAAGCTTTGCAAAATGAGTGGTGTGCTTTTGACAAAGTCCACGAAGTAGAATGAGAGAGAGGTTGCACATCAGTTGCTTTAGATGGCAGTGGCTGGAAGACGTTGTTACTTTGTCACTGTCTTTTGTCTCATTTTACTTTTCACTCGAAATAAAGGATGTCTGTGTGAGTTCTTTAAAACACGGATCATCATATCACGACTTGGGTGCCCCAAGCGGTCGTTCCAAAGCTTGTATAAGTCATTTCTCAACAATTCATCTTTGGTAACAACATGTGATTCGATAATTCGAATACTAGTAGTGTACAAACCACTAGAGTGACTCATTAATTTCTCTAAAATGCGTTTTCTTCCACATGTATTAGAGATAATATTTATATATTCAATTCCATTTTCGCAGTGAGTGTCCAAGTGATAACCATTTACATGGATATCTTTGAAGCTCAACAAGGTATGGTTAGCTCTTGCTGCATATAGAGCTTCTGTGACTTTAATCATTGTGTCATTTGAAAACAAAAATTGAGCATTACCTCGCCCAGTGATCACTTGTGATGATCCAATCATTGTATTCACAGAGGATTTACAGGGAATTAAGTCAACAAATAATTGCATATTTCTTAAAATAGTGTGTGTGGTGCCACTATCAGCTAGGCACTCAATCTCTTCTGAGGATGGCATTCCTACAAGTAAATGGTACTTCAGAGAATTCGGTCACATAATTCAATCATGCTATAGATTATCACAGTAAAAATTAAATCCAAAGCATAATAAGTACCCGTAAAAATTAAAAACCACTGATCCATCAACAAAAAACGATAATTTAAGACTACCTAACATAGTTTAAGTCATCAAAATAAATATTTAAACCAAAGTCTTCTAAACCACAAAGCAAGAAAATAAACAAGTTTTTAGGATCAAAGGATAACTAAGGAAAAATAACAATCAATCAAAGTCAGGTGTTTCCATAAGGGCATGGTTCTTTTTGCCATGGAAGTATGAAATGGTGAAGTTGATATCTGGGAGGCCATGATCATGTTCTTCCACACAATGAGATTCTTGATCTATAGATTCCCGGTACTTTTTGTAGCTGGCTTCTACCTTGGCACTAGCCTTGCATTGCTGGTACCAATCTCTGGAGATTCCACATCTATAACAAGGTGCATTGCCATTGTCTATCTTCTTAGGTGTGGGGTTCTTATGAACGTCTATAGATACAACACAAACATACAGAGAGGGGGAGGCGGGCGAGAGGCCGTTTTGGGGGTTCAGACATAGGGAGTACTCGGACTGGCCAAAATATCGAGTCCTAGCTAATATAAATATGAGTATAAAATATAGCACATACGTGCTTATCAGTATCTTAAGCATATCTCTTTGGAAATCACTTACCTTCACATAATCAAGAAACCGGATGTCATTCCACTGTTCATTCAACTGTGGGAGAAGGAAATCCTCAATGCTCCCAAAGTGGCTTACTAGTGCATCCCATAGTTCTTTAGGACGCATTATGTGTTGTTATGACCAAAGGAGATTAGGGTCAATATGTGCCTTCAAATATCGGAGGGCTTCAGCCTTTTCTTTTTCAGTTGTTGGGGCAGCATCTTTGTCAGTAGAGGGGTTGATGGTGTGGGTGCATTCTTTTGCTACAAAAGCGATCTTCACATCAGCCATCCAACGGTGATGCTCAAGTCCATCTATGTCCAAATTCTTGTCGGATATATTCCGTCTTGCTCATCTACATAAGGCAAGGTTGAAGGACATTAGTATGACCCATTCCGATACTATACTTCCCAAAACCAAGTTTCTTTATGGATTTGGGAAACCAAGTCTCTTTGTGGTTTTTATTGGTGACCCATTGAATACTAAATACTAATAACAGAGAGGAGTTTATAACAATTTTCAGAATAAAGAGAAAAAAAAATGAAAGAAAATATAGCACACTGATGATAGTAAAAAATTTAATGTATGTATATGATACTTATTAATCAATCACTAAAGAGGCACCACCGTTGTAAAAATATTTTCATACAAAGAGCACATACGTATACAAAACACACATACTCGGTAAATTGTATATTACTTGTTATCATTATTAAACTTATTGCAATCATTAAAGAAAACATTCAAACGGACAGCGCGACATCAAACGTAAAAATAAATAAATAAATAAAAAACCGTTACATATATATTAATTTGAAAGAAATTAATTACTGGCATGTCATTGGAATAGGAAACGGTAATGGAGACACAAAACAAAAATACATGATCACAATTCACAAACACTATAAGAGACAAACACATTGATTGAAAATAGCTAAATAAAAAGAATTAACTTTCACATGACACATAAACAAGGCAATCAATAGCAAACTTAGAAGACTGTACAACCACGAAACTAAACGTCGTTCCTAAACTAAAACAACACAGTCATAAGGGAAAAATTTGCTCCCGTAGCGCGAGACCATCTTTTGAACTAGCAACTACATAACTATTAGATTCCCAAGATATGACATCATAAAATCATAGGTTAAACCATAGTTACCTCTTCCATTGTTAAATCATAAGAGCCTCTAAACGATGTTAGAGATGAGGGATTAAGTCTTATCATCTCTAAGATCCAAATTCTCTCTCCCAATCTAATAATACTGGCTTGATATTTGAACAAGGATTAAAGAAAAAAAGAAAAAAAAAAGAGAAAATTTGTTAAAGGAAGCCAGGAGACTTGTAAAACTATGAATGGAAAGATTAATTCCTCTTCTTCAACTTTCTACTTGATCAACAAGAAGAGTGAACGTCTATTTTTGCATATACACTATACAGTACCTTTTAGGGTTTTCATATTTTGGTTATACGGACTATTATGAGAGATGTAGATATCACGTAAAGCTCTTCTTCATTGTGATTTGGTGTTTTTTTGTCACTCAGTGTTAATTAGTGTCTCTTTCATCTGTATTGATTGGCCATAGTGATAACAAAAGAGGTAAAGCTCGCTCTCTATCTCTCTTTATACAGTTTTCCTATTTTGATCAATCTCAATTGCGAGTAGTACAAAATTTACTGTCTTTCTATTAGAACACCATAAATAGTTGATTCGGAATATGTGTTAGTGACAATAATGTGAGTTGATTGTTGGTTTGAATTTCAATTTCTTGACTAATATAGTTCTTTACTATTGTGCTCGCTCAAACTTTAGAAGATATAAACTATGGTTAAACAATTAGTTTGGTGACGTCATATCTAACGAATCCATTGGCCCTGGTGGTGCTAGTTCAAAAATGATCTCGCACTGCGAGAGCAAATTTTTTTCCACAGTCATAAGGATAATAATTTATTTCCCAAACCAAAACAGGACAAACACGAGGCATTAATCCATTCTCGTTCATATAATAATAAAATAAGATAATAGAATAATCATGTAGGCATGCTGAAAGCATATAGGATAATATCATACATACATGGTGCTAGTTCACAGATCACACGAAAAACAGGGAAAAAAAAATTAAATAATCATTTTTTTTTATTTAAATTAATCAACACTATTCAAACAAATCATATAGTATTCAAACAAAACAAACATGATAAAGCATGTGCAGTTTGTATTCAGGAGACATTGGATCTAATTCTAATCCAATAATAGATAAATAAATCATCACTTTAACTAGAATAATATAATAATATAATAAATAAACCAAACAGAGAACAAACCAACATTGGAATAATGAACCATTACATCAAGCGTGGTATGGCATCATATCGAGCCAAAAAAAATAAAAAAAGTAAAAATTATTATAATATTATATATTACATCTCTCTGAATACGAAAATAGATACACAGAAATTCAGAGAACATGCGATTGATTGAATAGAAGGACAAAACATCATGTGAGCTCAAAAAAAATTTAATCAATCAATCATATAAGGACAAAAAGTTGTCTGCTATGCCATGACCCCATGATGTCAAATCTGTTTGTGATTGGATTCTTATTTATCTTTCGTGATTTTTTTTTATATAAAACTTGATGTTGCTGTATCTTGTTTTGTAAATCAAACAAACTCTCTCTTATCATTATATGTGTGTATTTGTCCTCTTCTTCTGTGTGTGGACAAGAGTTTTCCCTACATTATTCTTTTTTTTTTATTAACTATGATTGATTGTGACATCTGATGAGTAGGGCTGTTCATGGTCGGTTTTTGTTCGGTTTCTAGCCAAACCAAAACCGAAACCAATATTATTGGTTTCTAAAAATCTAAATCAAACCAATCCATTAACCATTGGTTCGGTTTCCAAATGGTTCCAGTTGGTTTCGGTTTGTCCCACTGATTTTTGGTTAACCAATAATTATGTCAAACCAAAAAAAAATACACAAATTTACAGATAAAAAAATCGTAGTTGCCGATAGTATTGGTTTACACAAATATACAGACAAAAAAAATAAATCAAGAATAGTTAAAGCTTACTCTAATTCTAGAGATCAAAAGAAGATATATAATATATCTTAATTTAGTTATTGACAAATAAAAAAGAAGGAAGACGGGAAGAAAAAAATCGAGTAGCAGCAGCTGTTGTTGAGGGTGGAGAAGGGAGGCGGCTGAGAGAAGGACAAAGAGAAAAAGAGGGAGAGTATCATAATGAAATATTAGATTTAGGGTTTCTATTTATCCTCTAAATTAATGGGTAGAGTCTAATACTTTTAAATCGACGGTAGAAATTAAGTTTAAAAATTAATCGGTTCCCCAATGGTTTTTGGTTCGGTTTTCAGGTCAAACCAAAACCAAACCAGTAATGTCGGTTTTTCAACTTTTTTTACCAAACCAATCCAAATCTAAATGGTTTGGTTCGGTTTCTTGCTTATTGGTCTGGTTCGGTCGGTTTCCAACGGTTAACCGATACCATGTTCAGCCCTACTGATGAGTATATATGTACTAACTGTTTACCATGTCTTTTCACATGATTATATACTATTTAACCTGTTTTCTATTAAAAATAATAATAAAAAATATATATATAATAATAAAAATATATATAATAATAATAATAAACGACTGTTTAGTTTGATGTACTATGTACGGGTATGACTGGTCTTCCGTGGTCAGAGTTTTACTTATTTTTTATTTTTTTAATACCTTGATTGGCGTGATACATGTAAGTATTATCTTATTATCGGGGCGACCGAAGGGAGTCCCTTCTATACTGTCAATATAGGGGCTAAAAGTGCATCGCGTGCAATGCTTTTTTTTCATTTTTAATCGATCCAATTGAATGGGTATTGGTCGTTTTTTCTCGAAATTGAATCAACAATCGGAGAGTTATCGTCCCCGATTATAGTTAAGAGCAATGAAAACGGTTGGAAGTCGACCCGACTGACGACTAATTAGGCATGAAAATGGTCAAAAAACCGTCACCTAAACTTTTAATTTTAATCTTGATCGTTGGTTGCCAACAAAATTCAGCCATCAGATTAAAACGGTTACTGAAATGTTACAAAATATGTTACAAAATTGTTACAATATAAGTGTTAGACAAATATAACGCTTATAAATGTTATAAAATCACCGTTACAAATTTTGTTGCAAAATCTGTAACAAATTGCGTCCCAAAAACAGGCTCCCTGACTTTGGTCGTCCTTGCAGTGCTGTAGCAGTTATCTAGTTTTATATCTACTGTATAGTTCTGTATGATTTCAGATGAAATAAATCATGTGTCTGTTTTTCCCACTATGCTATGAATCCCATGACTCGTTTATTTGCTATATGCTAATCTGTCTTATATGCCATAACAAATTTCAACTGTGTTATTTTGCCCTATATAATGATCTTAAAATATTTAATTATCTATGTCCATCATGCGTCTACGGTTGTTAAAGTCTAATTTGTATATGTTCATGTGTTGATTGATGACCATGATGATTGATTATGCCATAGTCTTATTTTTCTCTTCACATGCATATAGTAAATGGTAATTGATTGGTTATTTGATATATATCTATTTTTTTTATATGCTTACAATATACACAATAAATCCATGTTTGTCTTCTGTGTATGTGATGATTGCCCGATTGCCTAGTTTTTATTTTTTAACATGATTCTATCCTTGTGTACGTTTAATTAATTAGTTTTCTCTATAATATGCTTAATTAATTAGTTACGAATAACATTCAAGAAATTCAGTATCTAAAATTTAATGGTCATGATCATCACTTTTTTTTCCTCTATAACCATCAAGAAATTTGGTATCTAAAATTTAATTTCGACCATTAAATATGATACTGGAATTAGTCATACTAATGTCCATTATTCTTGTCTTTTGTAGATGGACCCAATTCGACCTGAATTTGAGCTTTTGGACTCAACTGGACTTGAGTATCGTCGTTGGGTAGCTGATGTGGAGACTACTTTCGTGGCGAAAGACTACACTGCCACCATCAAGCCTTCAACCGCTGTAAATGCTGTTCTAGCGACTGAAAAGAAAAGGCCAATGCCCTCATGTTTCTCAAGAGGCATATTGACCCTGGGGCTACCACCATTTGAAAACACCAAAGGAATTATGGGATGCTCTCGAAAGTCGTTTCGGGAATATCCACAACTCTTTACTTCCACAATTGCAAGTCCAATGGAATGAAATACGCTTCTTGGATTATGTCAAAGTGAATGATTTTCAAAAAGACATGCTGCATCTACAAGCACGTCTGGATTTTTGTGGCACCAAACTAACTGATGACGAAATGATCCAAAAGACATTGTCAACTTTCCCAACATCTTCAATGATACTAGCGAACCATTATTGATTGGAGGTGGACAACAAAAGGATAACAACTTTTAGTAAGTTGATTAATTTACTTCAAGTCGCCGAAAGGCATAACGAAATCCTTGTCAACAACAATGCCAGGGCTGTAGGAAAAAAGAAAGTTCCTGAAGCAAATTATGGCAAAGTTAACAGAGGAAAGAACTCCAAAGGTAAAAGGGGTGGACATGCTGATCATTCACATTCCCATGATTCACATTCCCGTACTCCATACGCACGTGGAGAAAGCAACACACATGGAAGAGGACACAAGGGACCCAATAGAGGTCATGGGCGTGGCCAAGGCCGTGGTGGAAATTAAAATGTTTGGAACAGAGATGTACCTTCTGGCCCAAGTGGTGGAATCTCCAAGGTCGAGAAAGCTCCAAGAAATCCCCCTATCAAAAAGGACGAAGTTGGAAACGTTCCTTGTTATAGGTGTGGATCTACTACACATTGATACCAGCAATGCAAGGCTAGTAACAAAGTTGCATACATCTACAAGAAGTATCGAGAGTCTGTGGAACAAGAAGCTCACTATCTGGAAGAAGATGAGAATGCCCTTGACGTTAACCTCACTATATCATATTTCCAAGGCAACAAGAGTCATGCCATATTGGATACCTCGGATTTTGATTGAAAATGTTGTTTTTTTGTTACCTTTTGATCTCAGACGTTTATTTTAGTGTTTACGTCTTAGTAGACTTTGGTTTAAATAATTTTTCTTGATGGCTTGGACTACTTTATATGTCGTCATGATTAAACTTATGAATGGATTATCTATGAGTATTTATTATATTAATCATATTTTGGTGATAGTTTAATAGATTTTTTTTTACTTTGATAAATCTGTTGTTTAGCATGCATATTAGAATGAAAAATATATCATTCTAGTAAGACTCAAATTCTCCAAAGTACATGAGATAAATTATTCGTATTTTGTAACGATACCACATTATCTACTTGTAGGAATGTCTCGAGGAGAGATTGAATGTATGGCTGATAGTGGAACCACCCATATTATCTTAAGAAATAGACTATTGTTTGTTAACTTGACCCCTTATAATACATCTGTGAATACGATGATTGGATCGTCACAAGTAATAATTGGGCCAGGTAATGCTCAATTCATGTTGCCAAATGGCACAGTGATTAAAGCCACATAAGCTCTATATGCACCAAGAGCTAACTGCACCTTGTTAAGTTTCAAAGATATTCGTGCAAACGGTTATCATTTGGAAACTCACAGTGAAAATGGAATTGAATACATACATGTTACTTCTAATGAATGTGGAAGAAAACGCATCTTAGAGGAACTAATGAGTCAGTCTAGTGGATTATATCTCACTACTATTTGGGATATTGAATCTCATGTTGTAACCAACGACGAGTTGTTGAATAGTGACTCATACAGGCTTTGGCACGACCGATTAGGGCACCAAGGTCGTGACATGATGATTTGTGTTTTAAAGAACTCACATGGACATCCCTTCTTTCGAGGAAAAAATAAAATGAGACAATAAACTGTTACGGTGCAAATTAACCAACTACTAACTGGTCAGAGTGTTACTCCAACATGAAAGTTGCCTTCTCAAGAAGCTGATGCGCAACATATTTCCCATTCTGCTTGATTGACTATATCAAAAGCACATCATTTATTTTGCAAAGCCTGTTCTTTAGCAAAAACAGGACCGAGACCATCATATGCTAAAGATACCAAACAAAATATCCCATTTTTACATAGGATACAAGGTGATATTTGTGGACCTATACACCCAGAATGCGTACCATTCAGGTATTTTATGGTTCTGTTAGATACTTCGACTCGCTGGTCACACGTTGCATTATTGTCCACAAGAACTGCTGCATTTGCAAAGCTCCTAGCAAAAATTATTAGTTCGAGGGTTCACCATCCTGATTACCCTATCAAGTCTATCAGACTTGATAATGATGGAGAATTCACATCAAAAGGATTTGATGATTACTGTATGTCTAATGGAATAGACGTAGAGCACCCCGTACCCCATATTCACACTCAAAATGGTCTCGCAGAAGCTACTATCAAAAGGTTACAAATGATAGCTAGGGCACTGGTTATGGTACCTACCTGCCTATTACTGCCTGGGGATACGCTATATTGCATGCAGCTCTACTTATTCGTTTTCGACCCGCTGCTAGCCAACCATTTTATGCGTACCAGTTGGTAACTGGATATGAGACTGATATTTCACACTTACGCATATTTGGTTGTGCCGTATATGTGCCTATTACGCCCCCACAACGTACTAAAATGGGTCCACAAAGACGATTAGGTATTTATGTTGGATATGAATCACCAACTATTATCCGCTATTTAGAACCTTTGACAGCCGATCTTTTTACTGCTAGATTTCCGTATTGTCACTTTGATGAGACAACATTCTCGTCGTTAGGGGGAGATATGAAAAAGGATTTTCTAAGGGAACGACAGGAATTGTCGTGGTGTGTTCCCACGTTGTCTCACCTTGATCCCCGTACTCCACAGTGTGAGAGTGAAGTAAAACGAATCATCGATCTTCAAAATGTAGCAGATTCAATTCCTGATGCATTTACCGATATCTCCAAAG
Source organism: Papaver somniferum (assembly GCF_003573695.1). NCBI lineage: Eukaryota > Viridiplantae > Streptophyta > Magnoliopsida > Ranunculales > Papaveraceae > Papaver > Papaver somniferum. Next base: position 154,303,208 of record NC_039363.1, on the reverse strand, counting down.
TGACGAGATCATATATACCAGCTGCAAACGTGCCTGCAAGGTTAGAAATCCCTACTACGGGGCAGGGCACTCTAGATAGAGATGCTGAGCTTAAACTTGGTGGAATTTTATCTGAGGTCGTGCACCCACCAAAGAAAAAAGGGGAGGCCACCTGGTTCGATCGATACTCACCCAAGGAAGAAGAGAGTGAGTAAGGCACAATCCAATCCATTTATCATTAATGCAGATAATCCTTCTCATGAAGTTGTCTCTTATTATAGTTATGTCCATGAATCAATACTGGAGGACGCTCCGATGTTTGAAATGATTCCAGAGAACAAAGAAATCTCTATAGATTGTGAGAGTGCACACGTGTTGATGGAGAGATCCTCCACGCACATTGATGATATATTTGCATATATTGTTACTCGAGAAATCATAGAGTACGATGATATCGAACCACGCTCTATAACAGAATGCTAAAGAAGAGCAGATTGGCCTAAATAGGAAGTTGCAATCTAGGAAGAACTAGATTCACTGCAAAGAGACAGGTATTTTGTGCGGTAGTGCTAACCCCACTAGGTGTAAACCTGTAGGACATAAATGGGCATTTGTCAGAAAGTGTAATGAGAAGAATGAAGTCGTAAGATATAAGGCTCGCCTTGTGGCGCAAGGTTTCTCACAACGCCCTGGAATTGATTATGAAGAAACATATTCTCCTGTAATGGACGTCATAACTTTCCGCTACCTATTTAGTTTGGTAGTTTCAGAAGGACTTGAAATGCAGCTTATGGATGTGGTTACAGCATATCTCTACGGGGATCTCGATTCAGAGATATACATGAAAGTGCCTGATTGCCCGAATCAAGTAACTCTAAACCACGGAGTGCATTTTCGATTAAGTTGAAACGCTCACTTTATGGATTAAAGCAATCCGGGCGGATGTGGTATACCCGTCTAAGTGATTATTTGATTGGGAAGGGATATACAAATAATGAGTTATGCCCCTGCGTATTTATCAAGAAAACGAGTTCTGGATTTGAAATTATAGTTGTTTATGTTGATGATATGAACATAATAGGTACTCTTGATGAAATAAGAGAAACCGCAAGCTACCTAAAATCTGAATTTGAGATAAAAGATCTTGGGAAAACTCAGTTTTGTTTAGGACTTGAGCTAGAACACCGAGCCTGTGGAATACTAATCCACCAGTCTGCATATGTCCATAAGATACTCAGGCAATTCAATATGGACAAGGTTCATCCTGCTAGCACTCCCATGATTGGTCGAAGTTTAGATGTACAAAAAGATCCATTTCGTCCAAAGGAAGATGGAGAAAAGGTATTGGGAGATGAAATTCCCTATCTAAGTGCAATCAGCGCATTATTGTACTTAGCACAATGTACTCGACCAGACATTTCATTCTCATGAACTTGTTAGCTAGATATAGCTCCGCGCCGACGCAGCATCATTGGAATGGTATAAAGAATGTATTTAGATACCTTAATGGAACCACTGACATGGGTTTATTTTACCCTTATGAGGACAAAAGGAGGAAGGCTAAGACAACCCCCTACACTGAAACCCCAAATAACGTTTTGGTTGGTTTTGCTGATGTTGGGTACCTTTCAGACCCACATAAAGCTCGATCTCAAACTCGTTATGTATTTACCATAGGGAACACAGGGATATCCTGGCGATCGACCAAGCAAACTCTTGTGGCTACCTCCACGAACCACTCTGAGATCATTTCCCTACATGAGGCAGTTCGTGAGTGCATATGGTTAAAGTCTATCATTACACATATTCGAGGGACAAGTGGTTTGAATATGTGTAATGATAGACTTTAACCATATACACTCACGAACTGCCTCATGTAGGGTAATGATCTCAGAGTGGTTCGTGGAGGTAGCACAAATATTTTTTTGACGTATGCTTTATTTGTAAATGCATGCTTGCTTTGTAAACCTTGAAAACTCCGTTGATATTTGATTGTTAACTGGGGCACCAATAAAAATCATAAAGAGACTTGATTTTCCCAATCCATAAAGAAACTTGGTTTTTGGGAATATAGTATCGGAATGGGTCATACTAATGTCTTGTAACCTTGTCTTATGTAGATGAGCAAGACGGAATATATCCGACAAGAGTTTGGACTGTTGGATATAGATGGACTTTAGTATCACCATTGGATGGTTAATGTGAAGATCGCTTTTGTAGCAAAAGAATGCACTCACACCATCACACCCTCTACTGACAAAGAGGCAGAAAGTTTCTATTGATTAGCATCAGTAGTGTTACATGGATACAATAACATATATATACATGGAAAGGAAAACCTTAGTTGGGTCGCACATCTATGGGCCGTAGGCCCTACTACACTCCCACTTATGCGGTCCAACATGCAGCGCTTCACATATAGTGCTTCGAATGTAGTTCTTCAAATGTCGTTCTTTCCTTTCTTGATGACTTGTGCCGAAATCAATTGCCTCATTAAAACTTTGACAAGGAAAAACCCGGTGGGACAAAACCTTGGTACAGCTCTTCACATGTAGTACTTCACATATTATCTCGTATTTTACCTGTAGTTCATCACATGCAATACGATCTTCAAAGATCGACGGGTTTAAGTTAATTGCCTCGTTAAAACTTCGTCAGGGAAACCCAAAGGGACAAAACCTGAACTAAATAAAAAGAGTACAATATTACGAAAACGTAGAACATAGCATACTCGAATATGTTGCCTCATTAAAACCTTGACAGGGAAAACCCAGTGGGACAAAACCTTGACGAAGGGAAAATAGTACAACGTGACAGATGCAAATAAAGGTGATCCGTTGCAGATGATCACTTTGCTCCGTTGAAGTTGACTAGTTGCTTCACAACTCCTAAGGCAGAAAATCCTCGTGCGAAAGACAATAGCCTTAGGTGGGAAATTACATTCCCGGTGTTTGTTGTTGTCTCATTAAAAACCTTGCCGAGTAACAAAACCCTGTAGGAAAAAGCAACCTCGGTGAAGGAAAATAGTTCAACACAATATTAGATGCTCCCCTTGATATCAGACAATTTTCATTAGCCTAATACAGTCAGAAGAAGTTTATCACACTTTACTTTGGTGACTTGAATGTTTATAAGACATTGTTGTTGATTCTGGAAGTTACGTTGCTTAACAAAATATCGCGTTTCATTTCTTTGAAGGTAAAAAGAGTAGGACACAGCTTCCATTTCGAAGTAAATAATGTCGACATCATATCCTTGGATCCTCTCCCTGATGTCGGCATCTACCCCTGATTACTTTTAGAGTTGTTCCAGACTGTTCCTTTAGTCATGTACTTTTCGAAACTGAATATCGGTAATATCCTAGAAAATAGTCTACCGTATCTCCCCCTGATTACTTTCGTTGGAGAAGATATTATTGTTCCTTCATAATCAACAACTTTTTGATTGCACTTTCATTAGCATTTCTTTTAATATCTTTGCAGGGATAAAACAAATTTATGTCAATGGTTACTTTTAAGTACATGATTACGTTCATTGTACCATTCCAAAGACGTTGCGTTGGCGCTGAGATATATCTAGATAACAAGTTCCCCGAGGATGCAAAATTTTATCGAATACATTATTATACTAAGTAAAACAATGCATATATTGTACTTAGATATGGGAATTTCATCTCCCAACACATCTTTGTCATCTTCCTTTGGATGAAATGGTCACTTACTTACATTTGAACCTCGACTACTCCTGGGATATCAGGATGCATGTCTTTGTTAAATTGCCTGACAATTTTAGACAAATGCAAACTGTGGGATAATATACCACGAGCTCAGTATTCGGTCAAGCTTTCCCCAGATTTTTCATCTCAAATTCGAATTTCAAATAGCTTTTAGGTATCTTATTACATCAAGAGTACCCATCATGTATGTACCATCGACATAGATAGCTACAATACCAAATCAGGAACTTTCTTGTGAATATGCAGGGAAAAATAACTTACTTGTCTATCCCCTCCAAATCAAATAGTCACTTAGACGGGTATACCACATCCGCCTGATTGCTTCAATCTATAGCTGAGCGTTATATCTAACTGTAAATGCACTCTGTGGTTTAGAGTCACTTGATTTGGGAAACAAAAGGTTATCAAGTACTTTTGTAAATATCTGATATCTCTTGATTCTTTCAAAGATACGTAACAACCACATACATATGCTGCATTTTAAGTCCTTTTGAAATTACCAAACTAACTAAGTAGCGGAACGCCATAAGGTTCATTACAAGAGAACAATTCAAGGGCTTTGTGAGAAACCTCGCGCCACAAGGCGAGTCTATATACTTTAAGACTGCTTGCTTCTCATTATGGTTTGTAACAAATTAATCATGTATGTCCAATAGGCTTTACACTTGGTTGGTTAGCACTACCACACCAAATACCTGTATATTTTTCAAAGAACCGAGTTCTACCTGGATTGTATATGCCAAATATGCTCTTTGTTGACATTAAGAAACAAGGAGCTTGGTTCTATCTCATCTTGCCCTATTTGCTTAAGCAAGTGTATATGAAGTTAATCATCAATATCCTCGCATGATCTTTCCATTGACTCATGCGCATTCTCATAATCCACTTGGGATGTCGTTGTTCTCTGGAATCATTAAACTTTGGAGCGTCCTCCAGTTTGATTCATGGACATATTCAGAGACAATCTTATGAGATGATTTCTGATGATATAAATAAGTTGTGCCTTCCTCACCTATTTCCTTTCTAGGTGAGGACTGATCGAACCAAGTGGTCTCTCCAACTTCCTTTATGGAGTCACGGCCTCAACCACACTTCCACTAAGTGTAGTTGCAACATCCTTATTGAGGATTTATAACCTTGCAGGTAGGTTTGCAGTTGGTATGTGTGATCTCATCACTTTAGCGACATCAGTGTACATTCTGAAAATCGACTATCCTTTGTCAATTCAAATTTACATTTGTGAAGTACAAGAATCAATATGAGACACAGTGGGAACACACCACGACAATTCCTGTCGTTCCCTTAGAAAATACTTTTTCTTATCTCCTCCTAATGACGGGAGACTGTCTCAATAAAGTGATAACCCGCAAATCTAGCGGTAAGATATCTCCTGCCAAAAGTTTTAAATTGCGGATAATTGTTGGAAATTAATTTCCAACATAATCACTTAACAGTTTTGAAGACCCATCATAGTACGATGTGGAGTCGTAATGGCACATATATAGTACAACCAAGAATGCGTAAGAACACAAATGTCAGGCTTAAATCCAGTTACCAACTGGTAGACAGAAAATGTTGACTAATATTGGCTTCTAAAACGAATTAAGTAAAGATACGTGTAATATTTAATATCCCCAAAGCAATAAAAGGTAGGTTGGTACGTATAACCTATTCCTTAGACACCATCTGTGTCCTTTGATGGTAGCCTCTGCGAGACCATTGGGTATAACATGCTCTATACTGATCCTATTAAACATGCAATATTCATCAAATCCTTTTGATGTAAATTATCTAGCATTAACAAGGATGGTGAACCTTTGCACTTTGCATTGTGTAATATGTGCTAGGAATTCTACAAAAATTGAACGCATCGTTTGTTGTGAGAAATAACCGATTCAATGCGTCAAATCATCCACCAAAGCCATAAATCACTTGAATGGTCCGCATTCTGCATGGATATATATGTTCACTAACAACACTTTATTCTTTGAAAAATGAGTTATTTACCATTTGCATCTAAGTAAAACAGGATGGTCTCAATCATGTTTTACTAAAGAAAGACTTTGTAAGATGAGTGACGTGCTTTCTTACTCTAAAGCATAATGGGGAGAGGCAGTGCAAATCTAGTAACTTTAGAAGCATTATATTATTTCATTGGCTTGTACACTCAAATGAAGTGATTCCCCTGTTAGTACTTCAAAACGGAACATCGTGTCACAACCAATGTGCCTTATGGTTATGTCAAAGTCTTTATGAATCAATCCCAATCAGTTCATTCTTAGGGTTAATATAAATTCAGTAACTCAAGTTCCAGTGATTTACAATTCACTAGATTGACACATTAATTTTCTAAAGATATGCTTCCTTCCACATTCATTAGAAATAGTTTATAGATGCAATCAACTTCATTCTCACTATAAGTTTACAAAAAGTTAGGTAATAGTTCATGCATGAACACCCTTTGGTGTGATTATCCCTTAGTGCATATAGAGCTTAGACATTGAGTCTTGAGAGATTTAATAAGTGGCGTGGCCTTATGTTGTAACAAAAGTCGGATTCAACTCAATTTCTTTAGAGCGAATATATGTTACATTTCATCCAGATATATCGCAAGTGCTTCAGAGAATTTATGTCTCGTGGTTTCACTCCATAAGTGTAGACATTGGATCTAGTTCAACTGAATAAGATAGTCAATTGGCCAGGAAAAGTTCTTGTTGCCATTAAAGTTGATGTGAAAATTGGTTGCTACTGTGATACACACATTACATTATATATATCAACACCTATGACCAGGTGCATTTCCAACTCTCTCATTTATGATGGGAGCTAGAATTACATCTTAGCTTCATCCCATATTCAGTTGATACCTGTACTTTGGTGTCATTACTACTAGTAAAAAATACATCTTTGTCTCATGATATATATATGTCTCTTTTCACATGCTTCATATGAGTCATTATGTCTAACCCTCATTACTTCGGGGTTCTTTCTGTTTTCAATTTTGCTACATTTAGCTTAATTTGAGAAATTTCTTTATCTTATTAGGCAAAGAGAATCTCACTACACATGTCAACCAATTACTTTAGGTTGAATAAATTACTAAAGATAGTTCTCTTGTTGTCATATTTCAACATATACTAGTTCGTTAGTATCATGGATGAAGTAGAGAAATGGAAATTTTCTGACTCATGTCATTTTTTGTGAGTTCTTCCACAAAATTTGGAATACATGAGATTTTATTTGCAACGTATTTGTTGAAAATACCGACTCTTAATAGTCGAGCCAGTGGATTGCATCCCACGGAAAATTTCAAATTTGGAAGAAAATATCAAGTACACAATAATGGTGCTCAAGTACTTCTAAACCCAAAATAAATACATTGGAATTGAGTTGGAACAACCAATTAAACAAAAAATAAACAACATTCAACTATAGCCAATATCATATTCAAGGGAACAAAATAACAATAAAACCAAAATTCTTAATGGTCGAGATCAACAATCATAGTTTAAGTTGACCGTTTATATAATGTGGATTTATAGGCATATGGTCCATGGATGTGCGGTCCATTAGTATACTAGGGTTTACCTTTACTCTTGTATAAATAAGATACTTAACTATGTAATGGGGTTCCTTTCCCTTCTCTGGTTAATGAAAAGTTCTCTCTTTTCTCTCTTTCTTATTCTTACTCCAATACGTCATCAACAACGAGCACTACCCCTGCTGCTAAGAATTTCTTTAGATCTGTCTTATACTCCTCAATCAAATCAAAGCCGCTTAAAAAAAAAAAAAAATCTCGGTTGAAGAAAGCTCCATCATAGTCTGGGATTTTGGGTACATCTGTTTTGTTCTTTTCTGTTTTCAATAAATCGGAAAGGTACACCTAAATCCACCTCTTTATTTTATTTATTATATTACGTTTGATGAAGGGTATCTGACAAAACGTGTCTACAGTGTCTTGATGTGAAATTATTTTATTACTATATTTATTTATTTTTTTGTTTGTCTTTGATAATGAATGAAAAGAATGATGGATTTGTTCTTTCTATTCAATTAATCATATGTACATATACTTGCTTTGATGTTTTGTCCTTATATGATTTACTTATTAATTTTTTTTTGAGATCACATGGGGTTTTGTCCTTCTATTCAATCAATCACATGTTCTCTGGATCTCTGTGTGTCTATTTTTCATATTTAGAGAGAGATGTAATATATAATATTATAATATTTTTTATTTTTTTTTATTTTTTTGGCTTGATCTGATGCCATATCCCACTTGTTGTAATGGTTCACTATTCAAATGTTGGTTTTGTTCTCTGTTTGGTTTATTTATTATATTATTATATTACTCTAGCTAAATTGATGATTTATTTATCTATTGTTCTGTTGTGTGAGTGATTATATATGTAATATGGTCCCTATTGAATTAGAATTAGATCCAATATCTGTTGATTACAAATTGCACATGCTTTATCATGTTTTGTTTTGTTTTGTTTGAATACTATATGATTTGTTTGATTTATTTGAATAGGGTTGAGTAAATAAAAAAAAATTGTTTGATTTTTTTTTTCTTCTGTTTTTTGTGTGATCTGTGAACTAGCACCATGTATGTATGATATTATCCTATATGCTTTCAGCATGCCTACATGATTATTCTATTATCTTATTTTATTATTATATGAAAGAGAATGGATTAATGTCCTCATGTTTGTCCTGTTTTGGTTTGGGAAATGAATTATTGTCCTTATGACTGTGCTGTTTTAGTTTAGGAACGACGTTTGGTTTCGTGGTTGTACAATCTTCTAAGTTTGCTATTGATTGCCTTATTTTATGTGTCATGTGAAAGTTAATTCTTTTTATTTTACTATTGTCAATCAATCTATTTGTCTCTTATAGTATTTGTGAATTGTGATCATGTATTTTTGTTTTGTGTCTCCATTACCGTTTCTTATTTCAATGACCTTCCAGTAATTAATTTCTATCAAATTAATATATATGTAACGGTTTTTTATTTATTTATTTTTACGTTTGATGTTGCGCTGTCAGTTTGTATGTTTTCTTTAATGATTGCAATGAATTTTATAATGATAACAAGTAATATATAGTTTACCGTGTATGTTTGTTTTGTATACGTGTGTGCTCTTTGTATAAAAATATTTTTACAACGGTGGTGCCTCTTTAGTGATTGATTAATAAGTATCATATAAATATATATATTAAATTTTGTACTATCATCAGTGTGCTATATTTTCTTTCAATTTTTTTTCTCTTTATTCTGAAAATTTTTATGAACTCCTCTCTGTTATTAGTATTTAGTATTCAATGGGTCACCAATAAAAACCATAAAGAGACTTGGTTTTCCAAATCCATAAAGAAACTTGGTTTTGGGCAGTATAATATCAGAATGGGTCATACTAATGTCCTTCAACCTTTCCTTATGTAGATGAGCAAGACGGAATATATCCGACAAGAATTTGGACATAGATGGACTTGAGTATCACCGTTGGATGGCTGATGTGAAGATCACTTTTGTAGCAAAAGAATGCACCCACACCATCAACCCCTCTACCGACAAAGATGCTGCCCCAGCAATTGAAAAACAAAAGGCTGAAACCCTCTGATATTTGAAGGCACATATTGACCCTAATCTCCTTTGGGGATACCAACACATAATGTGTCCTAAAGAACTGTGGGATGCACTAGCAAGCCGCTTCGGGAGCATTGAGGATTGCCTTCTCCCACAGTTGAATGAACAATGGAATGACATCCGGCTTCTTGATTATGTGAAGGTAGGTGATTTCCAAAGAGATATGCTTAAGCTACAAGCACACCTCAATTTTTGTGGGATAAAACTCACAGATAAAGATTTGATTCAAAAGACATTGTCTACTTTCCCTTTGTCATCTGTTATTCTAGCCAACCAATACCGCATAGAGGTTGATAATAAAAGAATAACAACTTTTAGCAAGTTGATCAACTTATTGCGGGTGGCTGAAAAGCACAATGAAGTTCTAGCAAACAACAATGCTAGAGCCCCCGGGAAGAAGAAAATTCCTGAGGCTAACTATGGCAAGGATAACAAAGGAAAACACCTCAAACAAAAGAGGGCTAAAAATGTTGATTCATATTATCATGCTCCATACTCACGTGGGGATAACAACCCACGTGGAAGAGGACAAAAGGGTCATCGTGGAAGGTACCATTGGCATGGAGGCCATTCAAATACCCGGTTTAGAGATGTTACTTATGCACCTAGTGGTAGGGGAAACACTGTCGAAAAAACACATAAGAACCCCACACCTAAGAAGATAGACAATAGCAATGCACCTTGTTAAAAGTGTCGAATCTCCGGACATTAGTACCAGCAATGCAAGGCTAGTGCCAAGGTAGCAGCCAGCTACAAAAAGTACCGGGAATTTATAGATCAAGAATCTCACTGTGTGGAAGAATATGATCATGGCCCCCCAGATGTCAACTTCACCATTTCATACTTCCAGGGAAAAAAGAACCATGCCCTTATGGAAACACCTGACTTTGACTGATTGTTATTTTTCATTAGCTATCCTTTGATCCTAAAAAATTGTTTATTTTCTTGCTTTGTGATTTAGATGACTTTGGTTTAAATATTTGTTTTGATGACTTAAACTATGTTAGGTAGTCTTAAATTATCGTTTTTTGTTGATGGATCAGTGGTTTTTAATTTTTATGGGTACTCATTATGCTTTGGATTTAATATTTACTGTGGTAATCTATTGCATGATTGAATTATGTGACCGAATTCTCTGAAGTACCATTTACTTGTAGGAATGTCATCCTCGGAAGAGATTGAGTGCCTAGATGATAGTGGCACCACATACACTATTTTAAGAAATAGACAATTATTTGTTGACTTAATTCCTTATAAATCCTCTGTGACTACGATGATTGGATCATCACAAGTGATCATTGGGCGAGGTAATTCTCAATTTTTGTTTTCAAATGGCACAATGATTAAAGTCACAGAAGCTCTATATGCACCAAGAGATAACCGTACCTTGTTGAGCTTCAAAGATATCCGTGCAAACGGTTATCACTTGGAAACTCACAGCGAAAATGGAATTGAATATATAAATATTATCTCTAATATATGTGGAAGAAAACGCATTTTAGAGAAATTAATGAGTCACTATAGTGGTTTGTACACTACTACTATTCGAATTATCGAATCACATGTTGTTACTAACGACGAATTGTTGAACAATGACTTATACAATCTTTGGCACGACCGCTTGGGCACCCAGTTCGTGATATGATGATCTGTGTTTTAAAGAACTCATACGGACATCCTTTCTTTCGAGTGAAAAGTAAAATGAGACAAAAGACAGTGACAAAGTAACAATGTCTGCCAACCACTGCCATCTAAAGCAACTGATGTGCAACCTCTCTCTCATTCTACTTCATGGACTTTGTCAAAAGCACACCACTCATTTTGCAAAGCTTGTTCTTTAGCAAAGACAGGAGCGAGACCATCCTATGCTAAAGATACAAAACAAATCTTTCCATTTTTACAAAGAATACAAGGTGATATTTGTGGACCTATACATCCAGAGTGCGGACCGTTCAGGTATTTTATGGTTCTGGTAGATGCTTCGACCCGTTGGTCACACGTTGCATTATTGTCCACAAGAAATGATGCCTTAGCAAATATCCTAACACAAATTATACGCTTGAGGGCTCACCATCTTGATTATTCAATCAAGTCTATCAGACTTGATAATACTGGAGAATTTACATCTAAAGGATTTGATGATTTTTGTATGTCTATCGGAATTGACGTAGAGCACCATGTACCCCACATACACACTGAAAATGGTCTTGCAGAAGTGTTGATGGTGTATTTTAGTTCAGGTCTAAAATTGTAAAACCGATTTTAATATGTTGACATCCTGCAAAGGATAAAGCCGTTTGGAAAGCAATGAGCGTAGAGAACCTCTCGCTTTATTTATTTGAATAAATTCGATAAATATACAAAATTCACCTAAAATGGTGCATGTAGCAACAATCCCAAGTATTCTGTGAATTTATAGCATTATCAATTAATGCATGATTAGCCTAATGTTTCCTGTGCTGTTCCTAGCCGAGCTCTCATTATTAGCATGACATGACGACTGAGTGTTCACTCTCAGTAGAGTAACATGAATTTCCAAGTGTCAATTTTGAGACATGCACGAAATACTTGTACAGGCTGCATCATTCTCTGACAAAGAGAATTTCGAATCGATACGCTTTCAGCTCGATCGAACGCATTTAATTTCCTTAAGGAAAATCTGGACTATCCAAATCAGTCTCAGAAACGATCATGGCCACACAAGTTGGCCACATGATTTAACCAGCCTAATCGAACCCTAGCAGGAGTAGGAGATCATTGTGATGACCACCGGCGGACCCATTTATGCCCTAGCCGGTTGAACATCACACGAACTCCACCCAGCACGTCAAATGCCAGCCCTAAAATAGGGTGGTTGCGCTGCTTTGGAAGAAGATCGACGAGCTTAGACTGTTCAAGGCAGTCTTAAAATCATCACGACCGTCCAACTTCACCATCCTAGTTGGACGGCTTAGATCATCCTGCGAATGATCAGTGAGGCGCTAATGCACACATTGGCGGACCCACTCCTCACCTACCCGATCGGCTCTCTCACGGCCTGGCCATAAAGCAGAAAACGCTTTCTCGAAGTGAGGCTGGCGTGATGCTTAAAGAGTCGTGGAAATTCCACTAGCGTCTTAAATCGATCACAATCATCCAACTTCGCCGGCATGTTTGGATGGCTTAGATCGCGCCTAGGACCATCGTACAGGTACACATATGTTCACCGTTGGCCCAACGTGGGCCCCACACGGTCAGTTTCCTCAAAGGAGGAGCATAGCCTGCAAAACCGCTTAGCTAAAGTCACGCAAACGTGACCGGGCCAAAACCCTAATTAGGGTTTGCGGCATGGCATATATGTCGTAGTTTGATCACAACCATCCATCTTCGCCAGCTTGGATGGAGGGTATAGATATAGACTTAAGAGGTACCAAGAGTATCAATGTGATCATCGTGGGCCCACCTATGCATGTGATCGACCGTCCTAGATCAACCATGGCCGAGCGCCTCGAAACGCACGCCCAAAGATGGCATGTCAGGCGGCTTCCAAATCCTTTGCGGCAAAGGATTTCTGTCGCAAATCGATCACGACCACTCACCTTTGCCAGACAAATTGAGTGGCCTAGATGTATCTCCGCGAGGCAGAATGGCATGGACTTGTACACCGGCAAGCCGTCTACACGCATGCCCGGTCGGTCCCACCAAAAACTTTATCCATGCTTGGTTTCGGTCAAGCTAAAGAGTGATTCTTGCACACCTCTTTAAAATCCTAAAACCCATCAACGGTCGCAAACATGTGTCGCAGATCATCTCGTCCGTCCAACTTTGCCAGCTTGGTCGGAAAACCTAGGCTAAGAGTTAAACAGCCAATGAGGCACCTTGGTGATCACCGTCTGTCACTCTACCACATGGAGTGATCGGCCAAGGGATGGCCCGCCCATGCGGCCTTCAAACGATCCCTTGAAGATGTTTGAACATGCTGCTATTTTAAGACGCTTAATCCACGACTTACTCTATTAAGCTTTAAAACAGCAGTGGTTCATACGTATTGATCATATTCGATGCATTACATGCATAGAATATACACGATATTTTATGAATATCGATTTCTTAACTAGCTTAGTTATTTAATAGCATCACGTGCTATTTTCTGCGGGTCCCATAACTCGACCCACTTACTCGAGACATCAAACATGTCACAAACTGGACGATACTTACTGGGGTGTTGGTTTGGCGGTTTACAGCGTGCGGCGTGCAATGCGCCCGTAAATAAGAACGTGTCAGGAGGCATGGACGGTTAAGATGATGAGGGAAGTGGGATAAGACGTGATCGTGCAATCACCTACACGACCCCACTACTCCATCACTCAACTTCCTACGAGATGAGGGTTTGCGCTCAATGACTTGTATAAATAGGTCCTTCGCCTATTTCCGAACAACACGAACAAACACAGAAAAACCAAGTGTTGTTGACTACGTATCCAGAAAACACTCAGAACTGATAGCTTACATTATGCAAGCCAGTTCAACATTCTGATACAAGTCATAAACAGCCAACACCTTCACAATCTCAACACCTTCTTCGCTTCCCTCCCTAGATCAACCCCATCTCCTTCACTTTGTGACCGAAGCATGTATGGAACGACCATTTCTTGGTTTAGGCCAGAATTGTACAGATTGATCTCTAAAATCTAAAGTACTCCCGTGCAGTGCATTAGGGTTTAGATTCGTTTATCATCCACACACACTCAAATTTACCAAAACCAGCAGAAACAGTTTTCACCCCCAAACAAGAAGCTACCATCAAAAGGTTACAAATGATAGTTAGGGCATTGGTTATGCATTCCAACCTGCCTATTAATGCCTGGGGGTACACCATATTGCATGCAGCATTACTTATTCGCTTTAGACCCACTATTAGCCAATCATTTTCTGCATACCAGTTGGTAACTGGATATGACCCTGATATTTCATATTTACGCATTTTTGGTTGTGTTGCATACGTGCATATTACGCCCCCACAGCGTACTAAGATGGGTCCCCAAAGACGATTTAAGTATTTGTGTTGGATATGAATCCCCAACAATTGTCCGCTATTTGGAACCTTTGAGAGACGATATCTTTACCGCTAGATTTACAGACTCTCACTTTGATGAGACAACCTTCATGTTGTTAGGGGGAGGTATGGAAAAGAATTTCCTAAGGGAACGACAGAAATTATCGTGGTGTGTCCCCACCTTGTCTCATCTTGATCCTCGCACCTCACAATGTGAAAGTGAAGTGAAACGAATTGTTGTTCTTCAGAATGTGGCAAACTCAATGCCTGATGCATTCACTGATATTGCTAAAGTGACGAGATCATACATACCAGCTGCAAACGTGCTTGCAAGGTTAAAAATCCCTAATACGAGAAAAGGAACCCTATATAGAGGTGTCAATCTTACACTTGGTGGAAGTGTAGCCGAGGCCGTAGCCCCTCAAATGAAGAAGGGAAGACCACCTGGTTCGATGGATACTCACCCAAGGAAGAAAAGAGTGAGTAAGGCACAACCCGATCCATTTATCATCAATTCAGGTAATCCCTCTCATGAAATTGTCTCTGATTATAGTTATGTCCATGAATCAATACTGGAGGACGCTCCGATGTTTGAAATGATTCCAGAGAACTAAGAAATCTCTATGGATTATGAGAGTGCATACGAGTTGAAGGAAAGATCCTCCACGCAGATTGATGATGCATTTGCATATACTGTTGCTCAAGAGATCATTGAGCACAACGACATCGAACCACGCTCTATTGCAGAATGTCAAAAAAGAGCAGACTGAACTAAATGGGAAGTTGCAATCCAAGAGGAATTAAATTCACTAGCAAAGAGACGGGTATTTGGTGCGGTAGTGCTAACCCCACTAGGTGTAAAGCCTGTAGGACACAAATGGGTATTTTTCAGAAAGCATAATGAGAAGAATGAAGTCTTGAGGTATAAGGATCATCTGGTGGAGCAAGGTTTCTCACAACGCCCTGGAATTGATTATGAGGAAACGTACTCTCCCGTTATGGACATCATAACGTTCCGCTACTTAGTTAACTTGGTAGTTTCAGAAGGACTTGAAATGAAGCTTATGGATGTAGTTACATCATATCTCTATGGGGATCTAGATTCAGAGAAATACATGAAAGTTCCCGATGGCCTTCCATTGCCCGAATCAAGTAACTCTAAACCACAGAGTGCGTTTTCGATTAAGTTGAAACAATCACTTTACAGATTAAAGTAATCCGGGCTGATATGGTATACCCGTCTAAGTGATTATTTGATTGGGAAGGGATATACAAATAATGAGTTATTCCCCTGCGTATTTATCAAGAAAACGAGTTCTGGATTTGCAATTATAGTTGTTTATGTTGATGACATGAACATAATAAGTACTCTTGATGAAATAAGAGAAACCGCAAGCTACCTGAAATCTGAATTTGAGATGAAAGATCTTGGGAAAACTCGGTTTTGTCTAGGACTTGAGCTAGAACACCGAGCCTGTGGAATACTAATCCACCAGTCTGCATATGTCCATAAGATACTCAGGCAATTCAATATGTACAAGGTGCATCGTTCTAACACTCCCATGATTGGTCGAAGTTTAGATGTACAAAAAGATCCATTTCGTCCAAAGGAAGATGGCGAAGAGGTATTTGGAGCTGAAATTCCCTATCTAAGTGCAATATGAGCATTATTATACTTAGCACAATATACTCGACCTGACATATCATTCTCAGTGAACTTTTTAGATAGATATAGCTCAGCGCCAACGCAGCGTCATTGGAATGTTATAAAGAATGTATTTAGATACCTTAAAGGAACCATTGACATGGGTCTATTTTATCCCTATGAGGACGAAAAGAGGATTTCTAAAGCAACCCCCTACATTGAAACCCCAAATAATGTTTTGGTTGGTTTTGCTGATGCTGGGTACCTCTCTGACCCACATAAAGCTCGATCCCAAACTGGTTATGTATTCACCATAGGGAACACATCGATATCTTGGATATTGACCAAGCAAACTCTTGCAGCTACCTCCACGAACCACTCAAAGATCATTTCCATGAAGCGGTCCGTGAGTGTATATGGTTAAGGTCTATCATTACGCATATTCGAGGGACTAGTGGTTTGAATTCTACCACTGAAGAGCCAACATGCATTTATGAAGATAATGCAGCTTGTATCAAACAGATGAAGCAAGGATATATCAAGGGTGATAATACGAAACATATTTAACCAAAGTTCTTTTACAATCAGCAACAACAGTTTCTATTAAACATTCAAGTCAGCAAAGTACCGTCTGATGAGAATGTGGAAGACTTAAGTCACTTTCTAAGTCCTTATTTGGAAATCACGTAAAGAGTATTGGACTAAGGAAATTGTCCTAAATCCCTTGATTGCAATCAAGGGGAGATGACGACATCAGGGTGGGTATCTAATGATATGATGTCGATATCAGGGGGAGTGTCTGTTGAACTCTTTTTCCCTTCACCGAGTTTTATTTTGTCCCAATGGGTTTTGTTACTCGGCAAGGTTTTTAATGAGACAACAACAACACCGTGATTATGACTTCCCGATTGAGATTATCTTTTTCCCATATGGTTTTTATATTTTAGGTTTTTCTGAAGAGAGGTGGCCATCTTTATCAACACGTTGTACTCTTTTCCCTTCGTCAAAGTTTTGTCCACTGTCTTTTAGAGGAAAAATTAGGTAAAACCAAGAGAAAGAGAAAGAGGAACTTCTTATTGATAAAATAGACAAAGATATTACATATACATAACAAAGGGAAAACCCTAGTCATCTAATGGACCGCACATCCATGGGTCGTAGGCCCTATAACACCCCCTTGTGCGGTTCAAAAGTGGAACTTCAAATGTGTTGCCTCATTAAAACCTTGACAAGGAAAACCAAATGGTACAAAACCTTGACGAAGGAAAAAGAGTACAACGTGCTGAGTCCTAGTAAAGTTGCTCCATAAAGTTGACCACTTCTCTTGTCGCTTCTGAAATTCCTAAAATAGAAAAATCCTATGGGAAAAGAAAAACCTCAATCGAGAAATTGTAATCTTGGTGTCGTCTCATTAAAAACCTTGCCGAGTAACAAAACCCAGTGGAAAAAAGTAATCTCGGTTAAGGGAAAAAGAGTTCAACACACCAAGCTAAATGTCGACATCATATCATAAGATACTCCCCTTGATGTCGCTATCTCCCCCTGATTGTACTTAGGGGAGTTCGGACAATTTCCTTAGTCCGATATTCTTTACATGCTTTTCAAATAAGGACTTAGGAAGTGACTTAGTAAATAAGTCTGCCAAAATTCTCATCGGGCGGTACTTTGCTGACTTGAATGTTTAAGAGACACTGTCGTTGTTGATTGTAAAAGAACTTTGGTGAAATATGTTTCGTATTATCACCCTTTATATACCCTTGCTTCATTTGTTCGATACAAGCTGCATTATCTTCATAAATGCATGTCGGATCCTCAGTGGTAGAATTCAAACCACTTGTCCCTCGAATATGTATAATGATAGACTTTAACCATATACACTCACGAAATACCTCATGTAGGGCAATGATCTCAGAGTGGTTCGTGGAGGTAGCCACAAGATTTTGCTTGGTCGATCGTCAGAATACCGCTGTGTTCCCTATGGTAAATACATAAGCAGTTTGAGATCGATCTTAATGTGGGTCTGAAAGGTACTCAACATCAGCAAAACCAACCAAAATATTATTTGGGGTTTCAGTGTAGGGGTTGTCTTAGTATTCCTCCTTTTGTCCTCATAGGGATAAAATAAACCCATGTCAGTGGTTCCTTTAAGGTATCTATATACATTCTTTATACCATTCCAATGACGCTGCGTTGGCGCGGAGATTTATCTAGCTAACAAGTTCAATGAGAATGAAATATCTGGCCGAGTACATTGTGCTAAGTACAATAATGCGCCTATTGCACTTAGGTAAGGAGTTTCAGCTCCTAATACTTCTTCGTCATCTTGCTTAGGATGAAATGGGTCCTTATTTACATCTAATCTTCGACCAATCATAGGAGTGCTAGCAGGGTGCACTTTATCCATATTAAATTACCTGAGTATCTTATGGACATATGCATACTGGTGGATTAATATTCCAGAGGCTCGGTGTTCTAGTTCAAGTTCTAGACAAAACCGAGTTTTCCCAAGATCTTTCATCTCAAATTTAGATTTCAGATAGCTTGCAGTTTCTCTTATTTCATCAAGAGAACCTATTATGTTCATATCATCAACATAAACATCTATAATTGCAAATCCAGAACTCGTTTTCTTTATAAATACGCAGGGGAATAACTCATTATTTATATATCCCTTACCAATCAAATAATCACTTAGACGGGTATACCACATCCTCCTGGATTGAAAACGCACTCCGTGGTTTAGATTTATTTGATTCGGGCAATGGAAGGCCATCAAGCACTTTCATGTATACCTCTAAATCAAGATCCGTCTTTACCTCTCCTATGAACCCCACATAGATATGTTGTAACCACATCCATAAGCTGCATTTCAAGTCCTTCTGAAACTACCAAACTAACTAGGTAGCAAAAAGTTATGACATCCATTACAGGAGAATATGTTTTTTCATAATCAATTCCAGGGCGTTGTGAGAAACCTTGCGCCACAAGGCGAGCCTTATATCTTACGACTTCATTCTTCTCATTACGCCTTCTGACAAATACCCATTTATGTCCTACAAGTTTTACACCTAGTGGGTTTAGCACTACCGCACCAAATACCTATCTCTCTGCCAGTGAATCTAGTTATTCCTGGATTGCAACTTCCCATTTAGGCCAATTTGCTCTTTTTTGGCATTCTGCTATAGAGCGTGGTTCGATATCATCGTGCTCTATGATTTCTCGAGCAACATTATATGCAAATATATCATCAATGTGAGTGGAGGATCTCTCCATCAACACTATGTACTATCATAATCCATAGAGATTTCTTTGTTCTCTGGAATCATTTCAAACATCGGAGCGTCCTCCAGTATTGATTCATGGACATAACTATAATCAGAGACAACTTCATGAGAAGGATTATCTGCATTGATGATAAATGGATCGGATTGTGCCTTACTCACTCTCTTCTTCCTTGGGTGAGTATCGGTCGAACCAGGTGGCCTCCTTCTTTTCCTTTGGGGATCCACGGCCTCAGCTAAACTTCCACCAAGTTTAAGCTTAGCAACTCTATCTAGAGTGCTCTGTCCTGTAGTAGGGATTTCTAACCTTGCAGGCACGTTTACATCTGGTATATATGATCTCATCACTTTGGCGATATCGGTAAATGCATCAGGCATTGAATCTGCTACATTTTGAAGATCGATGATTCGTTTTACTTCATTCTCACATTGTGGAGTACGGGGATCAAGGTGAGACAATGTGGGAACACACCACGGCAATTCCTGTCGTTCCCTTAGAAAATCCTTTTTCTTATCTCCCTCTAACGACGGGAAGGTTATCTCATCAAAGTGACAATCCGCAAATCTAGCGGTAAAAAGATCGCCTGTCAAAGGTTCTAAATAGCGGATAATAGTTGGTGATTATATCCAACATAAATACTTAATCGTCTTTGTGGACCCATTTTAGTACGTTGTGGGGGTGTAATAGGCACATATACGGCACAACCAAATATGCGTAAGTGTGAAATATCAGGCTCATATCCAGTTACCAACTGGTATGCATAAAATGGTTGGCTAGCAGTGAGTCGAAAACGAATAAGTAGAGCTTCATGCAATATAGCTTATCCCCAGGCAGTAATAGGCAGGTTTGTACACATAATCAGTGCCCTAGATATCATCTGTAACCTTTTGATAGTATCTTCTGCGAGACCATTTTTAGTGTGAATATGGGGTACGGGATGCTCTACGTCTATTCCATTAGACATGCAGCAATCATCAAATCCTTTTGATGTGAATTCTTCAGCATTATCAAGTCTGATAGACTTGATAGGGTAATCAGGGTGGTGAGCCCTCAAACGAATAATTTGTGCTAGGATCTTTGCAAATGCAGCATTTCTTGTGGACATTAATGCAACGTGTGACCAACGAGTCGAAGCATCTACCAGAACCATAAAATACCTGAATGGTCCGTGTTCTGGGTGTATAGATCCACAAATATCACCTTGTATCCTATGTAAAAATGAAATATTTTGTTTGGTATCTTTAGCATGTGATGGTATCGATCTTGTTTTTGCTAAAGAACATGCTTTGCAAAATAAATGATGTGCTTTTGACATAGTCAATGAAGCATAATGGGAAATATGTTGCGCATAAGCTTCTTGAGAAGGCAACTTTCGTGTTGGAGTAACACTCTGACCAGTTAGTAGTTGGTTACTTTGTACTGTAACAATCTGCTGTCCCATTTTCTTTTTTCCTCGAAAGAAGGGATGTCCATGTGAGTTCTTTAAAACACGGATCACATGTCACGATCTGGGTGCCCTAATCGGTCGTGCCAAAGTCTGTATGAGTCACTATTTAACAACTCATCGTTGGTAACAACATGAGATTCAATAACCCGAATAGTAGTGAGATATAATCTACTAGATTGACTCATTATTTTCTCTAAGATGTGTTTTCTTCTACATTCATTATAGGTAACATGCATATATTAAATTCCATTTTCACTGTGAGTTTCCAAATGATAACCGTTTGCACGAATGTCTTTGAAACTTAACAAGGTGCGACTAGCTCTTGGTGCATATAGAGCTTATGTGACTTTAATCACTGTGCCATTTGGCAACATAAATTGAGCATTACCTCGCCCAATTATTAATTGTGATGATCCAATCATCGTAGTCACATATGTATTATAAGGGGTCAAGTTAACAAACAATAGTTTATTTCTTAAGATAGTATGAGTGGTTCCACTATCAGCCAGACATTCAATCTCTCCTTGAGACATTCCTACAAGTAGATAATATGGTATCGTTACAAAATCCGAATAATATCTCATGTACTTTGGAGAATTTGAGTCTTACCAGAATGCTATATTTTTCATTTTAATATGCATGCTAAACAACAAATTTATCAAAGTAAAAAAAAATCTATGAAACTATCACCAAAATATGATTAATATAATAAATACTCATAGATAATCCATTCATATGTTTAATCATGACGACATATAAAGTAGTCCAAGTCATCAAGAAAAATTATTTAAACCAAAGTCTACTAAGACGTAAAACATTAAAATAAACGTCTGAGATCAAAAGGTAACTAAAAAACCATTTTCAATCGAAATCCGGGGTATCCAATATGGCATGACTCTTGTTGACTTGGAAATCTGATATAGTGAGGTTAACGTCAGGGGCATTCTCATCTTCTTCCAGATAGTGAGCTTCTTGTTCCACAGACTCTCGATACTTCTTGTAGATGTATGCAACTTTGTTACTAGCCTTGTATTGCTGGTACCAATGTGCAGTGGATCCACACCTATAACAAGGCCCGTTTCCAACTTCGTTCTTTTTGATAGGGGGATTTCTTTGAGCTTTCTCGATCTTGGAGGTTCCACCACTTGGGCCAGAAGGTATATCTATGTTCCAAACATTTGAATTTCCACCACGCCCGTGACCTCAGGTCCCTTGTGTCCTCTTCCACGTGTGTTGTTT
Source organism: Papaver somniferum (assembly GCF_003573695.1). Lineage (NCBI taxonomy): Eukaryota > Viridiplantae > Streptophyta > Magnoliopsida > Ranunculales > Papaveraceae > Papaver > Papaver somniferum. Next base: position 154,281,195 of record NC_039363.1, on the reverse strand, counting down.
TCGCCACGTGCGTATGGAGTACGGGAATGTGAATGATCAGCATGTCCACCCCTCTTACCTTTGGAGTTCTTTCCTCTGTTAACTTTGCCATAATTTGCTTCAGGAACTTTCTTTTTCCTACAGCCCTGGCATTGTTGTTGACAAGGATTTTGTTATGCCTTTCGGCGACTTGAAGTAAGTTAATCAACTTACTAAAAGTTGTTATCCTTTTGTTGTCCACCTCCAATCGATACTGGTTCGCTAGTATCATTGAAGATGTTGGGAAAGTTAAAAATGTATTTTGGATCATTTCGGCATCAGTTAGTTTGGTGCCACAAAAATCCAGACGTGCTTGTAGCTGCAGCATGTCTTTTTAAAAATCATTCACTTTGACATAATCCAAGAAGCGGATTTCATTTCAGTGGTCTTGCAATTGTGGAAGTAAAGATTCGTGAATATTCCCGAAACGACTTTCGATAGCATCCCATAATTCCGTTGTGTTTGAGGGTAAAAACTGATTCTGATGTTTTTGGTAATTTGGGGTGTGTTGATGGGAAACGAATTCAAACCCTAAACAAATGCACTGCACATGAATGCTTTTAAATTCGAGAGATCAATCTGTAAGATGTCATGTACCTGCACCAGAGAGGAGAGTGGCCCTTATCATAATCAGGGTGGTAGTTAATCTTTAATATTAATTGTTGTTAGTAGTTAATTAAAAATGATTATTAGTTAATGATAGTTGTAATGGATGGTTGGGATGTAACCATCTGTGTAGCTTAGTGATCGTTAGATCTGGTTAGAGAAACCTAGCTATAAAGAGTGAGAGTCTGTAATGAAAATCTCAATCAATTGATAACCAAAAAGGTCGTTTAACGATTTAGGATATGTTTTTTGGAACCAGTAGGCTTGATCCTTCTGGATTGAGAGATGTTTATCCTCAAATTATATACCCAACCTTGTCATTGTACTCAGGTACATGACAATTGGTATCAGCTTCACGATCCTGAGTACCTGATTCATGACGAAAGGCGGTAATCCAACACTACGGCAGGTTGCTGTTCAGCAACAACGTCACGGTGAATGATTATCAATTTTGGAGACTCAAATTAAATATCTCAAAACCCAAGTGCATTCAGTCGAAGAGACTGTGAATTATCAGTTTTCTTTCTTATGCAAGCATTTGGGAATTCCAGTACCAGTTGTTCCTTCTACAAATTTCACACCAGATCCGGGTTCACTTCTGCTGCTAAATCTAAATCTGAGGAAACAAAATCAGTTGACGAAGCAACAGCTGATTCTCTCGAATTGGAATTGATTCCTCATTTTTTCTTCATTGAAAATGATAATGTTGATTTACTTCATGGTCAATTTGAAGAAAATTCAAAATAAGAGATCAATTGCCTCTCCGAGTTATCTCTAGTTACAATTAACAAAAGGAAAGATATAGAGATGCAGTTTTGCATAAATTTTTTGGAGAAGATTTCTGATATTTCTGCAAACTTGTTGGGGTTATTATTTCTTTACAACAAGTTACGCTCCCTGGATTATTTTTCGCTCCATATTGATGATACTCGATGCTTATTTGACCGGGGTAAGTATGTAGTTATCTCGTCATTTACTTATGAGAAATTATTTATTCAAATGCTTCTTAGCCTGGGGTATGACTCCGATTGGCGATTTATAAATTCGTTTCCTGATTTATGTGTTACTGATTTTGCATTTCTGAGTGCGAAGAAGATGTTTGTTCAAGTGCCTGAGAGGGATAGATTTTTGTTATTCCTGTTTGCTAGAGTAATTATTGAGATTAGTTGTGAAAACCTTGCAAGCTCAAAGGATTTATTCGTTATTGACAACAGCTTGAATTGTAAGGACCGTGGTGCTCTTATTATTGATTATACACATTCATTAATTGATCGAGGAAAAGATATCGAGCTCAGTTTAAGGACTTCTTGTGTCTCAAATTGATGTGTGCTCGAAATTGCTGGACGGAGATTATAAAGTCTCTGTTCCAGAGTTGATTTATGAACATGGTGTTTCTAGTACACAGATGCTTGGTAATCACCAATCTCCCAGTTCAAAATCCTTCACTGATGGTCGAGTATTTGATCGCGGAATAGACTTCAGAACCATTAATGGATGCTCTTATTTTACTGGTGACTATGATTCCAGTTTGGATTTAAATGCTTCTTGTTTGTTTGTCCTACATGTTTGTTCAATTTTAAGAGATGCAAACAATAGGAAGTTATTTTATAAGCTGTTTTTTAGACAGGGCAAATCACATACATTTTGCATCAAGTATATCTTGTTAGTCTTCAAAACTGGTGATATTGGTGATGTTTTTCTTTGGTGTCTTCAAGTTAGGGTGGGGAGAAAAGTATTTTTTCTTTTGCAGCTGAAGTGTGGTTCGCTTCATGAGATTACAGTTCAATTTCTTGAATCATTGGTTGTTCTTGGGATTCATATAGCGAGTTTTGAATGCTTCTCCGAGCTTATTATGTTCATACTTCACCAGGGATTCTTGTATTTGCAACTTGGTATTCACTCTCCTCTTGGGATAATATTTCATACGCATCATTGTTATTGGTTTGACCAGATTGCTAGAACTTGTGCAATTGCTAGACAGATATCTTTGCAAATGATTCAAGTTATCAGTTCAGCTGGTACTCCTTATGCGCATTTGATTTTTCTGTTGTTTCTTCGCCTTGGATACCACTCAGACTTTTTAGCTAAACCATTCATTGTTCTTTTATGCATCACCGACGCTGACATTGTGGAAGAGAGGAAACTGACTGTTACAATTGCTGCGAGAACTGAAATTTTGAGTCACTTGGCTGAGACTGTAGTATGGAGATTGAATATGGGGATACTGCAACATTCATGCTTGTTGAATGATTGGTGGTTCGTGCAAGTGAACATGAGCACAAGAGGTGGTGGCCCATATCTATGAAAGTCTATGGGAGTATTTCTGTTAGCGAAAAGTTCATGCAGAAAATTTTGCAGTCCCATTGGATTTCTTTGATAATAACTGCATGTGTTCCTTGTTGGATTTCTGGTTACCACCATGTGGTGGGGGTGTACTCTTTTAATTCCTCTGGCTACGTTCTTCCTGATTTCAATTACTTGTGGGGTTTTGTATCTCAAGCACAGGCAGAATATACTTGGACCAGATATTTTCTATGGAGCATGCAAACTCAGGTCCTGTGCATGGTGTTTCAATTTCGATGTGTGTGGATGTTGGTGGATTTATTCAAGTGGGAATCACATTTGCGTTCAATTGATTTCTGGACTGTGAGGAACATTACTTGGGTTGATGTAGATTTTGCTATGAGAGTTATCTTGCTTGTTTGTACTGATGCTCATAGCCTGCTGATATTGCTGACATCTGCGGTCTATAGGGGATATTTGATTAGTGAAAGCATTGCATATTATGTGGGGGAGAATTGCAAAACAAGAAATCAGAATTTCAATGTTGAGTATTTATATATGGTTCTTACACAATTTCCTTCCCACACAATCGATATCGCCAAGGTGTGACGCTGGTCAGCTGGTTAATGAAATGATGCAGCAAGCTTGCATTATCTGTTCTACAAGCGAGAAGGATGTTGGTATGAGTACTTATCCAGCAGGTGGTGTTGACAAATATGGGCCTGCAGTTTACCATGGACAACTCAGCACAACCAGGTTCAGGTCAATGTGTAGACTTTACAGAAAGAAATCCTACCTTCTGTCCATTTCCTTTGCTGTGTGTTTTGCAGACAATAGGCATGTTCTCGCGACTGTTATCTCCTTCACTCGTTATTTTGGAAGCTGAATCCTCGGATGCTTACCAACATGTACCTGCACAAGAGAGGAGATTCCGACAACTCTGTTCACATCCTTGAGGACAAGGATGTTTTCAAGGAGTAGGGAATGTCATGTACCTGCACAAGAGAGGAGAGTGGCCCTTATCATAATCAGGGTGGTAGTTAATCTTTAATATTAATTGTTGTTAGTAGTTAATTAAAAATGATTATTAGTTATTGATAGTTGTAATGGATGGTTGGGATGTAACCATATGTGTAGCTTAGTGATCGTTAGATCTGGTTAGGGAAACCTAGCTATAAAGAGTGAGAGTCTTTAATGAAAATCTCAATAAATTGATAATCAAAAAGGTCGTTTAACGATTTAGGTTGTGTTCTTTGGAACCAGTAGGGTTGATCCTTCTGGATTGAGAGAGGTTTATCCTCACATTATCTACCCAACCTTGTCATTGTACTCAGGTACATGACATAAGACTTTGGTCTAAACCAAGAAATGGACGTTCCAGATTCAATTCAGTCACAAGGTGAAGGAGAAGGGTTGATTTTAGGGAGGGAAGCGGAGAAGGTGTTTGAGATCAGAGTGTTGAATTATGAAGGTGTAGCTGTTTATGACTTGCGTATCAGAAAATGGTTTTTGGCTACTTGTGTTGATAACACTTATGTTCTTTTTCTCAAAATAGATTGAAAACCTATTTATACAAGTCATTGAGCGCACTCTGATCCCTTAAGATGTGGAGGAAGTTAATTAGTGGAGAGGTGGGTTTGTGCGGAAAATGGTGATCATCATGTTTCCGTTATGAGGGAAAACTGATCACACGTTCACACACTACTCTCAAAACTGTTAACTGTCTGTCTTTCCTGACATTCTCTCGTAATGGGCGCGTTGCACGCCGCACGCTGTAAACCGCCAGACCAATACCCTAGTGAGCATCCCCCAGTTTGTGACATGTTTGATGTCTCGAGTGAATGGATCAAGTCATGTGACTTGCCGCTAATCAGCACGTAGTACTTTTAGGTCAAATAATAAAATATTTGTAAAACTGATATTTATAAAGCATAGCTTATAATCGGTGTATGTAAAGCATCGCTTTCGAATGCAGCTGAAAATAATTGATGTGTTAGAAGCATCGCAGTTTTTGAGCTCGATCGAATCAGTCACGGATTAAGTGTCTTAAAAGGGTAGCGCGATCGACCTCTTTTGGGTGATCGTTCGAGCGCCCTCTGGGCGAACTACCACCTGGTCGATCACTCCCTGTGGAGGAGTGATGGCCGATGGTCATTATGCTACTTTGTTAGTTTTATGAAAATAGATCTACATCGTCCAACTAGGATGGCGAAGTTGAATGATCGTGATCGCTTTGCGGCAGTTGTTCAATGTCGTTGACGCAATTTTTAGGGTTTAGAGGCCGATCGGCCAACTCCCTTTGAGCGAGCGATTCGAGGCGCTGCGTGCGGGTTTGAGTAGGTTGATCGACTATGTACAAAGGTGGGTTGCCAGTGATCATGCTGACATCTCCTGGGTCACCTAAAATTAAATCTAATCCACTCAATTCGGCTGGCGAAGGTGGATGGTTATGATCGATTTGTGGCAGTAATATGTTGCTCGCAAAGTAATTTTAGGGTTTCTTATAACAGCCCGTTCACGCTACTTCGGGAAAACGTTTTGATATGCTCTGGTTTTGCCGTGGATAGATCGATCGATCAAGGGAGGAGTTGGGCCAATGGTGAACACGTTGGCACCTCTTTGATCGCTCAATATGCGATCCAAGCCGTCCAACTAGGCCGGCTAAGTTGGACGGACGCGATACGTTCTTGAGACTCTTTTTATCAGTCTCAGCTCGTTTGAACTACTTTTATGCAGCGTGAACGCCCATGTTTGGGCCGGCGTTTGAAGCACTTGTGAATGAGCTTCATAGGGATCGATTGACTAGAATATTAGTGGGCCCGCTGGTGATCACGCCGGCGCTTGCCTAAAGCTCGATCTAAGGCGTCCAACTTGGCTGGCCAAGTTGGACGGATGTGATGATTTTAAGACCGTCATGGTCGGTCTAACTCGTTTGAGCCTTCTTTTTAAACGGCATGAACACCCATGTTTGGGTCGGCGTTTGAAGTGTTCGTGAACGAGCAGAAGACTATTCGATCGATTAGGGCACTACTGGGTCCGTCAGTGGTCACTATAGTGATTGCCTAGTTCTGCTAAGAGTAGTCTAGGCTTGTTAAATCGTGCGACCAAATCGTGTGGCAGTGATTATTTTGAAACTGATATTAACAGTCTAGATTTTCTTTAAGGAATATGTGTTCGATCACGCTAACTTTAATTAAGAAAGTGTGTGAACGCGTTGATCTCTTTGTCAGAGAGCGATGTAGCTTGTATGAGTATTTTTGTGCAGATCTCAATACTAGCACTTCGGGAGATTCATGCTACTCTGCTAAGAGTGAACACTTCATCGTCATGTCATGTCAATAATGAGAGTTCGTCTGAGAACATAGCATATACAAATACTAGGCAAGTCATGCATTAGTTGGTAATGCTGGCAAAATAGAATCCACAGAATACCTGGGATTGCTAGTACGCGCACCATTCTGGGTGAATTTCATATATATATATTGAATTGCTGGGGAGGGTGTTTGCACTCGTCACTTTTCAAACGGATTTCGTCTTTGCAGGACATCAACGTATTAAAATACAAGGTTTTACAATTTTGACCCTGAGCTAAAAACCACCATCAACACTTTGGTGTTTTCAAATGGTGGTAGCCCCATCGTAAGTTAGGGTCAATATGCCTCTTGAGAAACATGAGCGCATTGGCCTTTTCTTTTTCAGTCGCTGGAACAAAATTTGCAGCGGTTGAAGGCTTGATGGTGGCGGTGTAGTCTTTCGCCACGAAAGTAGTCTCCACAGCTGCCCAACGATGGTACTCAAGTCCAGCTGAGTCCAAAAGCTCAAATTCAAGTCGAATTGGGTCCATCTACAAAAGAAAAGAATAATGGACATTAGTATGACTAGTTCCAGTACCATATTTAATGGTCGAAATTAAATTTTAGATACCAAATTTTTTGATGGCTCTAGAGGAAAAAGAAGCGATGATCATAACCCGTAAAATGATCGACAATACTTGGTCAATCGTTAATAATAATATCATACTCATATTGGTACAGGTGTTACGATTTTTTTTACAAATAACATTCAAAACTAATTAATTAAGCATATCATAGAGAAAACTAATTAATTAAGCGCACACAAGGATAGAATTATGTTAAAAAATAAAAACTAGATAATCAGGCAATCATCACATGCACAGAAGACAAACATGGATTTATTGTGTATATTATAAGCATATAAAAAAATCAACCCTCTTTTATTTCCTTTTGAGTAGCTTGTTTGATTATCTCTAGGTACCTTAGTTTGAAGAGCGCAGTTGGATTCTCTCCAAAACAGGCAGAAAAGTAAGTCTTTTGCGAAGCTTTGCAAGGTGAGTTTAGACCGAATTATGCATTTTGACAGCATATGCAAGATCTACCAAGTAGTTGGGATAGAAAACAATTATTCGTCTTGTTAAAGTAACCCTTTATACATGACGAGAACAGATGATGAGGGTACGAACCCTCCGGTTAAAATTTTGAGAGACTATATGTACCCAACTAGAGTCTCTCAACTCTCTTGTATTGTTTTGCCTACCACCAGAAAAACCTATGAGATTAGATCAAGCATCATTCAAGCACTTCCTAAATTCTATGTTAATGAGAATGAAAATCTTTACTACCATATTAGAGATTTTGAAGAATTGTGTGGTACGATGAAATTTAAGGACTTAGCTGATGATTATCTTAGACTTAGGTTGTTTCCTTTTTCCTTAAAGGATAAGGCAAAATCATGGTTAAATGGACTAGCTCCTTCATAAATTAGTACTTGGGATGGCATGATTAATCTATTATTGTATAAATTCTTTCCTAGGCATATAACTACTGCCATTCGTAAAAAATTGTATAGTTTTTCGCAACAAGAAGGAGAATCTCTTTATGATTATTTAGAGAGGTTCGATGATATCTTGCTAAAATGTACGCACCATGGATTTTATACTCCTAGGATCACATTGATTTTGTATGAGGGATTATATTTCAAAACACTGACTACGATAGAATCACTTTGTGGTGGTAATTTCCCAGATAAGACTACCGAAGAAGGTTATAAGTTTTTGCATGAAGTAGCCGAAAAATCCCAAGAGTGGGAGGATAGAGAACCCATAATGATTTGTAACAAAGGGGTTTACAGAGTTGACAATGAGTTCAACTCTGAGGCCAAGTTTTCTGTTTTGACACAAAGACTTGAGTCATTAGAAAGAAATGTTAATATTAAGCCTGTTGAGTTTGTTACACGTACATCTTCTATTCCTAGTGATTGTACTAACCAAAGAATTTCTAGTTTGGAAGAAAGTATGAGTTTGTTTATGCAGGATACTCAAAGATCTAAGGAGAGCTTACAACAACAACTAAATCATCTTGCCATCCAACTGAATGAACAAGATAAGGGTCAGTTCCCGAGTAAAATACAACATCACCATAAAGGTTCTTTTGAGGAAAGCACATCTGGTGCTAAGACGACTCATCATGACTATGCCTTCTCTACCCTAAGAAGTGTACGGGTCATAGATAACTATGTCAGTGGTTCCAATGAGAGAGATCAAGATAGGAACCTGCCTAACATTACACATGTCACTCCTTCAACACAAAAACAAACCATTGAAACCCGTAAAGGTAAATATGAAATCCCTTATGTTCCTCGTGCTCCTTTTCCTCAAGCATTACTACCTCGTAAGAAAGGAGCTAGCCCTATGACATCTTAGAAGTGTTTAAACAGGTTAATGTTAACATTCCTCTCTTAGATGTCATTAAACAAATTCCTTCTTATGCCAAGTTTCTAAGAGATATATGCACTGTGAAACGAAAATTGAATGTACATAAGAATGCTTTCTTTACTGAACAGGTAAGCTCGATTATTACACAGAAAACTCCACCCAAGTTTAAAGACCCAGGTTTTCCTACGATTGCCTGCACTATTGGAGAACATATGATTGAACATGCATTGTTAGATTTAGGGGCCAATGTGAATCTCTTTCCATATTCTGTGTATGTGCAATTAGAACTTGGTAAATTAAAACCCACTAATGTTACCCTCAAATTGGCTGATAGGTCCACAAAAATTCCTAGAGGAGTGGTAGAGGATGTTCTTATACAGGTTGAAAGTTTTATTTATCCCGTTGACTTTATTGTTTTGGATACTCAGCCCGTCTCTAATCCTAGTGGGCAGATTCCCGCCATTTTAGGTAGACCTTTCTTGGCTACCTCAAATGCGGTTATCAATTGTCGGAATGGAATCATGGAGCTTACTTTTGGAAATATGAAAATGGAGATAAATGTTTTTCACTTTTCAAATTCATCTTTGGTTTCTAAAACTTGTGAACATGTATGCATGATTGATAGTGTGAATGATTCTGCTTACTGTTACAACGGGAATCTCGAAAACATGTCTGAAAACTTTGCAGATTGTAAGGAGTGCACTAAATCTGAATTTTCAGATATTTTCTTATCTTATTCTGCCGATTCTGACAATCATCTTTTTCACGAAATTGCTGCGTTGAATCTCTCTTTCCATGATCTATCTACTAGTTTTCAGAGTACTTACATGAGTGTTGAGCATATGCATACTGGTCAGGTCATTCACATAAACAAGTTGGAATTGAAATATGTTTGTTTAGCTTCTTCCATCAACTCTAATGACCTCATGCTGATGCCTCTTATTCCTAGTGAACATAATGTGTCTAGCAATATCAGTTAAGTAGATTTAGAACTGGATTTAGGGTATACAACATATGTTGAATTGTTTGAACAAGGTGTACTTATTATCCGTGAGTTTGATTTACTTCGTATCACCACACATGACTGGGCATGTCCGGATTATGTTACGAGTAGGATATAATTCAGTTTGGTTACTTCTATGGGTACTCATGGTTATTGTTGCAGGTTCATAGTTGCAGCTGAACTTGTTTATTGGGTTGATCCCCAACTTTTCAGGCTTTACATATATGCTGGTAGGTTGCTGTTATGCATCATTCTTCACTTGGTTTGAGATTACTTGCTATTCGCAAGCAGGGAACAAATATCATTCGCTTCGTGGGAGTCAACCCATCAGATTTGTTCCCTTTACGCTATCTTTTATTCTTCTATTTGCCTAATGCATATTAGGAATTTTTCACCTTGAATTTTACTTTGAATGACTCAACTTACATTGAGGACAATGTAAGATTCAAATATGGGGGAGTGGTTATTAAGTATATATAGATTTGTGGTAGGCATTTTGTTATGAACTTAAAAAAAAACAATATTTGATTTTTATTAATAATAGCCCCTGGAGGCAGTCTTTTAGTAAAATAAAATAAAAATAAAAAACAATTTTTATTTTTTTTGCATGATATGACCAGCTGTTGAGCGGGTTTTAAAATTTTTCTTTTGCATGACATGACCAGCTGTTGAGCGGGTCTTTTTGATTATTCGTCTTGCTGTTTAACAAACATTTCTCTTCCAATGTTTAGTGGATTCGTCTTGCTGTTTAACAGACGTTTCTCTTCCACTGTTTAGTGGATTCGTCTAGCTGTTTAGCAGACATTTCTCAATCACTGTTTAGTGGTTCCGTCTAGCTGTTTAGCAGACGTCTCTCCATATCCACCTGTATAGCGGATATAATTTTTACTGTTTTGCTCGGGACTAGCAAAATATAAGTGTCAGGGAGTTTGATAAGCACGTAAGTGCGACATTTTTATACCCACATTTATACTAGCTAGGTCTCTATATTTAGCTAAAGTGGCGCGTGCGATTAACATCACCAGCATTGGCTCACAGCACAACGAAGTCAGGGCTCAACTCATGGTAGTCAGCGTTTTTTGCTTACAATAGGTCGTGCCATTGAAGGTAGCTCTCGGACAAGTCAGTAATGGGCTAGGTAGTCTTCATTTCAAGAACGTTAGGGGATTAGAGGGTGAGAAGGATAAATGGACGACGTGGCACCATTTCCACCACATCTTGTCCGTACCAAAACGAGAAGAAGACATTCTCATTTCTCAATCAAGCTGGTGGAGTTCTTAACAGAGAAAGGGATTTGAGAGCATCATCTTAAATGAATAATCGTCACCATCCAAGCAGCTGATGTTCGAAGGGTTTCTGTAGATGGAGATAGTGATTATGGTGCTGATCTGATGTTCTTCGAATTGATAAGGAAGATTGAGATTAAGAAGAATTTTGAATCCAGTTGCAGCTGGTAGAGATCGAATGAAGGACGAGTTTTGTTCTCTCAAACTAATGGTGGCTGTTGGAGCAGTTCTTGAGATGTAAATGGAGATGTAATTTAGGGATTTTGTATTTGAACAAGGTTGGGTTCACACTTGATTTGGTTTTACAGCAACGACAGATGGAATTGGGGTTCAATGATAATTACAGTGGTGGTTTTATCTTACAGCTGGAGATGGAATTGAACTGAGACAGCAGCGATAGAGTTAGGGGCTTGGGATGAACTGAATTCGGAGGAAGAAAATGGGTTCATTCTTCAACTGGTTTTAATCAGTAATGGCAACAGATGGAGAAGGTTTGTATGGAACGATTTGCAGTCGGTGTTGATGTGAGTGATTGGCAGCAAAACTGGGGAGCCGATGGGGGAGCAAAGAAGATGATGTTGAATTAGGTTTTGCTGTGGTTCAATGAGGGAGTAATAGTTGCTCGGATTGAGTGGTGTCTAGGGATTTCAGATCACCAAATCTGTGATATATGGCGCTGGGTTCAGGCCAAGGAGTTGGCTTGTGAATTTGAAATTCAGTTCTGTTAGTGGATTGGGGCCTTTGGAGTTTGCTGGAATGGTCCAAGTACGAGTCTTTCTGGCATCTAGAAATAGCCAGCGAGATGGATTGGAATGAGAGGGCCGTATACGGGGAAGAAAAATAGGGTTTGAGCATTTCTAATTGTTTTTCGATTCGATGATCTTATTGTTTACTTCATCAATTTCTATGGATTTTAAGAAATCCATGATTTGCTAAACCATTGTTTGGGTGAAAGGATGAACTCGTAGGTTTATTTGCTTGTGTTTTCGAACAAGGGTTTCTACCATTTGAACAAGGGTTTCTACCATTTGAACTTAATGCTAAAGTTTTGTCTCTCTATCAATGTTTTATTTTCTAATTATAATTTTTCATGTTCTATGCCATGTATAGTCCATTGTTAGGTTGTTAGAAGAACTCATTGAAACTTGATAATAATTTTCTTATGAGCATTCTCTCACTTTGTATGTCATGTATACCTAGTGGTTAGAAGTTCTACTCTAGGCTGAGAACAAATATATCTTTTTGTGAATTCTTGTCAATGAATCTTAAATGCCATATCTTCCATGTATTAGTTGTTAGGTTTACCACTATACATGAGTGAATGCGATATCTTGGTAAGATAACATAAGTAAACCTAGCCTACAACGGATTCCTGAATCCTTAACACCTTCACTACCTGGTTACATCTTTAATTTTAGTTTCGGAATCTTAGTTGGCGATCCCCAAATCTCTGAGTATTGAGTTTGATTAGCTAGTTGATTGTATTAGTTAGAAGTAATTTAGATCACTCCTCGTGGGAGCGAACCACATTTGCTATTGTGTACAATTTCGGCACCGTGCACTTGCGGTAAATCAAAGTCGGTTTACCTACCCATAAGTAACGGTATGGAATTTCTGCTCCACATGAGGTAAGTGAAGAATTGCCTCTAATGATTTATGAGAAGTATTACAAATACACACACTTAGTTTGGAACAAAGATTGATAATTCTAAAGTGTCAAAAATTATATGATGATGATGATGATCAGTCTTGTAGTGACTCTATGTTCCAGGCAGATTTTGTAGGTGACCCTGTGGATGATTGTGTAGATGATTTGCCTAATTCCATAGATGAATCTATCTCACAAGATAATTCACCCAACTTAGAGGTTGTTTCTAGACCCCTAGACTTCCAAAAGTTACCTAATTTAGGGTTAGAATTGTGTGCTTCTAAAATTTTGTTGGATTACTTTGCATCGAAATACCCAGAATACGTCCCTATTTCTGATACCGTGCATGAGCCAATTGACAATTTCCCAGTCCCAATAGTATCCCCATATTTTGTTCTTTACACACTTCCTTGTGTAATAAAAACTAGGTTTGGGAGTAATGCTCTATTTCTAACAGTTTCAGTGTCCTCACATTTTCAGAACATAATCGTGAAGCTGTCGTTTGTAAATACTGTATTTTGGGTTGATCCCCAGATTTTCAGATTGTAAATTTTTGGGGATCCTTTTTGTACATTCCAATAGGTATTTTTATTTTATTTTTGTTATTTTTTTAACATTTTCGTTTACTTTTTGCATCTTATGAATTTCCCATCTTAATTTTTGCGTTGGATGACTCAATTACATTGAGGACAATGTAAGATTTAAGTGTGGAGGAGCGGTTAACTTTTTACTTTAATTTTTCAGGAATTTCCTTACAAATTATGATCGGCTGTTTTGCGGGTCTATTGTAGGTTTGTAGGTATATTATGACCAACTGTGTAGCGGGCCTAAAAATAATAACAATAAATATGATTGTTAGAATTATGACCAGCTGTGTAGCAGGTCTTTTTTTTTCTTGCATGTTATGACCAGCTGTGTAGCGGGTCTAAAAAAATTAAAAATAAAAAAAAGATTATGATTGTTAGGGTTATGACCAGCTGTGTAGCGGGTCTAAAAAAATAAAAAATTATGACTAGCTATGTAGCAGGTCTCTCTCTCTCTAATTATATGACCATCTGTGTAGCGGTCAATTTTCTGTTTTGCCCGAGGACTAGCAAAATATAAGTGTGGGGGAATTTGATGAGCACGCAAGTGTGACGCATTTTCACCTATAAATACATTAGTTGTGACTCATTTTATCACTAATAAACTTGTTGTAGGTGTTTTTGGGCAATAAACATTTTGGAAAAATCAGCTCGAAAAGTTGTTATTTGCACCCGGAGGACACATGTTATTCAGACTTTCAATGTTGGATAAGGGGCACCTCAATTACTAAGGGCACATTATTTACTATTCAGAACCTATTGCTATTCACATTCCATCACTCAGGATAAGGGGAAACCTTCTTCTTCGTTTGAATTTTCAATTTTAGCGAGAAAAATGGTGGCAGAATTAGGGTATGGCTTTTGGAGGTGTTCGAGTGAGACTTAATGGCTGAAATTGAATGGATATATTCCTTTTGGTTAAACAGTCTTGGTAAGGTCTTTGAATTGGATCGAATTTGGCTATAGTGATCGATTTGAAGAAAAATATAAAAATACTTTTGGCGGGAAAGTGGTGCAGTGAACTAGAAGAATTTGATTCAAGAATTGAACGTGATTTCATGAGATTCAGTGGCTGAATTTGAATGGGTTTATTCTTTTGGGCTATAAAGGGATGATGTATGTGTTGGTTTCGATCCAGTTGGGATGGATACATATTCGAAGAAAACAGGGAAGTCATAATAACCCGAAAGTTTCTGTGAAGGATTGTGGGGAGTTCGAGAGAGACTAAATCTCGGATTTGGATTGGAACCAGTCTGTTTCTACGAAACAGGGTTGGTATAGTTGTTTGTTTCGACAAGACTTGGCTGAATCATCAAACAGGGAAGATTTATTTTGATTTTCATTAAACATAGTTGAAATATTCTCGGGATTTTGCGAGTAATTGCGTGTGACCTGTGTGTGTTGTAATCAATCTGTTACATGTTTGGATAATGACTCAGCGTGTTGAATGGAGTTACGAAGCTGCAGACGCGTGAGAATATTAAACATGAAGGAAAATATCCCCGAGTTAATGGTTTTACAATGAGAAGATATGAGAGTTTATTACGAAGATGTTTGGGTGTGACTATATAAAGGCGTGTTATGACTCACAGGAGAGTATTGAGTGATAGGAGTGAAGACCAGAGGGTTGCAAAGCAGATTTCTCTGCTGCGGAGAAGAAAAAGAAGAAGAAGAATATTTGACGTCCATTGACTGTCGCAGAGAACTGTCTTTTATAAACAGTACTCGTAACAGTCAGTTTGGCACACTTATTTTGAATTTGCAACAACTCTTATAACGGTGACTTCTGTAACGCCAATATAACGTTGCAGATTCATTGTACTTTTAGTTTTCTTCAATAAAAACACCATTTGAGCTATGAATTATATTTTTGAGTGTGTTTTCATAATGAGAAGCTAGACCCTACACTGGGTCGACGGAGGAATCCGAATTTCATACATGGGTAAATTTATTTTATTTTCTATATGACTTTTGCACTAATTAAAATAGAATTATGATTTGAATTAATTAGTTATCATTTTATTTGATGGGTCATGCTTGCTTAAATGTTTGACGTCCCATGCTTACGATTTATAACTAATATTTTGAGAATTTACTTAGGAAAAATAAGAGTCGACGTTATTTTATTTATTGAGCGACAATTGTTGAGAATAAATAATTGAGCCTTATGATATGAATTTGGTGGAATCCTAGTCCCAGTAACTCTCGCTTTTATTCATTAAATCCTTAATTTTAATCTTCACAAGTCTTAGAGTTCGAATCTATTTACTACAACAAATTAAAAATCACATCAAGAGGCTTGATAGAATAATGTGCTCCACTAAATGGTTTCTTGAATACTCGTCTGTCGACGTGCTATATCTGCCTAGGTGGTCTACTGACCATGCACCTATTTTGTTTATGACTCATAAATAGCTTAAGAAGAAAAATAAGGTGTATAAATTTGAACAAATTTAGCTTGACCATCTTGACTTTATAAAGGTGGCAATTGAAGCTCGGAACAAAGTTGTTAGTGGTATTACTGCTATGCTCAATGATATGGTTGAGATTTTTAAAAATTGGATCAAAAGGAATTTGGGCATATATCTAATGAAATTGCAATAGCTCGTAGGAAACATATTGAGATTCAAAAAATAATGCAGTTAAGGGATGTTAGTAACATTTGAAAACAAATTATAGACCATTTGCATCATCTTATAGACACATTTGCTTACAAAAAAACAAAACATATTGACACTGAGATAAAATTTATAGGGCAAAGGAATCATTCCAAATGAATTCATTTTTTGACCGGAACAAGCTTTGGAATGTCTAAGTTATACCCCCAAAAGAGTAGTTCTTTATCCGGTGGCTCCTCTTCAACATGATAGCAGCGTCGAATAACATTGATATATTTATTATCAATTTTGACAAAACTTGCAGACTTTATTGTTTAACTAATGAGACAATTAACTATTTCTTCCTTCAGTCCGCTGCAGACCAAGCATTCTTATTTGCTTCTTCCCTAGAAATTAGAGTTTGTGAGCTCCCCAACTTCCACATTAAATACCTTGTTGCTCAATCTTTTATATGTTAAAAATGGTGGTCTGAGTATCAGCTCTTGCGTCTGCCTTCTCTGATGTTGGTAGAAAGTGAGGAACAAACTTTCGTTCGAGGGAATAAAAACTTTCACCATAATTATCTCCTCTCCTTTTAATGCGAGCAAGAGAATATCAAAGCTTTACCATTCATAACCGTTAGATTTCCCCACATTAATTTTTAGCCATCAGATCTAGGAATATTCTATAAAAGATTCCCGTCACAAAAAGATTTTCGTCACATTTCCTTCACAAACTATCCTTATCAGTTGGATCATCCATCAACCGTTAGATCTTAAAGGAGTGATATAAAGAATATTTACAAGGACCTAAATGTAAATTGTTCAGAAATACTGTATTTACAAAAATTTCATTTTTATAAAAATTAAGATAAATAATTAAAAACTTCGCATCTTTCAAACTATACGTCGGATTTTTGTGAATTTTATATATTCGGAAAGCTCTTTGAGTTATCTGCGCAACGAGCGTAAATAATAATATCAAATTTTTGTTTTTCAAATTTTCTATGTTTCTCCAAATTTTTGTGTGGTTTTCCTTGAAAGTTAGACATGGTTGTTGGTTCAAGGATAAACTGGAAAAATCTGTAAAAAGAAATTGATCGATTCATAATATTATATAATAAAAAATAACGATTAATTTTCAGATGAAAAGTAATACCTCCGTTTCAAGAAAAGTGATATTTTACTCTTTAGGCAAAAATCAAAAGATAAAAGTACAATTTTTCCTGAAAAGGGAGTATAACATATAGTGTCGAAGCATCACCAAGTAATATGCAAGGTATGTAAAAATAGTGTGGTGGATGTGCAAAGCACATGCCCACTACTTGTTATTCGTAAAGCTAACAACCAGTTTGGGATGTTTGGGGAAGCACCATCATACTCTTCTGCAAGGTGATTTATATGATTAACATCTCTCCTCGGAAACCACTTGAAGCACGACAACCAAAGTTAATGTTGACGCAGGTTGCAAAGATGGGAAATAAAGATACAGAATCAGTGGTGAAAGATAAGCCTACCTGCAGAGCAGGTTAAGATTGTTTTGAAACTGATTTTTCCCTCTCACGTGTGTGTTAGATGTCTCACGTGTATAAGTCGGTCAGGTGGTGTACGTTAGTGTGTCATTAAATACCCCACCATTGTGTTATGTGTCTGTAAGGAAAAGTTCATCTTCTTTGTAAGATAAATAGTGTATGTTCTAAATGAATATCTATGTGATTGATACAATGTGATTATGGTATCAGATACCGTAGGTTAGGGTTTCTCCTTTTCCATTTTCAATCCTTTTTGATTCATCTCTTGAATCTGTTCATCAGTAATCTGGTCTTCTGTATCAATCCAAGAAGATTTGCTGCTTACAATCTTGTTTGATTTAATTCAAGATTCTCCAATCTGCTACATTGTTTATCAGTTTCTTGATTAACTTTTCCTCTTCTTGATTTTTTAATCTGTGTTCTTCGTTGATTCTTCCACAATGGAGAATCCAACTTCAAACTCGTTTGCTTCAACTCCCCTAAATCAACTTACAAACTTTGTACACCTCAAACTCAAAGATGATAATTTCATCACCAGGAGGAATCTAATGAATCCTGTTATAGTCAAGTACAAAACTCATGAAATTTCTTGATGGATCTTATCCATGTCAAACTCAATTCACCAACATTCGTAATCAGCAAAACGGAATTGAGAATCTTCTTTATTCAGATTGGATGGATGAAGACTCTACAATCATCATGTCGATTAACTCAACAATATCAGATTCTGTTATTTCTTATTTCTTACTTCTCCAGATCTACTTCTTCTCATCAACTCTGGACTAGTATTGAGGATCGTTTTGCAAGAGCATCATCAACTCACTCAATTTAGCTTCATACCAAATTACTCTCGCTAACACAAGGTGATCGATCCGTTCCCTCTCTCATCAATGATATCAAGTCTTTATCATATCAATTAGCTGCAGCAGGTGAAATAATTTCTGACAAAGAACTTGTTGTTATTACACTCAAAGCTCTTAACTCAGATTATATTCCTTTTGCTACTTCTATGAGGCATCGAAACCCACCGATTACAAGTATAAAATTACATAAAAATTTATTAAGTGAAGAAATTGTGGTTAGTGAGAGACTCAAAACCACTAAAGAATCTGCTGATGCAAAGGCATTTATGGCTTCTAGCGGAGGATACAATCATTACACTAGAGGTAGTTACAATCATAACAATAGAGGAAATTATAGAGGCAGAGGCTATTCTGGTTTTTCAGGTGGTAGATATCCTAATCCAGCAATATTCAACAAGAACTTTTCAGAAAGAGGTTATTCCACTAATGATAAACCACCTCCATGTCAGATTTGTCTATCTCCTGAGCATCTTGCTCCAAATTGCAGTCAAAGGCTAAATTTCTCTTATCAAGGCATAAGTACACCATCTAATCTGAGTGATATGCTAGCAACTGCTGAGATTTTTGATAATTCAGAAGAATGGATTGCAGACAGTGGTGCCAACAATCACATTTCCTCCAACAAGGATGATTTTCAAGATGTTACTCCATATGATGGCTCAGAACAGATTCAAACTGCTAGTGGAGAAGGTATGTGCATTACACATAAAGCTCACTCAAGTAGACTTTCTAATGATCATTCATTCTTTCTAAAAGATGTTCTTATAGTTCCTAAGTCATCTCATAATCTTTTGTCTATTCATAAATTCACCTTATACAATAACTGTTCTTTAACAATTGATTCCCATGGATTTTGTGTGAAGGATCTTCAATCTGGGAAGCTCCTTTTCCAAGGGCCACATAAAAATGGCTTATATCCCATTTCATTTAGCTCAACCTACCATGGTCTCACCTCCACTCTTTCGTGATCCAGCTTTGCTCCATAGAAGATTTGTACATCCATCATTTCAGACTCTTCAAAAGTTATGTACCAAAATAGGATTGACTAATGTCTCTAATAAACCTTTCTTTTGTACTGAATGCAAATTATGAAGATCTCAGAAACTCCCTTTTCATCTTTCTATTAATACTGCAACTAAGCCACTAGAACTATTGCATATTGACCTTTGGGGTCCTTTTCATGTAGCATCTACTTCAGGTGTGCTGTATTATGCAAATATAGTTGATAATTTTACCAAATATTGTTGGCTTCTTCCACTCATATCTAAAGCAGACTTTAAACATGATTTCACTACATTTGTTACTAGAATTGAAAACTTACTTTCTCACTCTGTTATAACTATAAGAACTGAGAATAGTGGTGAATTCCTTAATAACTTCATTCTTTAATTTTGTGATACAAAAGGCATTACACATGAACTGACTTGTCCTCACACACCAGAACAAAATGGTGTAGCTGAGGTTAAACATAAACATTTTCTAGGGATTACAAGAACTCTTCTTTTTCAAGCTGGTCTTCCACCTTCTTTTTGGGTAGAAGCTCTTCAAACTGCCAATTATCTTGTAAATAGAGTTCCTACTAGATCTCTCTCATTTCAAACACCTTTTAAAGTCTTATTTCATAAACAACCCGATTATAACTTTCTTAAATCTTTTGTTTGTGCTTGCTTTCCTTGGATTAAGCCATATACCACAAACAAACTTGAACCTAGAAGCAAACATTGCATTTTTCTTGGCTACAGCCTAAATCAAAAAGGTTATAGGTGTCTTGATCCAGTTTCAGGTAACATTTATATCTCAAGACATGTTTCTTTCAATGAATCATATTTTCCATCCAAAACTCTCACATCTGAAACTTCATCTCCTCATTCCCCTTTAACTTTTGATCATTCCTCTAGTGTGCCACTTTCTGCTGATCCAACTATTGTTGCTTCCATTCTTCTACTACTCTTATTGTTATTATGAATGATCACAACATGACTACTATGGGAAAAATAGGCATATACAAACCAAAATCTTACTTTGCTACAAAACATCCATTGCATGTTGCTTTATTATCTACTATTCCCGCTTGTATCGCTGCTGCTAACAAACTAGCTGTCTGGAAAGTTGCTTCTGTAAATGAATATACTGCTTTTCATAATGCTGGAACTTGGTCTTTAGTACCACCTGAAGCTAGTCAGAACATTATTAGGTGTAAGTGGGTATTCAGGATTAAATATCATCCTGATGGTAGAATTGATAGACACAAGGCAAGACTTGTTGCCAAAGGATATCATCAACAGCAAGGTCTTGACTTTGAAGATACTTTCAGTCATGCAGCTAAGCCAACTAATATAAGGATTATTTTGTCAATAGAAGTGCAATTTAATTGGCCTATTCACCAACTGGATGTTAGCAATGCTTTCCTTCACGGTGATTTGAAGGAGACTGTTTATATGGCTCAACCACCTGGCTTTGTGGACCCTGATAAACCTAATCATGTATGTTTGCTGCATAAGGCTATCTATGGAATCAAGCAAGCTCCTAGAGCCTGGTTTGAGAAGCTCAGCACTGCTTTAATTTCCCCGAAGTTTGTTAACTCAGTTGCAGATTCTTCATTGTTTGTTCATAAGGATGGTGACCAAATCACAGTTGCTCTTGTCTATGTTGATGACATTATGCTCACTGGCTCTTCAACATCTTTTATACTTCATGTTATATCTCAGCTACAATTGCAATTTCCAATAGAGGATTTGGGTCCATTGCACTACTTTTTAGATCTTGAAGTTCAAAGGAATTCTGATTCCTTATTCTTATCTCAAACAAAATATGCAGTGGATCTTCTTAACAAATTTCATATGGAAGGTTCCAAGTCCTGCAAAACTCTTATTGCTGTTTCAGAGAAATTATCTAAATATGATGGTCTACTTTTAGATAATCCAACTGAGAACATGTCATTGGTAGGAGCATTACACTATCTTACTTGGACAAGGACTGAGATATCCTTTGCAGTCATCTTAGTATGTCAGTGCATGCAACATCCAAGAACCTCTCACCTAGTTACTTCCAAGATAATCTTGAGATATGTGAAAGGTACTCTGGGTTATGGTATTCACTTTACAAAAGGCAATTCTTTTCTACTTGGCTTCTCAGATGCAGATTGGGCTGGCAATGTTGATGATAGAAGGTCAACTGGGGGGCATTGTGTTTTTCTAGGGCCAAACATCATTTCTTGGTCCTCAAAGAAGCAGACCACAGTGGCTAGATCAAGCACAGAAGCAGAGTACATGACTCTTGCTCACAGTGCAGCAGAAATAGTCTGGATATGCTACATTCTCAATGATCTTCACTTGAAGTTGCCTGGAGTTCCAAATCTTGCTTGTGACAATATTGGCTCTTTATCATTGGATTTTAATCCAGTTTTCCACTCCAGAATGAAACATGTCCATTTGGACTATCATTTTATTAGGGATCTGGTACAATCTAAAGCCTTGGATGTCTTTTATGTCAATACAATTGATCAGATAGCAGATATTTTCACTAAGGGTCTTCATGTTCCAAGGTTCAGTTTGCTCAGATCCAAGCTTCATGTCAGCTCACTGCCCTTCAGCTTGAGGGGGGATAAAGACACCGAATCAGTGGTGAAGGATAAGCCTACCTGAAATGCATGTTAAGATTGTTTGAAACTGACTTTTCCCTCTCACGTGTGTGCTAGTTGTCTCACGTGTATAAGTCCGTCAGGTGGTGTACGTTAGTGTGTCACTAAATACCCCACCATTGTGTTCTGTGTCTGTAATGAAAAGTTTATCTTCTTTGTAAGAGAAATAGTGTATATTCTAAATGAATATCTATGTGATTGATACAATGCCATTAGGAAATAGTGTCACTGCAGTTGTTGAAAGAGGATAATCTTGTGGCGGCTGAAGTATTTGGCCTTTCCGGACCCATGTGTTCGTGCTATCCCACACGGTCACGCGTAAAAGAGTTATAAGATAGTGAATCGATGGATGTTGGATTATGCATTCAAAAACTTGATTGTGGGTTAGTCATTCTTGCATTTTTATTACAACTGTCTAAGATTTATAATTTTATGTTGATCTTTATTATATTTTTGATTTATTATTCGATACGATTTATTGTTGATGAGTTGGTCGAATCACCTCTGAACTTTTTGGGGAAAATTGTGTTGTACCATGTAAAATCATGGATCAGGAAATCGATGG
Source organism: Papaver somniferum (assembly GCF_003573695.1). NCBI lineage: Eukaryota > Viridiplantae > Streptophyta > Magnoliopsida > Ranunculales > Papaveraceae > Papaver > Papaver somniferum. Next base: position 154,258,840 of record NC_039363.1, on the reverse strand, counting down.
TTTTAGAATTGATTTTTTTGTTGTAATTTAGAATCTGGAAATCAAAAACCCAAATCTCAACTCGCACCTATAAAAAAGATGAAAAAAAGAACTCAATTTTGTGATCATTTGCAAACTGTAATTTCATAAAATCATCTTAGAATTAAGTTGATTTTCACAGGATTTAGACATGGATCTTTCAGAGAATTAAACAAGACCAATATCACCACGTAAAATCAAATCCATCTTCATTGAATTAATAAGACATTGTAAGGACTGAATTTCATTTGAATCAGAACATATTCAATGGAACGTTATTATGAAGGGTAATGAAAAGGTTACGGTTAGGGTCTAGAGGACTAATATTAAGGGCATTATCATTTCCATATGTTGTTTTTCGTTTATCGAAGAATTTATAAGATGCAACTCTAATGGAGGATTATTTGTTGGTGTTGGATTCGGTCGATCCTCCCATGTAAACATTGTTTTTTTTTAACTTATAACTGCGTAGATGTGAAAGAGTTTTGCAAATAAGCTTTTTATGACAGTTGTTTCCCTTGAAAAGATGGCTTGCTTTTATGATCCAAGGGTTGAGAAATTGCTAGCTCATAAATTTATCCCACGCGTCCATTGTGTTATCGAAGGCGACACACCCAATTAGTGGTTGAAGCCAAACTCTTCCAAGCTCCCTTACTGGCAAGTCAGACCAATTCTGGCTAACCTCGAGACACTTACTCGTAGTTTTGTAAATATTCAAGTAGAAATTAGAGTTTAATCCCGTATTAGTTGGGCTTTAGACACTCTATTCCTGTCCACTCAAGCCTAGTACTAGGAGGTCCAAATTTGCCAAATCCTGAACGAGTTAATCTTTTTTTTAAACAATTTAGTCCAAATCTTATATTTTGCCCTGCCTGAAATATCCATCACGGATTTTACTTCTTCGTAATTCAGTTTCTAGTTTTTCATTTCCATGACTGAAACAACTCTCAGGCGAAGAACAAATCCTAAACCTAATCTCTTCTCCGTGAAATTTCAATTTGCAAACATAAATTTGAGAATCAAATAAACAATTGATTCAACTCGAAAACCTAAATCGTTATCATCAACAACTTTGAAGATTAATCAATCCAAGAGAAAACTTGATGAGATCAATTTCAACATTGAAGAGGTAATCGTTGAAAATGATTGAAAAGATAAGTTTAATCTACTCTTATCATTTAGTTTGATCGCAACTGTTAGTTTATCTCACAAATAAATAACGGTATCGTGTACTATTTTTCAATGACCTAAAATCTATCTTCATATGTAGCTCAATCTCCTCGGCCGTATCTCTTCAGCTGAATTTCTTCAGTTAGTTTCCATGGAGAAATCAGAGTCATCAACATCAGAGAAGTGAACGAAACTCCCACCATCACCAAAGGTACGCAACACCCTAGCTTGTTTTCCCATATGTTTGATGGTTTCTGTAACTCCAAAGTAACTGTGAAGTATAATATCTTCTTGTTTGTTTTTCTTTAGACAAGAATCAGTGGGTTACACTTTCGTGTTTGTAATTAGATGGTAATTCTGATCACTAGCTAGTCATGGCCAGTAGCTGCAACTTTAGATTTTGTATTAATAAAGAGAGTATTATTCATAATTTTTCAGGCAGTTATATCCTTGTTTAAGGTGTCATATCTTGCTTTAGTCAGCCAATATCTCACATACATCCTTTTCTAAGATCGATATCTTACTTTAGTTAGTAGAATATATCCTTGTAATTGTCTATGCTGATGTGGTTGTAGATAGTGATAAAAAAGGATTCGTTTCTCGTACTTGTGAAGGATACCTTAAGAATTAAATTCTAAACTAAAATAGAAAACTCACTGAAAAATAAAATAAACTCAGACAAAGATGATATCAATATTAAAAGAACACTAAGGCTAAGATTCCATTATTTTCCAAGTTCAAAGTGATTCAATCCAATATTTATAATTATGCAATTTTTTGCGTTTAATTTGATTCTAAAATATTGCAACAAGTAGATTTCCAAAATAACAAGTGTAAACCCAAAGCATAGAACATCAAAAACCTAGGTCCAAGTATGTTCTATCAAAAGAAATAACAATTGCTTAACAAAAATCATTCAATCAAGGAAAATAATCATAAAAATAGTTGCAATAGTTAAATAAATAAAAATATACTACTTTTTGTTGGAAAAATAGCTTCCTCTGTTGCCTCAGCAATGGGGTTTAGCTCCTCATATTACACTACACCATATTCTGTGATTAGTAAGTAAAATTCGTAACCAACATGTTGCCGTTACTAATTCGTAACTTGGATATTTCAATTACGAAAATTTAGTAACGTTTCTGTTCAGTTTCGAAATAAGCCTAGTTTAGTAACGGCCCAGCCCATGTTACTATTAGAAACTGCTAGGAAAATAATGTGCCTAGAGTTCGTGTGCGGGGTAACACAAGGCCTCATATTTCCGCCCAAATATTAGTAACTGTTTTCAACTTCAAAGATAATTCTTCCCCCTCTCCAGTCCAACCACATTATCTTCTTTTCTATTCCTTCTTCACCGAGCAAGCAGAGCAGCCACTTCTTCTTCTTCTATTCCTTCTGCTCGACTCACCACCATCACACTGTTTCGCTGATACCAGCGCCATAATCTGCCTTCTTCTTTTTCTTAAATCAATTTTTCTTATAACCCTCTCGTTTTATTTCTACAGTAGAACCCTAGATCCAGGATTTCTGTTTCTTATCTAAGGTTTCAATTATATAGATGAGCAAGAGATTCCTTTGATTAATCTACAGGATGATGCGGATTAAAAACAAATGCATGAAATCATTTCGATTAATCTACACGAGGTTCTTAATCAGGTGATGTTTCATTGTTGGTTTGATTTTTATTACAAATTCGAAGTTCAGTTAATGTTCAGGCGATGTTCTTAATGGGATTCGTTTGAACATCTTAGTTAGAAATCGGCAATTTCTTTTGCAAGGTAAAGGATCCTTTCTTCTAAATCATTGGGATAATCGGAACAATCGATCTGAACACTAGTAAAATCAGATTTCTTTATTTAATTTTGAAGATGGTTAAGAACCCTAACTTTGTTTCTGTTGTTTGATAGCCACTAGAAGGTGGACCAGCTAAAAAATTACCTAAGTTTGGAAAACCATTGGATACTTCATAGTCTGTTTTGTATATTGGTTTCTATGAAAAGGAAATGGAAGGTATGATTTCATTGAGACATTTGAATCTACTTTGTGATTTCCATATTTTTAGTTTAGATTTCTTATTTGTTTTGAGTTTGGGTTTTGATTTTCTTTATTGTAGAGTTTTTAATGCAATTTAGTTTTATTAAGCGGTGGGAATAAGAAGGCTTGTTTAGCTTTAATGTTTTGCTCATGAAATTTTAAAGGCATGCAATGAATTGGAATTTTTTCTCTTACTGATCAGGGGATCCCTTGGCCTCTACTTGACCAGCTTTAATATTCTGGGAGCTCAGTATATCATTATGAATATGGCAACCACCTTTCTGGTGGAATCCCTTATCCACCAATGCATTTGTCCGGTGGACCTTCACCATATTTCAGCGGATCTGTGATGGGACAAGGTACAGCCCCTTTTCTTTCCTCTTCCTGTCATGCTAAAGACAATGCTTTATTTAGGATTAGTCATCTCTTTGCTGAAAATTTCACCACTACAATTTAATTTTTGTTTATAGACTATTGTTGTCACTCTCCGTTGTTCGTCGACTCATTGTTGTCATTCTCTGTTGCCTTCTTGCCCGATTCAGGTGGTATGTCAGGTGGAATGTCAAGTGGGATGTACCAAATGCCCGTTATAATGATAGTTTTTGTTTGGGTTTGCCAATGGGTCATGCTGCTATGGTTGGTTCTAATTGTTCTTTATTTTATTTCTTTTCCTATTTTCAGTTTTTTTTATCTTATGTGACAATGAACAGATGCCTGGGATTATGCAGGGTTCAAGGTCAGGGATATTTCAAGACGAAAATCCTCCAAGAAAGTCAGTCAGTAAGCATTTTTAAAGTTGTTATGGTAAATGTTATTGCTTAATTTTTTGTTGTCAGAGCATGTCCTATCATATATTGATGTTCTCGCTAATTTTTCTTTTGTGGAAACTCTGTAGACTCGATGCGCGACAATGACTGGACTGGTTCGTTCTCCCAATCAGCGAACAACTTCTGTTTTTCTCAACTTGGTCATGAAAAAGCTTTTCAATGATAAGGTCAAACCTTACATTCCTGATTTCAATCTTGCGTTAGACCACTTCTGCATACATGCCGGTGGAAGAGCCGTTATTGATGAATTGGAGAAGAACCTACAGTTGCTTCCTTTATGTGGAGGCTTCTAGAATGACCCTTCACCGGTTTGGGAACCCCTCTTCGAGTTCCATATGGTATGAATTGGCTTAAATTGATGCCAAAGGAAGGATGAGGCAGGGGAACCGAGTCTGGCATATTGCTTTGGAACCGAGTCTGGGAAGATTGCGTTGACAGGTACCCTGTGCAAATAGCCTTTAGTTAAAAAGCATTCTCTTGTTAGATCTCATCTAGGAAAAGTTGATAAAATAATGTTCTACCCAATTGTGTGGTCTCTAAACTTTTATTCGTGATGTGTTCTTTGTTATTTGATCATGAGTCATGGTCTGAGTCTATTCCTGTTATATTTATACTGTTGCTGAGGTGGTATGGGTTCTTGGATGCTGTTCTTGTATTGTATTGCTTTAGGAAGTCTATTGCTTGCATACAACTATGGTTGTAGCATTGCGAACGTGCTGATAGGTGTTTCCCTCTGTTTCAATTCCGGCAATATCTGTTCTTTTTCCTTATAATTTTTTCACCCATACTCTCCCAGGTGAAAAAAATTGTTAACAGGAGGTGTTCATATACTATTATTTTGTCAGGATTTATATAGAGATGTAGGTAGACATTGGAAGAACATAAAAAATTTGTGTAGGAAAGAACATTTGATATGGCATTTAACTATCATGTCCAATTGTCCTTGTACAATTTGAAGCTCGATTGTACTTTCTCATCTGTCTTGTAGGCGGTATATTCGTACCTCGACTACCTCAATGGGTATCTGTTTTGCATAATTCAAATTATACGTTATCTCTTTGTTTTCTCTTTTCAATGTCACGAGTGTAAATGAATTAATGGATGGGTACAGGATGTCCTCATGGTTCTTTGTTATGGATCAAACTTAGTACTTTTCTTGACTCTTTCTTTAATCATTTTTTCTTAGTTGGCTTGCTCAATTGTATGCGTAACTTAAATCGTGCTGCGAGTTTAGCTTTGTACATATAGTTAATGCAGTTTGAACTATTATACCATTATTGTGTTTTTGGCTAGGTTCTTACTCTCTATCTGTGTAGTACAACACTCTCTCTTATCCGTTTCTCGCACAAGGGTGGTGTGTCCCGGCATAGTCATGTGGCTATTATGCAACTAGAATCTGTTTCATAGAATTCTGTTGTTATTTGGTAGTTGCAAAGGAGAATGTTGTTTACCTTTTCATTGGTGTAAAAATTTCTACCGTAAGTTCGTAACTCATTTCAAGTTCTTTTTAAGGTGAAATGGAGAGGGCACGAGGAAAATGCAGAACAAAGTCCACAGCTGGCTGCAGGTATACATGTAAACTCTAGAAATCAGTGTGATGTTGTTAAAACTCTTTTGCTTATTAAATGATTTAATTTTCACATTGTTGTTAAAACTCTTTTGCTTATTAATAGTGAGATTATAATTTTATCTAATTGTTTATATGATTAGGATTTTATATGTACTTCAGGTTTTGATTTGAATGTAACTCATATTTTTCGTTAGAGATTCCTAAACTGAAACTTTTTTGTATCCAGCCAAGCAAGCTACAAAGAAATGCCATGGAACGACCGTTTGATTGATATTAGAAGACAAGCAAGAGTTCCATCCCCAAATCATTTAATATCTGCCAGCGAAGAAGGTAATTTCGTAATCCAAAAGTTTTTTTTTTATGAGTACTCACACATCAGTTGTTCTTATCATATGCTAATCTAACAGGTCATCATGAGAGACATAATTCGAGTCAATAGCTAATGTGAGTCAATATACAAATGTTGTTTATCTTGGAATTGTATTCATGTAGCTTGTGTTTTATTTGTCCTGTAGCTTTTTGACATTTTTATATTATTTGTTTGATAGTTTTTAGCCAGTAGGTGCAAAAATGATGTGGACATTAGCGTATCAATTTAATAATGTCAGCAAATAAAATTAGCATAAATTTTGGTTGTTCTGTAGCTTTTGTATTTTGTTCTTCACTTAGGAAATTTTTCCTGTCCTGTAGCTTTTGTACTAGCTCTTCATTTTGGTGCTTGACTGTACACAGCTGGTTGTTAGAGAAATTACCACCAGTACTGTAGCTCCAAGTTAATTGAGTTTTGAACAAAATTGAAATTGTAGAAGTCACGAATATAAAAATAGCACCAGGACTTATGTTAGACTTGCCAGATCATTCAATGAGGGATGTAACCACCAAGGACTTATTTCTTTTCATTTTTCCTCAATGATCTTGCATAGTTGTTTCTTTTAAGTTTATCGTTTATTTTTATGGTGTTTATTGATAGTGTCGTCGTTAACAATTGATATACAATTATGTTTACAGGGGCACAAAAGGGTTGATTAAGCAAGTACGTTCTATACAAGGCCTGTCAAATCTTATATCTTGTGCATTTTCAGGTAAAACTCTTCGTTAGACTCTCCATCTTGTTCCCTTTATTCTTATGAATGTTTGAGCTGTAGAATGAACAACAGCTGATGCTCTTTTCTTTTGCGATCTAAACTTAGTAGTTTTACTAGTCGCTTTGATTCCTATTGTATTTTTTGTAACAACATGAAAACTGAAACTGCAGCTCATCTTTTTATCAATTGTGATTTTACTAAAGTTGTGGTTTGGTATGGGTTTAAGTTTTCCCCTTGTGCATCGCTTTTGCAGAACTCTAGCCATCTCTGGTGGTGACTAATCATGTTAGATGAACAACTGAAGAAGAGGGCATCGGGTAATTAACCATTACAATGTATTTCATTTTGTTGCAATATAGGTTCTATGTTGTATCAGTACTCAATCTTGTGTATTACTTGTTTCTTATCTTATGAAATCCAACATAGTAAGTTCAAATGTTTTGTCTTGTGTGTATATGGTATACGAGAGTTTGCAAAACTCTATTTCTAAATCCATTGTTTTCTTGCTTGCAGAAGAAGCAGTTATCAGGATTGTTGAGGACAAGTTGATATCCAATTAGATAAAGAAACAAGTGGATTCAGGTAATCTTGTTGGCACTGCTGGAACTCTTAGATTTTAAGATGAGAAAAGAGTCACCTGCCTATACTTGGCAGTTATGAATCATCTGACAATTGAACCTAAGTATCATTGAACAAATTGATAAACATAAATAATGATTTGAACAATGTTTGCTTCCCTTTTTTCTTTGTGGAATGAATGTCTAGTAGAGTGACTTCTTTTGAGTGGAATGTTTGAATGTAGAATGAATGTTTAAAGTTTGTAAAATGAATGTTTGAATCGGATTGAATGACAAAAATTCCAAGGTGATATGGTACTTACAGGGTAAAATAAAATGGGTGGTGAATTAATTTTGACCAGGTCAATGATGACTGGCCTTCTTTTTTATTTAGTTGCAAAAAGCTTACTAACGGCTAAAAGTGCTACTAAATTTTACCAGGATAATAGGAGTCAGTCAACTTTAACCTAGTCAATATATTAGTAACCCTAGTAAAACTTTAGGAACGGTTGCGCCGTGGTTACTAATTTTCCTTTGGTAACGGCCAAATTTCCACTACGAAATCCGTCACAACCCAGGATTAGTAACGGCGAACTGTTGGTTTCGAAAATTTGCTACACCTTTTTTGTAACGGATAGATTCCCATTTAGTAACTGAAACAAGGAGTTACTAAACGTGAAATATGGTGTAGTTAATCACTTGCTCAAAATACATATTTATAGCCCAGAAGTTGATTAAAATAATGAAAAGGTATAAAGCAGTTCGTTTATAATTGGTATAATTGTTACAAAGAAATCAGTGTAGCAGTGTTACAGATTTGAGACGTTCTTCTTATTTGTAACACTTGTTCTTCAACAGCAGCAGAAAACGTAACTTCCTGCAACTCGATCTTCTCGGCTATGTGGTGCTCTAAATATCTCTGAAATTGCTCCAATGACTTTGTAACGCCTCTGCGACTCCCACAAACTTTATATATACCACACAAGTCCTCAAATCTCTCGGGATTTTTTTTATCGACCTTTTCTTTCTCCAAAAGCTTTGGCTTTTATTCTTCCCTGAATCCTCTCTACGCGTCAGCTGTGACTCTCCAACCTCTCCAATACTCCCTCAAGACCGAATAAGGACTCAGTACTTTAGAATCTCAGTGTAAAATCCTCAGTACTTCCTTTTATAAATTGAAAATATCCGAGAATATAAATACTCCCTGTTTTACTTAAATAAAAGATATATCATGACTTTCTCGAATATGATCATCATATATTCACTGGTTGGGTCTAACAGGACAATATAAATCCTTTCCCACGTCCAACTCCGACAAAATTTCCACCGAAATCCTCCCAAAAGATCTCCCAGGTGAGAGACCTTTTTTCCCGCCTAACTTTGTTTAAACTAAAGAAGAAGGAGAGGTGTTCCCCTAACCAGAGTAGGGGTACCGATAGCAGGTGCCTTGGGGGTGCCCCTTATCCAAAACGCGGGCGCCAATAACAATTCCTCAGGGTGCCTTTAGCAACTTTTCGAGCCAATTTTTCCAAAAATGTTTATTGGCCAAAAATACCTACACACATAAAACACCATGATAAGTACAAAAATGAGCACTATCAATATATAGAACCGAGACAAATTAGACATAAAAATGTGTCTATCAAATACCCCCAAAATTCTTATTTGGTAGTCCTCGAGCAAATCTAATCTAGAAAATAAAATCCTAACTCACTGTCACAGGCATCGCTACTGCACTTAGCATGTGCACCAATCCTTTGAACCCCTAGGTGGCCCTAGTGGCCGAATTATAGTCTCGGGAGGGTTTACTTTGCTAGTCCTCGAGAAAATCTAATTTATAAAATAAAATCCTAACTCACTGTCGTAGGCATCGCTATTGCATTTAGCATGTGCAACAAGCCTTTGAACCCCTAGGTGGCCTTAGTGGCCGAGTTATAGTCTCGGGAGGGTTTACAAGAGGTGTACCCACAAAACCTTTACTCCAAACCCTAGCTACCTATGCAGAACCTTGTAATAGCACTAAAGAACTTCCTTGGTTGACATACTCTTATTGACTACATGAGGAAGTACCCTGATGCGAAATTCCAATTGATGTACACGAGTTTGCACTCACATACTAAAATTCATATATAAGTGACAGAGCTTAGTCGCACTATGGATGTCATTATCCGGAATCAAAAAAGCACATGAATAGATTAAGAAGATGGATATAGAGAAAAACATAGATGATTTTAGATGTTGACTAAGGTGAACGGTGTTTCCCATATCTATCTGAAGACCACTGCCAAGACGAACCTATCCTAATGCACTGAGATACCGGTCTGACTAATATCAACTCAACTGGCATATACAAGGGAACCAGTGGTCGATAATCCTAACTCTAGATCAACTCAGCTGGAATATACAAGACAACCAGTGGTCGATTTTATTGAATTTATTCCGGCTGGTCTGATGGTCTGGTCTAACTTTTTTTTTTTTTTTGTGGCATTCAATCACTTTATTTCACCCTAGTAGTGGTAACAATTCGATGCACGTTCCCCACCAAATCACTTAGAGAAACATATTTAAAACAAATAAAAGAAAAACAGAAGGTGAAAAAGACTCAATGAGATATGACGAAACTACCATGTTATTTCTAACACCAGAGCTCCGTGATTTTATGAATAGACTCTACAACCAGATGCTTCCATCCAAGATGCTTTTATGGGTTCCTCAACTCCTACAACCAAGATGCTTCCATCAACTTAGATCTGTTAGTGCTATCCTTAATTGGAACAAATTTCTAGGCTTTGGAGTTTATTTATTGCAACTAAAAACTAACAAAAAGTTTTTTCCCCACCCCAAACTTAAATCTAACATTGTCCTCAATGTTTCTAATTAAAGAACAGTACCAAATATATAAGTAACATGAGGAATTAGTAAAGAGAGAAGTTGTAAAGATAGTACATGGGTGAAGTGAAACAAAAAATCTACAAAAATAATATACAGCATACAAACCGCCTCGACGGTCAATTAAGGTAAACATGGTCCTTGAGAGGGACTCCCCACCATCTTCTGTAGGAAAAGGCTCTAAAAGGGGCTTCAATATCTGACCGTTAACCCTTGAAGAACTACTACCATGTGGTGTCTCAATCTCAACAGCGCCATGAGGAAAAACAATGCGGACCACGAAAGGACCGGTCCACCAAGTGCGCAATTTCCCGGGAAATAGATGCAAACGAGTGTCGTACATAAGAACTTTTCGACCTGGAGAAAATGACTTTCCTAAAATATTCTTGTCATGCACAAGTTTCATTTTGTTCTTGTACTCCTTAGCACTATCTTATACATCTCTACGGATCTCGTCCAACTCATTGAGCTGGAGATTTCTGTGAGCTCCTGCCTTGTCAAGTGAAAAGTTTAGTTGTTTAATAGCCCAATAGGCTCTATGCTCTAACTCAACATGCAGGTGACATGCCTTTCCAAATACTAAACTATAAGGTGACATTCCAATGGGTGTCTTAAACGCAGTACGGTAAGCCCATAAGGCATCAATAAGCCTCGACGACCAGTCTTTCCTATTCGGATTAACTGTCTTCTCTAAAATGCGCTTAATTTCCATATTAGAAACCTCTACCTGACCACTAGTCTGTGGGTGATATGGGGTAGATACTTTGTGGGTAATACCATATGGTTTCATTAAAAAACAAACAGTCTGATACAAAAATGTGAACCTCCTCTCTTTCAAAAACTAGACTACGACCCTGTGATCATTTGTTTTACACAGAACCACACATATTCTATAGCGACAAGTATGTAAAGTTAACCCAAATAATTAGGAAATGGACCCATAAAATCAATGCCCCCACACATCAAAGACCTCAATCACTAAATGGGGTTCAAAGGCATCATATTTCTACGGGAAGTAGTCACTAACTTCTGGCAACGCTCACAAGAAACACAATGACTATGAGAGTCTTTAAACAACGAGGGCCAGTAAAATCCACACTACAATATCTTAGCAGCAGTCTTCTTAGCACTAAAATGACCCCCACATGCATGTTCATGACAAAAGGAGATAATACTGGACTGGTCACTCTCAGGAACACATCTCCTAATAATCTGGTTTGGACAATACTTAAACAGATACGGATCGTCCCGATATAAATGCTTAACCTCGGCTAAAAACCTAGAACGATCTTGTTTACCCCAGTGTTGAGGCATTCGACCAGTAACAAGACAATTCACTGTATTTGCATACCAAGGTGATTGGGAAACAAAGAATAATTGTTCATCAGGAAAACTATCCCTCACATGAGTGAAACCGTCAGGGGAATCCACAACAAGCCTAGACAAGTGATCTGCTATTATATTTTCTGTACCCTTTTTGTCTCTAATGTCTAGAGAAAATTATTGAAACAAAAGGATCCATCTAATCAATCTAGGTTTCGTATATTTCTTCGACAAAAGGTATTTCAAAGCAGCATGATCGGTATAGATTACGACCTTAGAACCTAATAGGTAGGATCTAAACTTATCCAAGGCAAACGCAATGGCTAACACTTCCTTCTTGGTAGTTGTATAGTACAGTTGGGCATCATTCAGAGTTTTGCTAGCATAGTAAATCACATGAAGTAATTTATTTTCTCGCTGACCTAACACAACGCCTATAGCATAATCCGAAGCATCACACATAATCTCAAAAGGTAGGTTCCAGTTAGGTGCCTGCACTAAGGGGGCGGTAGTGAGTAAAATCTTAAGATTCTCAAAAGCCTTTAAACAAGCATCATAAAAAACAAACTTAACATCTTTTTCAAGCAAATTTCAAAGAGGTCTAGAAATCAAGCTAAAATCCTTAATGAAGCGACGATAAAAACCTGCATGACCTAGGAATGTCCTAATATCTTCTACAGTTTTTGGGACCTGTAAAGTCTTAATAAGGTCAACTTTAGCTTTGTCTACCTTTATACCCTTTGAAGATACGATGTGCCCTAACACAATTCCTGATTTAACCATGAAATTGCAATTTTCCCAATTAAGCACTAAATTTTTTTCTTTACACCTAGTCAACACTAATGTCAAATGATGCAAGCACTTATCATTAGATGAACCAAATACTGAAAAGTCCATAAGACCTCTAAAAACCATTCTACCATATCAGAAAATATGCTCATCATACAACGCTGAAAAGTCGCAGGGGTATCACAAAGCCCAAAAGGCATGCGTCTATACGCAAAGGTACCAAAAGGACATGTAAAAGTGGTTTCTCTTGGTCTTCTGGGGCAATAACGATCTGATTATAACCGGAGTATCCATCTAAGAAGCAATAATGACTATGTCCAGCTAATCGCTCTAGCATTTGGTCGGTAAAAGGAAGGGGAAAATGATCCTTCCTTGTGACCTTGTTCAATTTCCTATAGTCAATACAAACACGCCATCTCGTGGTCAGCTGGGTTGGGATTAACTCATTGTTATCATTCTGGACTACAGTGACACCTGATTTCTTGGGAACAACCTGAACGGGGCTGACCCACTTACTGTCTGAAATTGGGTAGATATTACCCGCATCTAACAACTTAAGCACCTCTTTTAGAACTACCTATTTCATGCTAGGTTCAGTTAACATTACATCTCCCTAGAAGGTTTGAAGTATTCTTCTAAAAGAATCTGATGCATACAAATAGTAGGACTTATGCCATTAATATCTGTTATAGTCCACCCTAAAACTTCCTTATTGTATTGAAGTACGGTCACTAGCCTACTTTCTTGATCACTATCCAAGTCGGAAGCAACAATCACAGGTAAAGTCTCAGATGGGCCTAAAAACACATACTTCGGGGTATCTGGTAGTGGTTTGAGTTCCACTTTATGAGGCTCTTCTAAACAAGGAATTAAGGTATTCTCGGAAGCTGGTAATAGTTCGAACCTAAATTTCCATCTATCAGTGTTTAACACATGGGTAGAATCTAATAGAGCATTCACTTGTTCAATAGTGCTACCATCGTCAAAGTCTAAACCAAAATGGGATAGGCAACTTTCTAATGGGTTTTAAGACAATATGTTTGGTAATGACTCATGAATTAAGGCTTATATCATATTCACCTCTTCAACACACGTGTCATCTAGCTCATGAGGTAGCTTACTGATATTAAAAATTTTCATCTCGATAGTCATATTGCCAAAAGATAAATTCATCACACCATTTCCACAGTTAATGATCACATTAGACGTAGGGCGACCTAAAATCACAAGTATATAGTTCTCTGGGTCGGGGACAAGTTGGGTATCTAGTACAACAAAATCCGCTGGATAAATAAATTTGTCGACCTCAATGAGAACATCCTCGATAACACCTCAAGGAATTTTGACAAACCTATCAACTAACTGCAGTGTCATCTGAGTAGGTTTCATTTCATCAAGTACTAGATGCAAGTACACATGGTATGGTAGTAAATTCACACTGGCTCCTAAGTCAAGTAAAGATTTTTCTACCCAGAAGTTACCTATTGTGCAAGCAATGGTAGGGGAACCTGGTTCTTTGTACTTTGGAGCTGTGGTGTTCTGAATGATTGAACTTACGTGACTAGCTAATTAAAAAGGCTTTCTTATGGACGCTAAGTTTTCGCTCTCCCGTACACATATCCTTAAGGAACTTGGCATGAGAAGGAATTTTCCTAATTGCATCTAATAAGTAAAGGTTTATGGTAACATGCTTAAAAACCTCCAATATGTCATTAAAGTTCGATTCCTTCTTTGTTGGTACTAATAGCTGGGCAAATGGAGCTTTAGGCATAGAATCAGACCTCTCAAGAACCGAATTGGAATCATCAGAAACTTTATCAGTCCTCTCAGCTAGTGGTGGTCCCGAGGGGTGAGATCCTTAGGGATGAACTACAATATGTTCGCTATCAGGCATGGTTACCTTATTTTCTACAACTCTACCACTCTTAAGGGTTTTAATAGCATTCAGTTGATTCGATTTTTTTGCACCTACTTCATGAACTCCTCTAAGGTTAGGTTGTGCTTGACTAGGAAACGTACATTTTTCTCTTAAAGACTCATTTATCATGCCAACCTGGTTTTTTAACTCGGAAATAGCCTGACTATTTTCTTGTCCTATCCTGTTACTATCTTGTAGATTTTGTTCCACTGATAACTGAAATTTTGCAGTTTGCTGGGTTAACAAGGAGAAAGACTCCTCTAAACTTAAGGTTTTCTTATCTGACTGATTCTGAAACTGATCTGGTCCTGAAGGATTCTTAGTATAGCCAAAACCCGGGGAGCATTAGAATTACTAAACTGACCTTGATTTTGGCCCTTAGACCAAGAAAGGTTCGGATGGTTTCTCCAACCATGATTATAGGTTTCTGAATATGGGTCAAACTTCTGACGGTTATCGAATCTAGTGTTATTATAAAGAGCATTTGCTTGCTCTTCAACAGTATGGCCTTCCCAAGAAGGCTCCACTCGACCACTAGTGTGACCAACTCTAAATCTTCTAACCTTTTAGCTATCACTGCAATTTTGGCATCTGATTTACAGCTTCCTTCTACCCTATTAACGTTTCCTCTTCCTAAAAGAATTGTTTTTAGGGGTTCCCTACTATTTTCCCATTGTTGGATCTTTTCGGCGATGTCGTTCAAAGATGTCATCGATGCATCAACTATTTGGTTTTCAAACCCACCTATACATAGAGATTCTACCATGGTGTAGTGAAATAATCTTAACCCTCATAAAGGATCTGAACTAGCCTAACCTTTTCTAAACCATGATGAGGAATTCTGTTAACAAATCATTGAACCTTTCCAAATATCTATACAAAGTGAAAAACTAGGGGTCTAACAGCCAGACCCAATATTTCGTTTAGGTAATATGTATGGACTAACTCCAATATATTTCCAAGAGAATCAACTAGACAGTCAGACTCAATCAAGGAAAATACATCCAAGAGTTATATCTCAATTTCTCAAATCAACCTGCGATCGAAAAGATAGAAATCTGTGAGCCAGATTAATATGAGAAATAACTTGGATGGTACCAAAGACCAATATCCAAGTTTTAATCAATTTACATCAATAACCAAAGGTTGGATTATCTAATTGATTGAACTACGCACAACCTGTGATATTTCAATTATATAAAAATATAATACGGAAAATAAATAACACAGACACCAGAAATTTTTTTAACGAGAAAACAGCAAATGCAGAAAAACCCCGGAACCTAGTCCATATTTGAACACCATACAGTATTAAGCCGCTATAGACTCTAGCCTACCACCAATTAACTTCGGACTGGAATGTAGTTGAGACCTAACCAAGCTCACACTGATTAAGGTACAGTTGCGTTCCTTACGCCTCTTAAACCACGCTGGATTTTGCGCACTTGATTCCCTTAGATGATCTCACCCACAACTAAGAGTTGATACGATACAAGTCGAAGACTTAATAAACAAATCTGTCTCATACAGAAAAGTCTATTGAATAGATAAATCTGTCTCCCACAGAAATGCCTACGAGTTATGTTCTGTATTTTGATAAATCAAGGTGAACATGAACCAATTGATACACCTGACTTATATTCCCGAAGAACAGCCTAGTAGTTTCAATCACCTCACAACAATCTTAATTGTATGGAAGCGATACAAGATACTGTGGGATCACAAACGATGAGAGAAATATGTTTGGGACTACTTTTTACCTTAATTATCGGAGATTAAATCTCGAGCAAAATCTTAGAGAAGATAGTACTCAACACGATAGAACAAAGTAAGATCAGAACAAGCAATTAAAGAGAAAATAGTTGGGTTTGGCTTCAGAATCCAAATGAAGTTTTGAAGTCGTTAACCTATAATGGTTTTAGGAAAAACCTAGGTTAAAGGAGAATCGACTCTAGTCGCAACTAGTATCACACAAGAGGTGTGGGGATTAGGTTTCCCAGTTGCTAGAGTTCTCCCATATGTAGTCTTCAAATTAGGGTTTGCAATCAATGTTACCTTGGTAACAAAGCATTCAATATTCACCATTAGATGAAAACCTGACTAGAGTCAAGCTAATATCTATCAACCGTTAGATCGAACTTAGCTTGTTATACACAAATGAAATGTGACTTCATTTACGTATGAATAACCATACCCAAATGCGTGCACATAATTGGCTCAATAATAGTTAACCGAAGTTAGCCATATGAACACTTTCATATCAACCTTGTTCATCTTAATCACAACTAGTTTGAATGACTCAAATGAAACTAGTTATGGAGTTGTTCAATTGTTTATATTCTCATAGAAGTATACAAGACACAATTGAAGTAAAATCGATTTTGATTCACTTGAATCAATTCCTGAACATTATAGCCACGGTTTGCAAAAGATTGGGTTCTTTAATATATAAATGTATTAGTTCATTAACAAACCGATTTTAGAACTTAACCCACTCAAGTATGCAAACGGGTACGCATACTTAGAGTTCCGGAATTGGTCTGGGTTCGCCAATGTGCGATCGGGTACGCATACTATCGTACGTGACCAAACTCAGTTGAATTCCTGGACTTGAACTTCTCAGACGGTACGCAAACGGGTATGCATACTAAGTTCCCGGACTTCAACTTCCAAACTAGTACGCATAAGGATATGCATACTATGGTTCTCGGACTTTGAATAACTTGCAACAGTTAGCATACAAGTACGCATACTGTGCTATACTCCATCAATGGTTAATCGTTCTAAACTCCATCTTAATTATTGAAATTTTTTTGGAAGAAGGGAATAACTGTCTCACACAAACTATTAGCTTCAAAGCAATTTTCAAGTGATCAATAGATCAATACGAAATATTTTTGAGACTACATCAAAAAAATGTCTCACACAAATCATGTAAGATGTTACCAGGCGATTTTCACATGATCATCTTTTGACTTTCGTCAAGAATAAAGATGAACTTGGTTAAAGCGAAAGCTTACCAACACATATTTCGAGAAATATGTAAGCGAGTTAAAACATAGCTCGAAATATCAAATGTGTATAAATTAAATCTATATAGCTATACGACTTTTGTCTCAATAGGAGATAAAATAGAAATAGACTTATGAGTGATAGATGAGTTCAAGTCTCCACAGACCTTTTGTTGATGAAGTTCCACAAGTTCCCCTTAGTAGTTCTTAGTCTTCAATCGATTAACGTTGTGAAGTCTAAAGATCAATTACACATTTTATCCTAATCTGAGACATAACTATAAGTAGACTAGAAATCAAGACTTATAGTTTTGGCAACTAAATTTGACAACAAGCTTGAGATAGCAACGCTTGCGAGTTCGACCGAGCAGTGCTCTAACAATCTCCCCCTTTGTCAACTGTAGTGACAAAACTATCAATACATATGGATTACAAAATAAATCAACTTTGTAGCTTCTCATCCAAATGCTTGATTTCCTTGGTTCTTCAACATTACTCGAAATCTTCGTCACTTCCAAGTACTCATGTTATTCTGAACGTGTTCAACTCAGCATCATAGTTGCTGAAGATCCGTATCCATGACAATAAGAAAACAATTGCTCTCAATTATTGTTATACAGTGTCATAATATTATTACATAGTATCAAAATCCAATTATATCACAACTTTGACAATAATACTACGGCGATATGTATCACTCCCCCTTAGTAAATACTTCATCTCACAATGAAAACCACTTCCCTTTACATAATGATCCATAAACCATATGTATTTGTAGTGTGAACTACACATTAATTATCCCCCTTTTTGTCAATATAAATTGGAAAAGGTACGAAAACTAGTGGGATCATAATGAAATTCTCATAGAGATACTTCATGACTAAAAGAGAACATATCAACTTTGTTTCGATGATTTCACATAGTCAAAACTTAGTGTATTCATCAAGGAGTTTATAAAGATACAAGAAGACTCCTACCATATTCCACAGCCGCACTCCCCACAGAGATTTGGATATTAAGCACAAGTTCAACTAATAATTCTTCCCATAAAATATCATCCCCGAAAGGAACAACAAGAGCGACCTTACTTTCACAAGAAAAGAAGGATTTCTTTGGACATTAACAAATCACATGAAACATGAATTTGTATCCAGAAAACACAAGTAAATTAACCAGGAGAGAACCTATGATTAATTTAATCGGAAATGCTCAACATAAGAGAACTTACAGAGCCATATAATACTTTCGCATAGAAGTGGATCAGGGAAAGATCAATACTGTAGAATATTCAAAGATTCATTCTATTTTTCATAAATATTTGCATAATAATATCATAGACTTAATCTTTGCAATCAAAAGTTCATTCTATCTTCCATCAATATTTGCATAATGACATAATAGGTTTAACTTTTTACATATATGGGAAAATCATAGTTCACGGACGCTAACACACATATCCCATAACAATTTTTGCAATATATAAAACCAATAAAGATTAATACTGAAAAATCATCTTCCAAATGAACTTTAGAATTTAAATAAATAAATCTAAAAACATTGCAAGATGAAAATCGTTGGCTATAGCAATGTGTAATCACAATATAGGCTATTCCAAACCCTTTTATCCTTCTTAAAACACAAGAATAAATTCTCATAAGGAGTTACCTAGACATTAAAAAATATAAATCCTAAGAAGAACGCAACCAAAGATCTTTATACATAACCAACAACCGAATATCAAACACAAACAAGTTTATCAATTTCTTTCTTCAGTTCGTTCTTCAGAAATTCAAGATTCTTTGTTGCAATTTCAAGTTGTTCACGTACGACCCCAAAATCTCGAAGAAGATTTCCCACCAATTGAGATGACATCTAAACTGGAAGTTTGTTTTCATGATCAACGACATGATAGCAAGATATGAAAACAGGGTTCTCGTGAAACTCAATAACCTTTCCCTTTTCAACTTTTTCTTCTTTTTTGCATCCATCCATTGTGCACACCACAAAAAAATTCAAGAGAACTCTTGAAGTTATGAAACGTGTATGTATCAGGAGAAGAGAAAAAGCATGATACATATATATGAGTGCTTCATAGGGAAACCCTAGCGTTACTTGTTTACGTTCGGTAAGGGTCGGGTGCACAAACGTCCGTGGTTATGAGCCAGGCTCAAAACCAAGAATCCTATGGAGCCTATTTTAAAAATATGTTTTGATGAAAACATATTCTAATGACAGAACAACTTAACTCAGAAGTAAGCATAAGGTAATTGTTGAAAACAACAGATTAACAGTCATTAGGAAGAAAAACGAGGGTTTTCAAGGTAAGCAACAAAGAGAGTATTCTCAAGAGTTATTGATCAAATATATTACAATATGTAATAGTTAACCGGAGCAAGGCTCAACAGTAAGATGGTCATTTTATTCCTAAACCAAAAAACAGATACACCAAAGACCATTTTTTCAAGAAGAATAGCTTCTTGAGAATTATGAGCATCCTCACACGGTCTCAAAGAGGATGCTCACTTGTAAGCAGTCAAGTTATAATTTGATGATCATATAGCTCATCAAGGGTATTGATATTTTCCCTTTTTCTTTCTTGAAAATCTTTAGAAAAGTCAATAGGATTAGTCACAAGAGAATTAACAAGAGACACCTGAAGCTGCTGCTTTCCTTGCTTTCTTAATGCTGCGTTTGAGTCTATTTATATTGGTCTTTAGTTCCGAAACACGATTATTAATATGAATATACTCAGGAACAATTGACGCTTTTGATCCAACACTTCCTTTGGTCACAGAATAAAAGTTTAAAGAAGTTTTCTTGCTCATTGAATCAACAAGGCAGTCATTTGTCCGCATAACACAATTCTTTTTACAATTGTAGAAAGCTGTTGTGTTATCTTTATAGGAAAGACTTGGCTCATCACAACACTTTTCTTGTCTGAGAGTTGGACAGTTAAGACCAGTAATATGAGAAACCGGTTTGATTACTTCCTTAGATATCCAGATAAGAATGTTATGAAGTTTTTCATTCCGCAAGCGAAAACGATATCTCCTCTCAAGATGACCTTTGTTACCGCAATAATAACATCTGCATAGAGAGTTATTAGCTTTTCTCATATGACTAGTTTTAGGAGGGATATGTTTGTTGAAACTTCTACTGCCGAAGGTAAAGTTTCACTTTTTCCATCAGTGGAACTCTTTTGCTGGAGGTTGTCATTAGCGCAGACAAAATTGATCATACCACATCTTGGAGCGTCTATTCCTTCATAGCCCAAACCTCGCGTATCACGATGCTTTTTACATGCTCCCAGCATAGTAGATAATTTCTTCGAGCTAGCATTGAACCTTTTTAAGTTATCCTCCAGTGGTTTGACCTTATCAAGAGTAGCTTTTAGGCCAGTCTCTAATTGTTTTTCTTTAGCAAGAAAAATGATCTCTCTGTCACTAAAACAATTTTGTTAAGAGTCATATCTTGCTTCAGATTCAGCAAGTTCTTATTTCAACTTGAAGAGATCTCGACGAAGATTTTCACACTCAGAATTCTTTGAACACATATCTTCTTCTCGTTCTTTAAGAAGGGATTGTAAGAGATTATATCCACTATCATAACCTTTAAGGAGCTTTCTCATTTTCTTGTTTTCTAGACAGAGAGGAGTCAAAAACTCAGCCAAACAAGATGTTGACTTCTTTTTCTTTATGAGATAGTCAAAAAGCTTGATATATTGAGAGACTTCCTCATTAACATTGTATCCATCTTCTGAATAACTTTCATCTGAAATATCATCCAACTTTTCATCCAGGCGTGTTTCCCAGTTATACACAATTTCCGACCATGGAGAGGATGAGGAAGATTTCTCAGGAGAATCAGAGCTTTGAACCAAGTCAAAGCGTTTCTGGACTGGTGATGTATTGTTTGAGATAACACAATTGTTCATAGAGTTAGATTTCTACAAAAAACAGACTTATGAGGTCTTAAACATGTTTGCCTGCTTTGATACCAATTCAAAAACCGACGGTCTAACAACCACACCTAATATTTCGTTTAGGCAATCAGTATGGACTAACTCCAATATATTTCTAAGAGAATCAACTAGACAGTCAGACTCAATCAAGGAAAATACATCCAAGAGTTATATCTCAATTTCTCAAATCAATCTGCAATCGAACAAATAGTAATCTGTGAGCCGGATTAATATGAGAAATAACTTGGATGGTACCAAAGACCAATATCCAAGTGTCAATCAATTTATATCAACAACCAAATGTTGGATTATCTAATTGATTGAACTACGCACAACCTGTGATATTTCAATTATATAAAATAATGCGGAAAAGAAATAACACAGACACCAGAAATTTTTTTAACAAGGAAACCGCAAATGCAGAAAACCCTCGGGACCTAGTCCAGATTTGAACACCACACTGTATTAAGCCGCTATAGACTCTAGCCTATTACCAATTAACTTCGTACTGGAATGTAGTTGAGACCTAACCAATCTCACACTAGTTAAGGTATAGTCGCGTTCCTTACGCCTCTTGAACCACGCCGGATTCTGCACACTTGATTCCCTTAGCTGATCTCACCCACAATAAGAGTTGCTACGACCCAAAGTTGGAGACTTGATAAACAAATTTGTCTCATACATAAAAGTCTATTAAATAGATAAATCTGTTACCCACAGAAATACCTACGATTTTTCTTTTGTATTTTGATAAATCAAGGTGAACATGAACCAATTGATACACCGGACTTATATTCCCGAAGAACAGCCTAGTAGTATCAATCACCTCACAATAATCTTAATTGTATGGAAGCGAAACAAGATATTATGGGATCACAAACGATGATAGGAAGATGTTTGTGTCTACTTTTTACCTTACCTATCAAAGATTAAATCTCGAGCAAATTTTAGAAAAGATAGTACTCAACACGATAGAACAAAGTAAGATCAGAACACACAACTACAAAGAAAATAGTTTGGTCTGGCTTCAGAATCCCAATGAAGTCTTTAAGTCTTTAACCTATAATGGTTTTAGGAAAAACCTAGGTTAAAGGAGAATCGACTCTAGTCGCAACTACTATCACACATGAGGTGTGGGATTAGGTTTCCCAGTTGCTAGAGTTCTCCCTTATATAGTCTTCAAATCAGGGTTCGCAATCAATGTTACTTTGGTAAAAAAGCATTCAATATTCACCGTTAAATGAAAACCTGATTAGAGTCAAGCTAATATCTTTCAACTGTTATATCGAACTTAGGTTGTTATACACAAATGAAATGTGACTTCATTTAGGTATGAGTAACTGTACCCAAACGTGTACACATAGTTGTCTCAACAATAGTTAACCGAAGTTAGCCATATGAAAACTTTCATATCAACCTTGTTCATCTTAATCACATCTAGTTCAAATGACTCAAATGAAACTAGTTATGGAGTTGTTCAATTGTTTATATTCTCATAAAAGTTTACAAGAAATAATTGAAGCAAAATCGATTTTGATTCACTTGAATCAATTCATGAACATTATATCCACGCTTTGCAAAAGACTGCATTCCTTAATATATAAATGAATTAGTTCATGAACAAACCGATTTTAGAACTTAACCCACTCAAGTATGCAAACGGGTACATATACTTAGAGTTCCGTACTTGGTCTAGGTTCGCCAGTATGCTAACAGGTACACATACTGTCGTAGTTACCAAACTCAGTTGAATTCCCAGATTTGAACTTCTCAGCCGGTACGCATACGGGTATGCATACTAGGTTCCCGGACTTCAACTTCCAAACCAGTATTCCCGTACTTTAAATAACTTGAAACAATTAGCATACAGGTATGCATACTGTGATATATTCAATCAATGGTTAATCGTTCTAAACTCCATCTTAATCATTGAAACATTCTTGGAAGACAAGAATAGCTGTCTCACACAAACTATTAGCTTCAAAGCAATTTTAAAGTGATCAATAGAGCAATATGAAATATTTTGAGTCTACATCAAATGACCGTCTCACACAAATCATGTAAGATGTTACCAGGCAATTTTCACATGATCATCTTTTGATTTTCGTCAAGAATAAAGATGAACTTGGTTAAAGCGAAAGCTTACCAACATATATTTCGAGAAATATGTAAACGAGTTAAACTCATCTCAAAATATCAAATGTATATAAATTAAAGTTTGTGTAGCTATACGACTTTTGTGTCAATAGGAGATAGGATAGAAATAGACTTCTGAGTGATAGATAAGTTCAAGTCTCCACATAACTTTTGTTAATGAAGTCCCACAATCTCCCCTTAATAGTTCTTAGTCTTCAATCGATAAACGCCGTGAAGTCTAAAGATAAATTATACCCTATATACTAATCCGAGACATAGCTATAAGTAGACTAGAAATCAAGACTTATAGTTTTGGCAACTAAACTTGACAACAAGCTTGAGACAGAAACGCTTGCGGGTTCGACCGAGCAGTGCTCTAACACAAAGATTCTCCCTCTTGTTGCGAAAATGTACAGATTTGCGTCCTAATAGACGATGTTTTGTGATTAGGGAAAAACTTGTTGAAAAAGGCTGATGTAAGTTGTCCATATATTTCGATTGACTCGGAAGTCAAACTATATAGCCACGATTTGGCTTTTTCTTTTAGGAAAAAAAGGAATAACCTAAGTTTCAATGCATCATCATCTAAGCCTCTAATTTTTAGGGTACTACAAATTTTCTCAAAATCCCTAACATGGAAATAGAGGTTTCCATTTTCTTTCCCTAAAAAGAGTAGGAGCATCTGTATGGCCCCAGGTTTAAGTTCATAATTTGCATCTGTGTCAGCTAACCTGATATATGAGGGACGAGTAGTCCTAGTCGTATTCAACAAAGCTTTCAAAGTTGTCATTTCTGGCACTATCGGAGTATTAGGGATTCTCTCCTTAGTAAAAGACGGACGTTCAAAACTGGACTCTCCAAAAATTGGACATTCTAAATTAAGGTAATCGAGACTCTTATAACTACTAGGTTTCTCTTTAATAAATCGACCTAGAACGTGTCTTTTACGTTCAGGCATACAGGCATACAAAAGAAATTGGAATGGGATTCTAAGCAATCACAAAACAAGGCTAACTCAACCAAATAAAACCTACTGATTTCTAGCAAACTAAAAGCATGATGGCTCCACTTAGATTGTTTCTAGACCATCTTCTAATCTTCCGAAAGGCAATTCGTTACAATTTCAGCAAACCTCTCTGGAATCAATATGAATTAAAGTAAAATAGACAAGGAAATCTCAATGGAGATTTTATGCTCAGACTTCACTAGAAAAACATTACCTTGGGTTACAAGGCAGCTTGCTCAGCTTACAGTAATCATCATGAACTTCGAGTTAAGTTTAATAGAGCAACCAATGTGTCTTTTGAACGACTTTCCTAGTAAGATGGTTACCTTATCGGTCTCATTCTAATCAAATTTTTAGGCTTGGGTTCGCGTTTGGCATCGTTTTCCTAAGGCGTGCAAGAAGAGAACGGTGATGAAATCCGAACCCTTATCTTGTATGGTCTGGCCTTGCCCTTTACTAGAAAAATAAATGTCTGTATACAGTCCTCAACATATATGCATACGAAGGAAGACAGTAACCCGATGACATGGGTTCGCGGGTGTTTAAAAAAACTTACCTCCTGTTCCAGACGAGGGATGAATAGGTTGTAGTCGACTCGGTCCACCGACTCCTATGTCAGTGTACAAACCGAGGGGCTGAGACAATATCGTAATTGTCGTCCTTCTTTGAAAACAGTTTATATTTAATACTACCATCTGCAGGGTTTAAAAAAATAATGTCCCAAAGTCCAAATGTCCAAAAAGAAAAGAAAAATTACAAAAATAATAAATAAACGATAATACAATTTTTTTCTAAAAAAGGAAAATAATCAAACCCTAAAAAAATTAAAAATAACTAAAATAAAAATATGTTCTTTTCCGTTCTTTTTGCTTTAATCTTTAGCTCCAAGTCTTTACGAAATCACCAAACTCCTTGGCTCAATTTTCTTTATGATCCAAAATCAGTAGACAAAAGATAAATACCTAAAAATGTAAAATAAAACAAAATAATAAAAATCTAAAACCCTAAAAACAAGTCCCTGACAATGGCGCCAAAAATTGATGTGGTTGTAGATAATGATAAAAATGGATTCGTTTCTCAGACTTGTGAAGGATAACTTTAGACTTTAATTCTAAACTAAAATTGAAAACTCACTAAAATAAAAAAAATAAAATAAACTCAGACAAAGATGATATCAATATTAAAATTACACTGAGGCTAAAATTTCACTATTTTCCAAATTCAAAGTGATTCAATCCAATATTTATAATTATGCATTTTTTTGCGTTTAATTTGATTCTAAAATATTGCAACAAGTAGATTTCCAAAATAACAAGCGTGAATCCAAAGCATAGAACATCAAAAACCTAGGTTCAAGTATGTTCTATCAAAAGAAATAACAATTGCTTTACAAAAATCATTTAATCAATTTTCAATCAAGGCAAATAATCATAAAACTAGTTGCAATAATTAAATAAATAAGAATATACCACTTTTTGTTTGAAAAATAGCTTCCTCTCTCGCCTCAGAATGGGGTTTAGCTCCTCATATAAGTCACTTGCTCAAAATACATGTTTATAGCCCAGAAGTTGATTAAAAGAATGAAAAGGTATAAAACAGTGCATTTGTAACTGGTATAATTGTTACAAAGAAATCACTGTAGCAGTATTACAAGTTTGAGACGCTGTTCTTATTGTAACACATGTTCTTCAACAGCAACAGAAAACGCAACTTCCTGCAACTCGATCTTCTCGGTTCCGTGTTGCTCTAAATATATCTGCAGTTTCTCCAATGACTTCGTACCGCCTCTGTGACTCCCAAAAACTATATATATACCACACAAATCCTCAAATCTCTCGGGAAATCTCTTTTTTTATCGACCTTTTCTTTCTCCAAAAGCTTCGGCTTTTATCTTCCCTGAATCCTCTCTATGCGTCAACTGTGACTCTCCAACCTCTCCAATACTCCCTCAGAACCGAATAAGGACTCGATACATTAGAATCTGAGCGTAAAATCCTTTCGTACTTCCTTTTATAAATTGAAAATATCGGAGAACATAAATACTCCCTGTTTTTCTTAAATCGAAGATATATCACGACTTTCTCGAATCTGATCACCATATATTCGCTGTTTGGGTCTAACAGGATAATATCAATCCTTTCCCACGTCCAACTCCGACAAAATCTCCACCGAAATCCTCCTTAAATATCTCCCAGGTGAGAGACCCTTTTTCCCGCCTGACTTTGTTTCAATAAAGAAGAAGGAGAGGTGGCCCCTAACCAGAGTAGGGGTGTCGATAGCAGGTGCCTTGGGGTGCCCCTATCTAAGCTACGGGTGCCAATAACAATTCCTCCGGGTGCCTTTAGCAACTTTTCGGGCTGATTTTTCCAAAAATGTTTATTGGCCGAAAATACATACACACATAAAACACCATAATAAGCACAAAAATTAGCACTATCAATATATAGAATCGAGACAAATTAGACATAAAAATGTGTCTATCAGGTGACATATCTTTCTTTAGTCAGATCCTTTTCTAAGATCGATATCTTATTTTAGTTAGAAGCATATATCCTTTTAAGATGAAGCAAACACGTATTGGTGAAAGTTTGGGAAGTAATAGTTGTTTTTCACTGTCGTTGATTACATGAGTCTGTTTTTTGAATTACTGGATGTGGAGTATGTTAGGAGTTCAAAAGACACCTTTTGTTGTTCTATCTGTTATTATTAAAATAAATTTCATTTTGTTGTCATTTATAATAGTTATTTATGAGATATCATTATGCTAACTCCAGTCTTTGTTGTGAGAGCAGGGAGTCCTATCTGGATAGAGACATGTGTTTATCATTAAACTCGAAGTACGATTCCTGGCACCAAGAGTTCCAAATTTCCATCCTCATAAAAAAAATTATCTCTGTGGCAGGGATACATGAGCGCATATGCATCATAGGCGTACGTTTATGAAGCATATATAATCCATTTTATTATATCAGTATTGTGCCAAATAGTTAGGTTGTTGAAATGAAATGAAATCAGTACTTACCCTTGGAGTTGGATGTAGATGTCCTTCGGTTCTTAACAAGGATGTCACATAGTAAATTGCGTTTAGTTATTAGAAATCTTATCGTGCGCATTACAACATCTATATAGTAAAACCTTTAATAGTGGTCGGCTTCTTGGGAGGGACTTGGTATTTTCTTCAATTTCAACCTTACTATTTCTCTGTTTATTTCCAAACTTCATTGATTTATGTGTTTTTTCCCTAAAAAAATTTATCGAAAGGAAAAAAAAATCCAAAGACCTACAAGTATGAAAAACATAAACAAATTGATTAAGCCATACATGCAATATAACAATTTCCAATTAATATTGAAGAAAGTAATGGGTATTGTGACTTTGAAGGATGCTTATGATTGTTGTAGGCCTAGGGGGACCGTTGGCCGAGACTATTTGTTATTTTGACCCATTCTTAGTCTCCTTGAATTATCTTTGCTTCAGTCCTGGTTTGCTTCAGATACTTATGGAACCTATACAATCTTAAAATTTTAGCTAAGCTCAGCCCTGGTATTATATTGAATGAAACAAGAATGATGAATGGTTCCAGAACTAAATTTTACCTTTGGTACAATGTGCTGGTATGCTACAACCATTTTTTCAAGGCTAGAATGCAATCAATTTTAAACTTCAGATGTGCTTGTGTTATAGAATTATTGTATAAAATTGTGTATGATGCACAAAACACCACTAATGACAAGTCCATTGTGCAAGTAAATACTTTCTTATCCAGAAACTGGTTGTTGATTTTCATTTTGATTGTTTATGTTCTCCCATTATAATGTTGTTGTTTAGTTGGTTCACTTGTGTGCAAGTATATAACAATGTTCCTTGTGTCACAACGAGGTCTAATAAAGAGAAAGACTGCATATGTAGCTTTTGATTGCTGCATTGTCTAGCAACATCAGTGTCATTACTTATTATAAATATGTTGGCGCAGTGGTTAAGGTTATTTATATGAAATCAAGCCAAATTCTTGCAACTTTAGCATTATCACTTTCCTATTTTACTCAAACTACAACCTGTCGACGTGTGTTGTTTATGTGTACATAGTTGTACACATGTTGAATATTAATGTGTACATATTTATACACTTGTTTATTGTCAGTGTGTACATGGTGGTGCACCTTTTTATTGCATTATAATGGACAACATAATATCAACACCTTGATTCCAAAATTATCCTTATTATTATTTTTTGTATTCTCACCTACCTAATAATAATTATCATTTTTTTTTCAATTTTTAATGTGCACTTAGTTGTATACATTAATGTGTACCTAATTATATACGCTGATTCTTGATGTGTACTTTTTATGACTATTGTTCCTTTCTTCTTATTAGTTTCAATGGTTATTCACCTTTTAGCCCATCTATCTTCTTTTACCTTCTTATGAATACAAATTTAAAGACCTGGTTGAGTTTCTGAAAACGCGATTGCTCTAGATTTTCAGATTAACTTAACAGTATACTTGTAAACAGCGTGTCTGTGAGTCACTAACTAATTCTTGTGGTTGTTGTGGAAGCATCATGAAGGATGGGTTGCAGCTTGAATAGTGTGAGCCAACATGTGACTTTTTCACCTACTACTTTTGCCATTACTGTTCTTTTTGCCAAGAAGCGAGAGAGCCTCGACGTAGGTCTCACATCTTGGGTTTAATGGTAAGCCCACTTTGTTATGATACCTCTATCAGACAGATGATGGGACGTAGTGGTAATGCTTGAAAATTGTGACCCCTTGGTGTGCTAAATGATGTCTGTCTTTACCCTTTCTATTCCTTATATGATGTATGCATGTTAAACCCGATAGTTAGATATATGCAATCTTTATGACATATACTAACAACTTGGATTTGTAAACCCGAAAACCTAAAACGGCTAAACTATTGTCACAAGGTGCATCTGTACACAAGCTATAATATCCAGAGGCCATGTTTTGATATTTATTCTACATTTTGGTATCGAAATGTTAATGTGCACATAGTTGTAAACATATGGATTGTTAAAGTGTAGATTTTTTTTTTTTTTTTTGGCTGAATCACCTTTTATTTATTATTGACAAACTAAAAGGTTACAAAAGGTACTATAACACAAATAACATAGCAAAAAAATTACAAGAAAATGAAATTTAAGAATCAATTTTAAGGTAACTAAGAATTTGGTTTTCATAGTTTTATTCCATCTAACTCCTCTTATTCTAACTCCATGTTCTTTGACTGTCTTCATTATCCTGTGCTTGAAGCCATGAAAGTTAACATCACCACCTTCAAAGAAAATCCTGTTTCTTTGAAACCATAGTTCCTTAATGACAGTACAAGAAGAAACAGTCCATACTTCATCAATGAAAGGACTGTGTTGTTTTGCTGCAGAGAAAACATCTGAAAAAGAGTATGGCCTGGGAAATTGAAACATATTACTAAGCCAATTCCAAACCTGAACACTGAATTCACAAAGCCACAGTGTATGCTCCATAAAATCCTGTTCTGATTTGCAGATACAGCACCTAGAAGGCATTTCATATCCCTGCTTTCTTTTCATGTCATCATTCACATAAACTCCCTGCAGAAGTTTCCAAATGTTGCTGGCAATAGTTGGATGCAAGGATTTTCTCCATATATAAGAAGACCATTCTACCTTGTCTTCCTTGTGTCTTATTTTCTCCACTGCCTTTGCATTATTGAACAGACCACTTGTATGTAGGTTCCATATTATGGAATCACTTCCACTGTGGATCTGAGGCAAATTATCATACTGTAACAAATGCTGCAACTGAGGATGTATATTCCATTGGTTATTCCTGATTAAGTTCTGAACTTTTAATTGCATATTGTTATGGATAAATTCTGTGTAACCAATTTCATTGATTAGTGGGGATGATCCATACCAGTTATCAAACCAGACAGAGATGTTAGCTCCATTTCCAACCTTCCAAGAGATGTCTTCTTGTAAAGTAAGCCAAGCCCATTGCAGACCTGCTCTTACAGATGATAATTTCCATTTTGAAAACCATATACCATATTTATCTTTGAACTTAGCTGTAAAAAACAGAGCCCATTCATCTGATGAGTATATCAATTTCCACATCATTTTCATCAGCAAAATTTTGTTAAAGACTTCTAGCCTTCTAATACCCAAGCCACCTTCATTGTATGGCACACAGATCTTCTTCCAAGATAAAGTTTTGTACTTTCTAATCTCACCATCACCTGACCATAGAAAGTTTCTTATTAGTTTTTCACAGATCTTAATAACAGAAGATGGCCATTTGTAAACTGCCATATTGTAAAGAGGGTAACTGCACAACACTGTTTTAACAAGAATCAGTCTATCATGAAAGGATAGTAATTTTCCTTTCCAAGATGCAAGTTTACTCTGAAGCATAAGTACCATTGGCCAAACCATTTCTGTAGTTACCCTTCCTGGAGCTAGAATGATACCAAGATACTTATCTGGAAAACAAGATATATCCATACCAATTATACTGCTAATTTGGTGCTTTCTGACTGAATTGGTGCCATCAATAAAACACTTGCTTTTGGCTTTGTTAATCATCTGACCTGAGCTATGTTGATATTTTTCAATCAGCTTGAATAGACAAAGCAAAGTCTTCTTAGCTCCATTGCAGAATAAGAAAACATCATCAGCAAAAAATAAGTGAGTTGGGTATATTCCATTCCTGACTACCATTGGAGTTATTTTCCCTGTATTAACCAAATTTGTGATATTCCTACTCAATACATCCTCCATCAAAATAAATAAAATAGGGGATAATGGATCACCCTGCTTAAGACCACTATGCATTGAGAAGAAACCACATGGTCCTCCATTGATCATTACTGATAATTTTGCAGATTCAAAAATGCTTAACAACCAATTACACCAAGATGAAGAAAATCCATATTTGCGCATAACTTTAAGAAGAAAAGTCCAACTTACAGAATCATAAGCCTGAGATATGTCCAGTTTCAAAGCCACATTACCACCTCTTCTCTTTTTCCTCATTTCATTAACCATCTCTGAAGCTAGAAGTATTTGTTCTTGAATGCTTCTCCCTTTAACATAAGCAACCTGTTGTGATGAAATTAACTTCTCCATGAGTCCATTCATTCTGACAGAAATTATCTTTGTGAAAATTTTGAACAATACATTACTCAATCCAATTGGTATGTATTGACTTGGTTTCTTAGCACCTGCACATTTAGGAATGAGGGTTAGGAAATTTGAATTTAGGCCCTTGGGGATAAACCTTCTTCTCCAACAGAATTGTATGCCATTTTTTAAATCCAACTGAATTATATCCCAGCAACTTTTATAAAATGATCCAGGAAATCCATCTGGACCAGGTGCACTATCTGAGTTCATTTCAAAAACAATTTTCTTGATTTCTTCTGTGGTGGGAATGGAGTCCAACATTTCTTGATCTTCATTTGTAATAACTGAAGGAATAACATCAAGCAATTCTTCAGAAACATCCACATCTTGAGCTTCAAATTTTTGTTGAAAATGTTTGACTAAAATGTTTGCAATTTGAGATTGATCACTAATAATATTTCCATCTGCATCTTCTAGTTCACTGATTGTATTTCTTGCTTGTCTAATCTTCATTCTAGCATGAAAGTAAGCAGTGTTTGCAGAACCATCTTTAATCCATTTTGCTCTGGATTTAAGTCTCATAAGAGTATTTGCTTGAACTTCTCTTGTTGCATATTCATTTTGAGCTGCTACTAAGTTGGTAAGAGATTTTCATTTAAGGGATTTTGATCAGATAGCTCCATTGCTTTTTGAACCTTCACTTCTGCCTCTTTAATTTTTGTATTAATGTTACCAAAAATACTCCAATTCCACTCACTTAGAACCTTTTTTAAATTCTTTAGCTTCTGCAAGAAAATAAATGATGGATCTCCAATAATATTCTCAGTCCATACTTTCTTCACTTCACTTAAGAATAATGGATGATCAATCCACATTTTCTGAAATTTCCAGGGAACATTTTTTGGTCTTGGTATACTTGCACAACCACATAATAAAGGAGCATGATCTGAAATTATCCTTAATCCAACCTTATATCCCCAATCACCATATTTTTGTAACCACAAAGAATTGAAAACAACTCTATCTAAGACACATAGGATTCTTTTTGTACCTTGTTGACAATTGGACCAGGTGTATTGCTGTCCTGTGCTAGGAGCTTGAATTAAGTTGCATTCATTCAGGCAATTAAGAAAATCCATCATTGAACTTCTGTTAGGAGCTTTACCACCAAATTTTTCTTCAGGTGAAATTATAGCATTGAAATCACCTACAACAACCCATGGTTTTTGTATCTGACTAATAATTTCCATCTCAGACCAGATAAACTTCCTATGACTTTTTTTAACATGAGCATGAACACCAGAGATTAGTACTTCACCAATACTGACTGTTACCATTTGGCTAGACATTGAAATAACTTGAGGAGTAGATAGAGAAGCATTCCAAAATAACCATAAGTTACCTTTTGTAGTTGAGGTTGAATTGTGTATCACCATACTTTTCATTCCAGAGAGATTTAATTGACTGCAAAAAGAAGTATTACAAGAAATTTTTGGTTCTGCAACCCAAACTAGAGATGGGTTAAATTGGTTCACCAAAGACCTTAGTTTATTCTGAGCCCTAGGTCTTCTTAGGCCCCGAATATTCCAATATATGATCTTCATCTTGGTGGTGGAGGATTTTTGGTACCTCCTTTACCTTGATTTTGTCTGAGATTATGTTTCTTATTTGTAACAATTGGATTACCACCTTTAACTGCACCTGGATAATGTTGAGAAGTGGAAGAAATAGAAGTAGGATTAATCACTTGCTTTTCAACCATTTTAGACCATGATGTGACCTTAACAGTTTCATCAGAGATAGCTCCTGTCTTTCCATTTACAAATTTGATTTGAGGAGTTTCTACAACATCATCTTTTTTATCTTCATTAACCTCAGTATCTTCAAGAACATTTTCTTGAACACATTCAAGAGGACTGAATCTTCCAGTATTAGCAGTGTGAATAATTTGATGAGCTGACACTGTTGGAGTAGCATGAATTGTATGGATAACTGAACTTTCATTGTCTTCTGCTGATGTATCACAAATATCAAAGGGTAATGATCTAGGAACACTTACTGAATATAAGGCATTCAGAGTGTTGAATTAGGCTGCTGAGGACTTTTTGAAGAGCTCTTAGGTTGTTGTGGAGTAGTTTCATTCCTTTTTGCTTTTTCAACTCTACATTCTGTTATAAAGTGACCTACCATTTTGCAGCAGCTGCAGTATTTTGGACAATCTGGAATGGAGATCTCTTGAAAAAAAAAACCCATATTTAGTTCCAATCCATACTTTATTTGGAACTGAAGAAGCAAAATCCACCTCAACCAATACATTTGCATAATATCCAACATCACATTTAGCTGTTGCTTCATCAATTTTAATTGGAGTTCCTATTTCTTCACAAATTTTGAATAGAATTGATTCACTCCAGAATTCAAGACCTAAACCTGGAAATCTCACCCAAACAAACGCCTTAGAAGTTCTTTGACTGATAGGTCGAAAGTTATACACCCAATTTCTAATCTTCAAAATTTGATCTGTAACTTCCCATACCTGAGACTTGATGTAGTTACGATCTGTAATGTTATCTAATTTGATGGTAAAGAAACCTCTACCTAATGGAATTAGCTTACAATCTCCAATTAATTTCCATTGATTTCTAAGAATTATTGTAGCATCAGCAAATTTAATCTTCTGTAAATTTAATCTACCAATTAAAGAAAAACGCCATGGATCTAAACCCTTCTCAAATAATTCATCAGGTAATTCAATCGAAGGAATTTTCATACCTTCAACTGATGAATTATTATCAGACTTTTTCTTAGATTCCATTTTTCGAAATAAAACACCTGATTTAAGACAAATTAATTTCAGTAACCATGATGATTGATGTAATATTCAACAAAATCACCTGAAATTAATGCTTGGTTGAACAGAAATCAAGAAAATGATGAAGAAAAAATTCCGAGTCAAGCACCGATTCCGTCGCCGAGTTGCACCCCTAATATCGCCGATTCTCCCAGCTCAAAATCTCAATCTTCTTAGAACATCATCCTCGGTTTAGTGCAGTATAATAAAAATCCTAGCTCACTTCAGTATCAAAACCATTATTCCGCTGTATCAAAATCTTGAATGACGAAACCCTTTTTATGATAAACAATATAACTATACCCATAGTGTAGATATTTGTACACATATTGATTTTCAATGTGCACGTAATTGTACACCTATTGAGCATTAATGTGCACATAGTTCTACACCTATTGATCATTGATGTGCACATAATTGTACACATGTTGATTTGTTAGTATGTGCATAATTGTACAATATGCGTGGGTAGATTGACATGATTACATGATTATTTTTTTACAAATTTATTGATAGATTGTTACCATCAAGTTGATCTATAAAAAGAGATCATATGAGAAATGTCCTATACATATGTGCATGTGCCCGTGCTTTTGTTACACTGACTAGTTTTCATCTTTCAAGGTTGAGTCTATCTAAAAGGTATGCATATTAGATTCGTTGGGGTTTTCTACGTGTGTACATAGTTGTACACCATTGTACAATCTCAATAATATATATTAGTTGTTTTTTGGGTATGGATGTTTGTTTTATTAGATTTTTTATATGTGTGTACATAGTTGTACACCACTGTGTTATCTCAATAATATATGCATGTTTTATGGGTATAGATGTTGGATTTTTGTAGTGTGTACATAGTTATACACCATTATGCTCTCATGATTTTTTGGCCTTTATTGTGGGAATGCATGTTGGATTTGCTGGATTTTGGTAGGTGTGTACACCATTGTACAATCTCAATACTATATATAAATTGTTTTATGGGTATGTATGACCGGCCAGGCTAGTGATGCATAATGATTGCCCGTTACAGTGAATCAACTTCACCCACAAATATTCAGTCTTGCATACTTTCATCATAATATGCATCTGCCTTCACTCTTAAGGCTTTATGCAACGAAAGTCTTCATCTTATTTCTCTCTAACTCTTTATGCCCCCATAAGCATAAGATTTTTTCCATGCATCAAACCAATTGATCAACTCACACAAATCAGCAACATAAGAACATAAATATATACTACAACAAACTCATTTTATTGCATGCACTGAAGGAATATTACAAAACTTAGCCATCACATGGACCAAACAACCATCACCCTCTTGGTGATGCCTTATTCTCACAAACAATGAGACTAACTCTCTTCTATGTGAACCTACTGATTTTCTAATGTCTTAAACTATTTATACAATGGTTACAAGGGAAAAAATCCTGCACAACACTTGCACTCACATGGAACAACCATGTGTCCCATAAGGTACTTCCATAACCGGCAACATTGTTTTTCAACTGCTAACTTTTGTGTTATCCATCCAATTCATGTTGCATTTATCTCAAACATCTTTGGATACTCTAATAAGGTTATAAACTCATTTCATAACCCTTCCAACTTGTCTCGCACCTTTGGCACTCTTGTGAATACAATAACCAACTTATAACCACCACCTGAGCCATATTGCACCACTGTTGTGCATTTCTGAACTTGGCCTTGATCCAATGCACGACCATCTTGGCCCTGCATACTTCTTGCTTTAATCCAATATACGGTCAATCATTGTGCTTCAATCATCATGACCAATTCCTTAAGCTCATTTTGGTTATTCATGCGTCATATGCTTCACTTAGCCAATTTGCTTGACAATAGCAATGCTACTCTTGTATTACTAGCTTGTTTGCACTGTTCAAGCTTTGTCCAGCCTTGAACTAATGCATAGGCCAACTCTTGGCCTATTCTACACTCTTGCGTCATCCTTGAGTTTAGGACAATTCAATTCCGCGGATATGCATCAATGTCAACATCGCATGTTGCATTTGTCAACTTGGCCTGCCTTGTATTCCTTAATGAAGCTTCATTGTGTCAGCCAATAAGCTTCATTACTTGGCCACTGACTTTACAGCGCATCGCAATCCTTGTGCTTTACTGTCCCTTCAGAGTAACACTACCTTAACGCTTCACAATCTATGCAGTAACGCGCAAGCATCACTGGCTTGGCCGGCTAAGCTGTAACATGCAATCATTATGCATCACTAGCCTCGCTTGTCATAAACATCCGCCACCTAATCTGTTCAACGTCCTCGTTGAACGCAACCAAGTATAAACTCTATACTGGTCTCAATCTTCGCTACATGCACTTTCAGAACCCTTTCTGAAATTTCAACAATCTTTGTCAGCTCTTGCAAAATTCCCTTAACTAACTTCCCTGCCTTAGCATCTACATCACTTAGCTTTACGCTTTTCCATTGATCCTACTAACTTGAACTTTGTTTTTGTGTTTTGCATACGTTCCAACTCCACTTCAAATTGTATATCAATAATCAAATGCAAACTGGAAATTCCTCATGCCAATTCCCTGAATTATGCTTGAACTTCACATGAATCATTTGTTGTTAAGGGTACACAAGTAATGATTCTCCCCAACTGATCATGATGATCATTTATATGGTCTTATGTCTTCATTTCGCTACTTTAGTTGCACCATATAACTCAATAGGACTTATATAATACTTCGCCTCATTCTTAAATCATATGCGCCTACGCCAAATCATACCATGCCTTAAAGTATGCAATCTATGATTTCATACCACTCTTGGTATGCGCCACAACCTATAGCCTTTGCTGCACTTTGTAAGCATCAGCTCTTTTACTAAATTTGTCCTCCAAATCATATTGCAAACTTTACCTTCTCGTACTTGCATCATTTGTATGCCAAAGAACCATCACCTTGTTGTTCTTTGTTTTCACTATCACAACACCTTGATTGAAATGCATGACTTTGGTATAGTCATGACTTAGGACTACCCGGGACATCCCACCGTCACTTTGGACAAGGCTTCCTCTTCACGCGCCTTTGAAACCAGCAAAATCTCAGTTTCTCTTTCAAACTGCTACGCTTTAATGTGGCGGAAAAACAACATCATGTTCTTCCTAACTATGAGTTACTCTTAACTCATATACTTGATGGAGTTATATCTTCATTCTTGCTGCATTACTCCATGATATCGCTGCCAAATGTTGTCGCACTTCCACATAACTCTCAACAACAAACTCGACTATGCCACCAACTCTATTGCTTCTTCCACTTTCAGCATCTTCTATAGTATATTTTGGCTTAATATGCTATATAGCATCTTTCACTGAACTAGCTTTACTTTGAATGAAAGAGACAAAAACTCTCGTCTCAAATACCTTAATTCACTACTACCTTACATAGAGAGACAATTCCCAACACCAAGGTCCACACGACCTAAACTGAAAGTATACTCAAACTTGAGAAAATACTTGCACCAACTAATTGCAAACTTGTAAGACCTAACAAATCTTGCAATAGTGACTTCATTTTTCGCTTCTAAGCAACAAACAAGGAAGCGAGACAGCACCTATAATCCCCAATGTAGCAATTCACTGTGCCACATGCATTCTTCCAATTATCAACGTTCTTATGCAACTCCCATAACGAAGCACAATATAATTGACCCTTAGTTGAACACTCCTTCAAACCGAGGCTATCATGTTGATTTAGATTTCATGAAGATTTCTTCAAGAATGACTACATACATTCTTATGCATCACCACTACTGTCAGTTATCCTAACCGCATCCAAGCTTATTCAACTGCTAACTTTTTGCTGGCTTGCATGCCACACTTGTTCTCGAAGTTTAGGACATGCCAATTAGGACCAACATTTTGACACAAACTTTTGCACCTTTGCACAATTGAATTGGACTTAACTTGGTAGTCGTAAGAGATTTCACCTAATTAGGATACTTTCCTCTCCGAACAGACAGCTCCACCAGAAAAAACAAGAAATGAAGTTTGCCCGGCTCTTAAGATAGTTTGCTAGAAATGCAAACTTAGGTATTTTTAGACCAATGATGTTTGGACATCAAGGAATTTATAAAACCGAAAATATTCCCAAGGTTTGCAATGAACGGAAAAATTCGGTTTTCCTAATTCCAATAAATGCTTGTCCAAAATTTCCGCATTCTCTCAATAGAAAATCTCCAATTAATAAATGCACATTACTAATTTTTATTCTCTAGAGATATGCATTTAATTGGCGGTAATTAAAACATATAAAACCAAAAACCTTAATCAAAAGATTCTCAATTTATTTCGGCACGGGATCTCCTTGAGTACTGAGGAATATCTTTGAACAATAAATGGTAAGAGTTACTGTACGTGTTCAAAGTATGTTGACATCTTTCCACTGTAAATCCTTATTCATATTTACATGGATTTACATTCTTGGAATCAGTCATACCACACATCCAAACAAGTTTAGAAATGGTTTCCCTGTATTACAAGACAACCATGTAATTTCAAATACCAAATCAAACGCATGGGTTCAATCGGTTCTACCAATCACTAGGATC
The DNA here is from genome assembly GCF_003573695.1 of Papaver somniferum. Classification (NCBI taxonomy): domain Eukaryota; kingdom Viridiplantae; phylum Streptophyta; class Magnoliopsida; order Ranunculales; family Papaveraceae; genus Papaver; species Papaver somniferum. The sequence continues at coordinate 154,219,978 of NC_039363.1, read as the reverse complement.
GGTTATACCTTATTATGGAAATACTTGTGATCGGTCACACAGTTACCAAGACCGGTTACACCAGTTACCAGGATCGGTTCCATATTCCATGGTATTTCTTGTGATCGGGCACACAAGTTACCAGGACCGGTTACCAATTACAAGGATCGATTTCACAATACTCGGTGATCGGTCACACCAATTACTAGGATCGGTCACACCAATTACAAATATCGATCATACCATCTCATGATGATTACTTAGGATCGGTTACAGCAATTAATAAAAACCACTCATACCAAATCATAACATACTTTGAACACGTATTGTGATTAGTTATACCAAGATACATAACATAGTTATGATCGGTTCTACCATCTCACACATATTGGTCATCCAAATATTTGCGATGAATAGCCGGAACAATAAGCCTAATAATTTCCCTTTCGATTCACGAAACGAGTTCATGAATGTACTTATTTTAAACGAATGTAAAACATTGTTTCCTAAGACGAAATCTTCACGATAACCTATTCACATAATCATAACAGTATATACAAGATTATGTCGATGTCATATCTACGAAGTTCAAGGGATAAGCATTATACTTCGTAGTCTAACTCCCTAATACTATGATCATACAATTATGACCATGTCACATCACTAGAGTATTATAAAATATGTACAGTGTATGCAACTTCGAGTTATGTTTTGAATACAGCACGACTTGAAAGATACGTTAGGAATGAAATTGCTCAAGTCAATATTATTAACCTCAAGTGGAAAGATGACGTCGTCGTTGTAGTTTTATACTTCTTCACTTTCTTCAGGTCTTTGGAGTAATACTTGAATGTCTCAACATTCCTAGACTTTCTAGTCTAATCTAAACGAAGTTGACTCTAGTATATAATCAAGCGACTTTAGATGAGTTTTGACACACTAAAATATGGCAACCAAACTTGACATACCAAAGCTTGGTGAGTTCAACTGATCTATGCTCTAATAAATATGTTCTTCTTTTATAAAAAAAATGTGGATGGAAGCTCAAGGGTTATATGATTTGGTTTAGTGATAACTCGCATATGTGCACATTAAAAATCAACATGTGTACAACTGTGTACACGTTAAGAATCATCATGTGTACTACGTGCATATTAAGATTCAACTTTGTATAGTTGTGTGCACGTCAAGAATGAGGTTAAATTATTTGTAGCTTATAAACTACTAGGAGATGTCAATCAATCCAATGATAGTTTCTTATGAACTAACAATGAAACATACCATGCTCCAAAAACTATACATAATGACGAGTTAATCTTTTAAAGTATATTTCGAGAATCATAACAAGCAACTAGAAAAAGGTCAAGCTTGTACCTCAAAACTTTTTTGGAATGACTCCAGCGTAGTGTTTATGCTTGGAATTTCACTGAAGCCCATGAGAATGAACTGGAAAAATTGGTTAAACATATTGGGGTTTTGTTCCGTATACAAAACTACATGGCTAAAATTGGAATTTTGATAACACAATTTGAAGCAGAAACAGTGATCCAAATGTTGTTAAAACCGTGGCTAAAAGCCTATTTCGGGAATAGATTGTTTACCAAATTTGTTTGGATTAGGAAACTTGTATGACGGTTTGGAGGAGTGTTTTCCAAGTTTAAGATTCCCTAATTAAGGTGTGATGCTATTGTTAGAAGTTATTTAAGACTTGGGAAACAAGGATGTAACTACTATATTAGAAGGCTTATATAGTGAAGAATAATCATCCTCTCCAGAACGAGAGTGATCGGGGGTCACAACCTTTGTGTCTTACAATGGTTGGTGATGGGACAATATCTATGTGAGAAGAGAGACTTGTGGTGAGAGAGGGTATGGGAGAAATCTAGGGTTTCTAGGGTTCATATGGGAGAATCTAGAATTCATGATGTTCTTCATATTCTTGTCTAAAGTCGAAGCAACCATGGCGGTAAAAGTTTATGGAAGAAGAAGAACAAAGGAAGAGGTAAACTCTTCGTAATATGTCTTGTTGTTTCTAACGTTTAGCGCTAGTAGGTTACATAACTAGTTGATTATATGAAGTGTCTATGTAATAACTAGTATTTCTCGGGGTGGTTTTGGCCGTGGATGTAGCCTACAAAAGGGTAGGTGAACCACGTAATTTTTGTGCCGTGTGTGATTGTCTATATATTCAAGCTAGTATTATTCGATCGTGCTAATCTAAAGATATAAGAGACGGATTCGAGCTAAGTTATCTAAAGTAGGATGTTTCATAGAATTGACTTCTACGGAAACATGCCGGTTCGAGACGAACGTAACCTCGGTTTCCCGACAAAACAAATAAATAAGACGATTAATCTTTTAAAAATGAAAAGTAACGTGAAAATGAGCAAAATAAATACATACCAAAACTAAACTTGTGACTATCCACCTGCCTTCCATGCGTGTGGACATCGAATAGGCAATACAAAAAGGAAAAACAATGCTCATAAAGTGCACTGTGTATAACTGGTGTACAAGCATATACACCTGGTACAAAAAACACAAAAAAAAAGTGCACTTTTATGTACACCCATATAATTGGTGTACAAGAAAATACACCGGTTAATTCCTACTTTCAGGATTAAGCATAATCGTTAGACTGGGAAGTGAACCCCATAAAATCCCATGTCCACTCAAAACATTATCTATGTGCCACTTAATCTACACGATCATGATGGTATGTCAAATTATTAATTACGATAATTAGTAATTTAAAAGTACCTGCCCACCAACTTGCTTCTGCTCCTCCAGCGCTTTTCCTTGTATGGAATTCGACTACCACCCTTTTGATAATCAGGACTTAAACTGCGTCTCCCACTACTGTGGCACGAAACTCAACTCCTTCAAAAAGATCTGCATATAGTTCCCGATTCCTACTACGACTTCTCCTTCTACTATCCCCGCCCCTATGCTCATCACGAAACCTGGAGCTGGAACAATTTATAATCATCCATATTGATTTGGAAAATTATGTCTTAAAGTATTTAGTTATTATAACAGATAATACCTTAGGTGGGGACTGAAATTCTAAACCGTTTCTGACTCCCTCTAGTCTTTGCTACTAGCTCAATTACTCTTCCTTTAAATATGAAATTAGACAAAATATGACTCGTCGAAGCATTCACATATGAAATTTGACTTGGTTCCCACATTGATCTAACCCGCTAAGAGTCCATAACAATATAAAAATACACTCCCAAGTCCATAGAATCAACAATTCGTAAGGATGTTATGAAGAGACTAGAGGACAAATCAATTTCAGAAAATAAACAGTTTCAGAAAATAACCAATTTTCTGATGTTCCCACCGATGTCTAGTGCCAATTGTGAATTAAATATAATTCATTATTGGAAAATCTTTACAAATATCTATATGTTCTTCTAAAATAAAAAGCAATTTACAACTACATTACTTTATGCTGCAGTGGAGAACTGGAACTAATAAGAAGCAACTGCAACTCTTTGTTGAGCATCCTCACTGTCGTAAATACACATACTTCGTAAGCCAAAATTTCATTCCAGGTGCTATAAATCCCTTTCTACTCATGAAATTCTAATATCTCCCTTCCTTTAATTAAAAAAAAAAACCCACAATGTCCCAAATTAACATCTAAAAATGCACTGCATATAACTGGCGCACAAGCATATACACCTCATATAACAAGCACAAAAAAATTAGTGAACTTTTTGTGCACCCATAACTGGTGTTTAGAATTAAGTATAACCTAAAGATATAAGATTAATATCACTTTCCTAATAAGCAACATAAATAGACAACCTTAGCTCTATTTTGGCACAATTTGGGTTATAAAACTTACATAACTTACAGATCCAGTTAATGAATCTCAAAATAGATTAAAAGTGACAAATATTTCTAACCTGATTTGCGACTTTTAATGTCGTCTAATCCTCAAGAATATCAACCTTGGGAGTGTAGAAGAACTTGTTGGATCTTCCCATTATCATCTACAACATTGGCAAGCGATCTTAATCCTATAGAATTGATATCATCTATCCAAGTTCCGTATGAAACAACAATGGGTACCTCTGCAACAGAAATGACAAAAGGCTTAACATGCTACGCCATAATATGATTAAGCAAAGGAAGAATGATAGAAAAAGAACACATGATTTGCGAGTTTGTTATGTAATTAATATAATGTTTAGATAACTAACAGATTCTCGGAAAACAATATGAATATATATATATAGTTAGACTATATATACTCAACGAAAACAACATTTATAACATTAAATAAAGCCCGATAATAGAATACTAGTCCATTAAATTACAATAACCAAATGATAATCTACATTATCTTAAATCTTCAGTACATTCTTTTAGGCTTGCTAATCACTGTGCATATTCTACCAGTGCCTTAACCGAATCACTTTTGTTATAGGATTTGGTTTTCCTTGTCCAGCCTCAAGGTATGCCAATTACTAAGGTTTAATGACGCAGCTCCTAGAACAAATTCAAGGTACTAAAAAATATCACTGATATGAATTAAAATTAGTAATTAGGGACCACCCTTTCATGCACCTAATTCTACTTATCATGTGTTGTTGGATTCTATATTAGTATTCCAGTCTCCTACCAGATTCTTCAAATATCATTTCAATGTATAACATAATTACAGTACTACTCAAAAAATGAATAACAAAATGTGACTTATGTGTAGAAGAAAAGATTCAATATGAACTCACTGAGTTGTAAAAGGAAGCAACAGACATACACCTTCAACGTGAATAATACACAAGTAAAACATCAATAAAACTATGATTAGTCAGCAATAATCGTCAAATGCAGACAACAAAAAATAGACGAATTGGATGATAAATGAATCTCGAAATGAAAGCAATTAGGGATTAGGTATAATTTGTGATACATGCCCATATCCAAGACAGAAAACACGTTCAGATGGTCTCCATTTTTGGGAAGCAGGTTCATGAACAAAGAAAGTTCTAGAGATAGGTAGATTAACATGACCTAATTATAAATCTAAACTCTTATGTAATCATAAAATAATTAGGTTTTTAAAACGGTAAAAAATTCCTAAAATCAATAATTTAACAATTGATATCAAATTAAATGATAAGAACAGATGCAACTTATCTTTCAAATCGCTTTCGACGATGAAATCTCAAGTTAATTTGTTGTAATTGAATCCCCTCAACTTTTCATCTAAATTTTGAGTTAATCTTCAAAAATATGAACCGGTGACAGATGGTTTAGGTTTATTAAGCTGAATCGAACGTTTCTTTGATCATCATATTTACGTTTAGTGATTGAATTTTCACTAAGAAGAGGAAAGTAGATTTTCTAATTTTTTCTTCGCTCTGAAAGGTGTTTCCATTAAATGAAAATGAAAACTGATAAAGGTCGATGTCCATTGAAGAAGTAGTTGATAAGTATTTTTTCATGATAAAAGATGATTTTAGACTAAATGGACCGATTCATTCCGAATTTGGTAAATTTGGACTTCCTAGTACTAGGCTTGAGGTAGCAAGACTAAACAGTATAAAGCCCACTAAATATGGGATTAAATGTAAATTTCCACGTGTATTTTCCATATTTTAAATAATTTTTGGACAAAAATGGACCTAATTAACTCGAGACTAATCCGTACTTTTTGACGCGTTTTTGGACTACAATATCATCATCGAATGTCAAGTAGTTTTTACTTCTTTCTTGTAACCCGTCAATCCGTCACAAAGAAAAAGAAAAAAAAAATCTCCGAACAAGAAGGGAAGCCAAAACTGGGACAATGTGCACCCATTGAAATAAAAAACTAAATTCCTTTGCAACCCATGTTAGGCAACACATCAATCAAAGCTAAACCAATGAAGAGTGAGCAACCAATTTTACCAACCTCATAATGATTTTGTCACAATTTGGCGAGCTCTATTTCATCCAGAATTGCATTTATTTTTAAAGTAGCCAAGCACCATTTAACCAATTGTGATGGTATCAAAACCTCACTTGTTATGCTTCAAACAAAAAAAAAAACTCACTTGTAATTAGGAGGATAACAGAAACACGAGAACTATCAAGCTACAAAAATCTGGACAAGAAAGATCTTCGTCATGGCAAGGACTAATAAAAGCGTCCCTCCCAATAGGCATATTTTCAGAACCTGTCTTCTCCTAGGGTTGAGCATAGTGAAGTACCCAAATATCACCTCCAAAATAGACTCACCGTCCAGATAGTAAACCTGAAATAATTTATTTGTGTGCCATAGTTGTTAGTAAACATGTTGTAGTTACTACTATTCAAGAAGCATGCAGTAGACAGAATGCCATACATGACCAGTTGTTTGTTCTTAGTGAACAAGTTGAAACAAATCCAAGCTCCAATTTGATATTTTATGTTATTTTACTTTATTTTGGTGCATACTGATTAATATCCGAGATAAAAGACAAAGACCCAATAAAAATCCTATTGGTGTCTGTCTCTAGCTTAAATTATTATATTACTATTCAGCAACACATGCTAATAGGACCTAAATAAGGGTGAATTCATTCTTACAAACACGTGCTGGCTAGGATACATGCATGGTGCACTAGAAAATCGTGCCGGCCTAAAAAAATTACAACACACAACAGATATTGCAAATTTGACATTTAAGGTCACGAAGAATAACATACCGGAAGACTGTTGAGTAGGGCCAGTGCAAAAGATACATGGAATGTGCACGTTATCATCCTCTCCAGCCTATTTGGAAGGGATAGACCCAAACTGAATGTTGAGCGAGGCCGATATGCAGTTAACTTAATTGAATTAGCCATTGGAAGTGCATCTCCAATGAAAACAAAGGTCCCACCACAATTTGTTTCTCCACTATCAAGACTCACAAAATCTGCTGATAAGTTTCTCCATACAGACAAGCACTCAGCCGAATAAGGACGTGAGTAAGCAATTTGAATCCAGGTCAGGCCTGGCGACAGGACTGGTCCCACGCACGTCTCGTCCTATAGAAGACGTGAAGATGAATCATTTAGTAAAGCTCAACATAATCAGGTGCAATTGCACAACATACAAGAGCGTTTTAAGCAGTCCCATAATCCAAATCATTAAGTTGTAGTCCAACATGGGAGACAGACGCTTCCATAGTTCCTCTTTGGTGAGAGGTTCGAGCCTAGTAGTACAATTTTTAATTCTGTAAGCGGCAATCAAATAACGTGCTAGTTTAACATGTGGACGATTAGCCATCTAGTTTAGGACAGTGATAGTAGTTAAACAATAAGAAAGTGCTAAAGTCCCACCTGCGAACATTCGCATCTGCTTGTGTTCTTTTCAGTTGCAGACCATCCATTGCCACATTTTTTAAGATCAACGATATCCTTAGCCCTCAAGCAGGCATTGTTCTCTTTTCCTTGACCATCCTCGCTGCTTCTACCCTCTAACACGCTCATATTAAAGCAAGGAATAGTTGAGAGTAATGTGAGATCATCAGCACATGTAGACTGATGATCCACCACTTGAGCGTTCCCGTTATCTCGTAACCAAGAACTAGAGATACAATAACCTTTTCTTCTATCAGCTTTCTGGACATTTGCAGAATCTTTATAGAGATGAGATCCTTGAAGTCCCAAGTCATTCATCAGAACTATAAGATCCATCCAATCTTGGGGGCTGTGAACTTTTATCCCATCAACTGATATAACAACATCACCAGGAGACAGATAACCAGATAATGGTGACATTGATGTCACATCCAAAACCTGATCCAACGTTAATATATACTGCTTATAAACGCTTTCAAAGTAAGGCAGGAGAGAAATACAAGTTCATTGAGATTCAAGAGAAATAGTACCATAGGGTTCTCCCCATGAATGTAAAAGGGATATAATACTGAAGGCAGAAGAAGCAAAGCCAGTGCACAAACTGCACAAAACTAGATATGAGGTTACAAGTTAGCCAGCTTCTGTGTACGTATATATGTACACATATAAATCAAAGCTTTCAGAACATAAAACATGATTCAATTCGTTTTTTGAAATGCGAAAGGAAACACCCTCTTATTTGATGTTTGCTTCAAGCAAGGTCCACAGGGATCTCATAGCAATTTACAATAGGAATATGCAACCATCATGAACAATGGGTAATTGACGAATGCTATGAGATCATTAAGGCACGGTTAGTTTTGTTTGTGAATAGTCATATTTCAGAATTTTGTGATTCTTAGTAAAACAGTAACAGCTGCCAAAAGTTATTCAAAGCAGTTTCCTTCAACTGCTCTTAGAACCCACAACTAGTTACCTAACAGATATTTTAGTTAGACAAAACACTAGACTGAACAAGGTCCGACACTTTAATCCTGATTATGCTACATATTTCTGCCAGTACATGCATGTTATATAAGTCATGGTTGCCAAACATGTTTTGCAGTGTATGAAACTGATGTAAATGCATGTTATAGTAAGTGTCCAACAGTTGAGTTGGTCAGACACTCGGTGATTGTACCAAGAGGTCTGGGGTTTGAACCCCACTTACATCGGGGTGGGGGGATATTTTCTTTCTTTGCCTAGCTACCTGCGGTTGTAGCTAGCATGCCTCTTCTTATAAAAGAAGTTACTAAAAAATAAAATAAAAAAACTCACCACTGCATTATGCCAAATTCCAGCACAATAGATGCGAAGAACAGCTAATTGAGGTAAGCTTTGTAGCATTTCATAGTTGAAAGCGACCAGAGCCCCAGGAAAGAGCGTTGCAAGAAATATGGCAATATATTCGATATGAACGCCCTCACTGTTCTCCATTGAAGTTGTGCCTACAATACCAACAATGAGAAACTAGCTTTCCGGATTTCCAGGAATAAAATCTTGGGATGTACTACTGACATGACAAGCCAATTTCATACTTGGGTCTCCCCACTAGGGGCAAGACCAAACGAGTGAGTCTCCCATCTTGGCAAGGTACCTAGAATTGTCGGGATAATACTCCTTTATGTCATGCTCAGTGTAATCCACCATTAGGATAGCAACAACCAATCAAGAGTGATGTTAGCATAGGATAGGCACGATGACATCACATCTACCATGATATCAGGAAATAAAATCTCCGAGCACCAATGAACTAACCATAAAGAAGGTAAAAGCTAGTCAAAACTACACAGGTCAACAAATAATCCAGATTAGAACAGTTCTTCAAATCTGAGCTGGTCGCCATGTCAGGTCAAAACTTCATCATTATCTCAATGACCAAACCAGAAAACATTAGATATTTGACGACACCACTGTTGTTGTCTAACTCCAATTGCTAGGACTCATTTGTGATTGCCCCAAATTTCCAAATATGGCGGCATTGCATACCCTGATATTGAAAGATTATCTTATAGAGTACTGTTATTTGATGTAAGTATCTAATACTGAGCGCATTCATACATTCATGTTTAGGCTTTAGCCATGTGAATTTTCCTTGTGACCAGGAGAACCAGAGTGTAGAGATTGCACTTGTTAACATTAATAATTGAAGGGTGTGTCCATCAAAATTCACCATAAAACCTAATAATGATTCCAAAGGTATTAGCATGCCGTTCGAGTTTATATTCCTTACTAGTATAAAAAGAGTTCTAGTCTACAAATTCTGTGCTAGTTGTTACACATAGAAAGGACAGATTTCTACTAGAAGGATGAAGGGAGATTGCATCGCATGAAGTAAAGTAACCTTGAAAGGTATAATTGTTCACGTCTTTCGTCAATTAAAAAAACTTTACGCTTCTTTGAGCAATCATTTAGTTCTGACAGTTCTCTTTTTCTTCTACTGTTTACTGGAGGTCTAGGCTGATCACTAGCACATCTGAACGGCGACTTCCAAAAGCTAACAAAGCAACATCGTTTGAAAATGTTGCTTCTGACTTCAGGGAAAGCAACTTTTTTGTCAAGTATCGTGTTACATAGTTATATCTTTCGATTTTACCACTTCCAAATCTAAGGATACTGTTCACCATACAAAGTTCTCAAGATTATTTCTAATTCTACTCATAGTAGAAGAACTTCTACGTTCAACTATTTAACTCGCAAGTCGAAAAGCCACATCTAAAGTGATATACTTTAAAATAGCTTTGTTAACAGATCTGACTCATCCAGATTTTCTCCGAACAAGATCCAGAATCTTAAGGTTTTCCTTTTGATTTTTTATTCCATGTTTGGCTGTTCATAATCCAAGCTTTCATTGAAATGGAAACAGAAGCTGATGCATACATTAAATGACCTATTTACTAATGTTGTTCAGTCAAGTGATATGGGTGAGGCGGTGAGCATCACAGATTAAGCATAATACATCAAAGTTTCCATATTTAAGTTGCTTAACTTAAGCTATCTGTGAGACAATGCACACATCAGTAGTTTCCTGATTACTGTACTGATCCAAGATGGTAAGAACATTGGAGGTTACTCATAAATAAGAAGGTGACTACGAATACGAACCTAGCGGCAGAAATAGCATGCCCGAATTCATGAACAGCTACGGATATTAAGGTAGAGAAGATAATGAATCCTCCATCAATAAGTGACACGCCCAAACTAGGAACTTTTAGCACCTGTTAAGTAGAAATTCAGCTTATCATTAGAAAGACCATATAGCTGAATTTAGTAAATAAAAAGTTTGACAGCAGGGTAAGCCAAATACAGAAAGCGGCGGCAAAGAGAAGAAGCCGAATACTAGATCATTTGAAATGTCAACATTGCCATTGTATAGGCGTACTATAGAGGTTGAATTCCAAAGCAGAACCTTCATGAGAGAACAAAGAGAACATGAGAGTCCAACTCAAATTTTTTCTAATTTGAAGAAAAAGCAATCAAATTAAAATTGCTTCTTAGTCTAACCAGAGTAGCACCAAGCAATGCAGCAACGCTAAAAGTAATCCCCATGGAGAACCAAATTCTCAAGAATCTTGAATATTTACGACCAAATGAAAAGAGGAAGTCATTAAAAGCAGAGATCTTGTAATCACAGTACCTACAAATACAACAATCAAACAATCAATGAACTTAGGTAAACTGATGCACACATATATAAAAACGAGAATTAATTTCACAATGAAAGAATTTAACTAGACTTAAATAAATGCATCAAATACGAATCTTTATACTCATGGAATTACACGCTATGTAACTTGATAGATAAACATTAGCAGGCTACTCCTTAAAAGAGTAGCACGGTGCTAAAGTCTAGTTAAATTCGGGTCATGTTATACTACAATCTGAATTTAGGGTTTCTACTTTAGTTTTCTTGTACTACCAACAAAAAGAAATCTAGTTACTTCGGGTCAATATTGAAAAGCGAAATGATAACTAACAAAGATCAAAAACTAAACCAACAGAGGGTTATTTTTAGAGAGATTACCAACAAGTAATTGTGTGCGACAGAGAATGATGGTACTGATTCACTGATGACAGTAGAGGTAGGGGAGTGTTACACCTACCGAACCTTCTCACTCGCCGTCCGCCACCGCCTATCATCTCTCAGCTACTCATTCCATCAGAGTCTAAAACTCAAGTGCAGCTGGGAATTACCATTGAACCCTATTATCGGAGAAAATAGGGTTATCAATTACAGTCGCTTACCCCTATTCCTATGGGTATGCAAAAAAATGTTGTTTGTCATACCACGCGGAATGGCAAACCAATTACGCCACTATGGTTGACTTTTTAGCGAGCGTTATTGACTCGGTTGCTGGCGTTATGATCAATATCGTCACTCAGCGTACAATATTCTAATGCCTATAAATACTACACCTTGTTTAGATAACCTTAAATTCCCTTCAACTCTTTTGTTTCCCTTTTCAACTCTTATTCCCTTCACAATCACTTTTTAAATAAATATGGAGAGAGAAAAAAACAGAAAAGCTAAAGGATGTACTAGTATCCCAGCCAGTGGAATAAGTTTTGTTGTGGATACAAATTATGAGTTTAATAATGTTAGACAAGTAGCCGGTGAAGGTATATTCTAATCACATATCTGACCATGAGGAGCGAGTTAATTCGGTAAATCTAAGAGGTGGATGGACTAAGTTACATACGATTTTTCAATTACTTCCCCCTGTTATTCAAGAGAGAGATAGAAGATTTCCTTGGCGTCATCTAAATCATATGCAACCTAGAAACCACGAGACTCAAGGAGTTCAAGTTATATTTGAACGATGGTGGAATACTACAAACACTTTCTTTTTCAAGGACTTTGAATGCGGTAAGTTAGTTTTTTCTAGTAATTTAATTTTTAAATTATGTACTTATTTTATAAAAATCAACCAAGAATAATTTAATTATGAATAATTGTTGTTAATTGGAGTTACACCGATAGATTTGTACATGTTAACAGGAATTCCATTTGCTGGAAACTTACTTCCATTTGACAGACTAAATTGGTTATCAGAAGATAGATGGAAAAAAAGACTTCCTTTATACTCAAATGACTTAGAAGGAAATAATACATATAGACAAATAAAATCTCATGGGTTGAAGGTGGCTGGGTTGAAAAGTTTTTTTTCAGAGTTATGCTAGGAAAATGGATGAAAACAGGGTAGCTGGTAATCAATATTTGTTCCCCGACCATTATGAGGAGCTCGAACGTCTATTTGTATTGTGGACACTAGGCTAATGTCTATTTCCAAATGCTAGCTCAACGATGTTAATGGGTTTTCTCGAATCCTTAAAAGATTTAGAGCAAACACCAACATATGATTGGGGGTCTCCAATTTTATCAGAGATTTACATGGCCCTCGGTGATTGCTCGACGTGTGTCAAAGATAGTTTTGATGCTTATTAGGGAGTTCTGGAGGTAAGAACCAATATTTTTCACAATATTTGTTTGTTATCTTCACATGGAAAATTTAGTAACCAATAATGTTATTATTTTCAATATTGGTGGTATACATGGTTCCGTGTTTCAAAACCTTCTCTTAAGAATTATACCAATGTTTTTCCGATCATACGAAAGTACGATTCCGACAATTGGCAACCTATACAAATTGAAGATGGTCAACATACTGTTATTGTTCATAAGATTCAGCAGTTGTGTAGAACAAGCAATAACCTTATCTTCCAGTTGTATGAAGCAATACCTGAGTTCGAAGAAGAACAAGCTTAGAGAATGCTACAACTAAGCCTTACAAGGATGATGTTATACAACCCTATTTATGAAAAGGGTGTTTGGTATTATGGTGAAAGACAACTTCTATTGTTGCAAAGAAGACCGGTGATAGCCGTCAACCCTTATCCAAGTTCAGAGGTTTCTGGAGACGATTACTTCAAACTGATAAGGGAAGGTCATCATTGGCAAGAAGCTGATCAATTGATCCAGGAGCCAATGGACAGAAATGAATTCCTATCTTGGTTTAACACTATTTTCAAACCCAATATTGTTAGGCAACCGTAAAGTTTGGGTCGGATGGATTTCCCAGCATTAGGTAGGATGCCACTTGCCGATGAATTTCTTCATGTTAGACCATAGCTCGGTTGAAGCCACCAAGCGTTGGTATGTCAAGTTTGGTTGTCATATTTTAGTGAATCAAAACTCATTTAAAGAGTCGCTTGATTGTGTACTAGAGTCAACTTCGTATAGGTTAGCTTGAAAGTATTAGGATATGAGACATTACAAGTATTTCGAAGACTTGAAGAAGTGAAGAAGTAAGAAGCTACAACGACAACATCATCCTTCCACTTGAGGTTAGTGATATTTGACTTGAACTATTTCATTACCTAACGTATATTTCAAGTCGTGCATATTGAAAACAAAACTGCGAAGCATGAACACTGTAATTAGACATAGTATTAAGGAATACAATACGAGGTTTGTTGCTTAACCATTAAACTTTGTAGATAAGACATCGACATAATCATTTAAATGCTATTGTGATTAGTGTTTCATCCTAGGAAACAATGTTTTACATGTGTTTTAAATTCATGAACTTGTTTTGTGAATTGAAAAGGAAATCGTCAGGCATTATTGGTATTGTTATTCATTGCATATCTTGTGAACAACCAATATGCATGATTAGTATAACCGCTCATGACTTGTTTATGTTCTTGGTAAAACTATTCATAAAGGCCTGAATTTTGTATTGGTATGCCTTTTATTAGTGAAATTGATCTTAAGTAATCACCTGAGATGGTATGATCGAGTTTGTGATTTTGTGTATGACCGACTCTGGGTAAAGGGGAACCGATACTAGTAAGAGGTGCAACACATCACAAAGGGGAATCGATCCTTGTATGAGGTTCAGCAAGTTTTTAGCAGAAAGGGGAACCGATCCTATGGACATGTGCAACACGTTTTTAGGCACAGGGGAACCGATCCTATGGACATGTGCAACACGTTTTTAGGCAAAGGTGAACCGATCCTATGAACATGTGCAACACATTCAAGTTAGATACCATATATATGTGGGGAGCCGATCCTAGTACCTAGTCAACCGAATTTTTGGAAAGCTAGTGTGACTATGCACAGTACTCACATGGAGGTAAAACCGAAACTTGTTTTGATAGAACGGTGAAACCCATGATTTGTGATTGAGTGTTCTTGATCAATCTGATAGTTCTTGAAAGTCAAATGAACCAATTCCAAACTTGTTTGTAAGTGTGGAAAATCGGTTTCAAGGTTGTAAGCATGAAAGAGGACTTACAAAGTAAGGATGTCGACATACTTTGAACATGTGCAGTAACGCTTATCTTTAATTGTTCAAAGTTATTCCTTAATAGCTAAAGGAAAAAAATCCCAGGATCGAAACATAAATAAATTAAGAATCTTTTATTTAAGGTTTTTAATTTTATTTTAGGAAAATGATAATTAGTAATGTGCATTTACTAGTTGGAGATTTTCCAAAGAGATTTTCGGTCAATATTTTGGACAGAGCATTTCCAGGAATTATGGAAACCGAATTTGGAATATATTTCATATCTTGAGAATATTTTCGGTTTTGGAAATTCCTTGGTGTCCAAACTTTCTTGTCTATAAATACGAAAGTTTGCATTTCGAGCAAACTAATCCTTCGTGACAGCAAACTTCCTCGGTTGTGTTTTTACTGGTGAAGCCGCCTATACGGAGAGGAGAGTAACCTAATTAGGAAAAATCTCTTACGACCGCTCAGTTTAAAGTCTTCTTTGGGATTGAGAAGATCTATTAGTACCGTTGGTGGGAAACTAGATAATTGCGGTTTATCTTTTGTTTTCGATTGATTTGATTGACTAACGGTGGTTGAACTTTGATTGCACCTATGTTTTTGCTTGAGAATATTCTCTTCTGATATACGATTCACTCAAACTAGATCGAAGTTTCGACAGGGATCTTTAGACTATTTGTAGATCTAAAGACGTCTTGTGATAATCCATTGTTGACAGACTCCGTTTTGTGCATGATTGATCACAAGAGATTTAAGTTTTTGTGTGCAGGTGTTTATTGAAGATCTAAGAAGATTTGAAGACAAAGAAGATATTGAAGATTTCTGATTTGGGGTTCATAATATTTGGTGTGCACAATACTTGTTTCGGTATAGAGGATCCAACTATAATCGGTTTATCCTTGTGGTAGATTAGATTGATTAGTTTTTTAGATCGACATCAATGCAATTCTTTGTGATTAAAAGTATTGATTGCAAAATCATAACAATTACTTCGGTAGTTGATAATAATAAGATAGATCTAAGAACCTTAAGAAGGAGTTTATTGAGATAAACAGAAGAGCCTTTGTCGAACTCACATCACTTGGTTGAAAAAGTTTCTACCAAACAGATTTGTCGTTCCTTTACTGTTTGGAATACGAACCAAAGGAATTGTTCCAAGTACGTGACTTATTCATAAGTTGGAGGCGTGGGAATACAGACGGAACTAGGTGAACTATAGGTTTAATTATTTGGTATCAACTATACGAAGTTGGTTTGATTTTGTATAGCGGCTTAATCCTGAGAGTACTCAATTCTGGACAAGGTCCCGGTGTTTTTATGCATTTGCGGTTTCCTCGTTAACAAAATCTTGCTGTGTCTTTTACTTTTCTATTTCCGCAATTATAATTGTTTTTATTATAATTAGAAGTAAAATATACAAACGTTAATTCCTATTTACTTGATAAGTAATCCTATTGTGTTTGGTTAAGTCCGAACCTTTTATCAAGTAAACATACTTCGTTGTTGTATTGTCTCTATCTCGTATCCATAGACGATCACACGAAGTGTGAACAGATTAGTTGTATTGTCTCGATCTCGTACCCCCCCTTTTCAATTGGTATCAGAAGCAGGTAAACACGAAAATATCTAACAATCTGTGTTTGGTGCGATCCAACCTATAAGAATTGAATCTAATGAATGATTCAGTTAACGTAAAGCAAGACATCAAGAGTTTTGAATTAACACTTGATGATGGCATCTATGATCCAATATCTGAAGAAATCATCTCGTAGAATCAAGTTAATCTTGTTAATGATATAGAAACTGATGACAACTGGAAAATTTGTTTAGAAGAAAGGATGGATGAAATTTACGATGATGATGACTCAGATTTTAAACGAGAAGTATAAGAGGATATCTCAGAATACTCTAAACTACTGAATCCTTTGAAAAATAAAAAACTGAGTTCTTCTGATTTCGTTGGTCTTATGACTCCTCTTTGTCGTGAGAACAAGAAATTGAAGAAGGTTTTTCAAGGATATCATATTGGTTACCAAACCAGTGATTATCTTCTTAAAGATCGTACAGACGAGCTAAATTCTAAGAAATTAGAATGTGAAAATCTTCGAAGAAATCTCTTTTTATTGAAAAAGAAACTTGCTGAATCTGAAGCAAGGGATAAATCTCAACCAAAGAGTTTTGAAGAGAAAGAAGGTGTATATCTCTCACGAGAAAAACATCTTCACGCTGATCTAGTTGGTGCTCTTGATAAAATCAATACATTGGAAGAAGAAATTTTGGAACTTAAAAAGTTCAATGTTAGGTCAACCAATTTAACCTCAATGTTAGAATCAAGTAGAAATCATCGTGATACACGAGGATTGGTCTATAAGGGAATAGATGCTTCAAATATTAACAAAGAGGTAAAATTTGTTAAAGCTACTAATTCTTCTCAACCAGAGGCTTCCACTGTTGTCAATAACGATATTATTTCTTGTAAAGAAGTAAAGCCAGTCAAGCCTGAGAATTGTGTTCAACCAGCAACAATCAAAGAGAGCACTTCTGCTAATGTCAAGAAAGCAACAACGTTGAACAATGATAAGAAGAAGAAAACTCGTGGAGCTCCAATGCAAGAGGATCCACAAAAAGGTAACATTAAAACTCATACTTCGTATATTTATACTGAGCATTGTTAATATTGTGGTAATAAAGGACACTTGCAATGGGGATGCAAAGTTCGTAAGATGCAAGATGCACTTTCTTTTATATCAAACGAATTGGCTAAGTTTGCTCCTCATAAGAACTCAGATCGTTATTGTCCTAAGTTTAGGCAAAAATATTATTATAATGATAGTTCAAATTTAGCATATCACTCGACAAGGTCATTCCGTAAAATACCCAATTATAGATAGAGAGATGACTTTTTAAATGCAAAGACAAGATCTGATGTTCCAAATTGGAAAAGGGTGTTTCACAAAATATTCAAAAGGAAAATGATCCTAATGGTATGAAGGAGAAAGCTTCTCCTGCGAAACCCAACTATAAATGGGTCCCGAAGTCCTCCATAGCCTAGAAGGGACCAAAAGTTAGTCACAAGAATGACTCTCAGTTGTTAATTGTTGGTGACAATTATTATAAGATTCTTCTTGAAAGACTAAAGAAAGACATCATGTCTGATATCTCTTGTACCAGTGAAGGTTGTGATAATGACACTCTTCATCACAAGTCAAAGAAGAAAAAAAAGAGATGGAACAAGAGAAAACAAACCAAGAAAGAGGTCAAGAATGATGATTCTGCCTTAGTCACTCATGACGAATAATACAAGGATCAACGTAACACAACCTAGTTGTGTTAGAATGTGCATGCTCACTTTGGTGCTAAATCTTTTGAAAGGTTAGGAATCACATGAAACTGAGCACATGATCTCTCGGTTATTATACGACTAATTAACATCTTTAGGGAGATTTCTTTTCTTCTATGCTCATAATTTCTCTATCTATGTTTGAGGTTTTGATAGAAACGGTAATTTTGAGTTTATGATGTTGATATCTACTGATCATATATGTGTAGTTCTTGTTTTTACGGTTAAAACGAGCCAAAAATCATTAAATTCGGACATCGTATGCAAAAGTTATGTCAAAAAATAGTTTATTATTGTGATCCTTAACTAGAAACACATGGGTACCGATCCTAGTGAGAGGTGCAACACATTGGTACCGATCCTAGTGAGAGGTGCAATACGAAGGAGTGTAAAACTGTTTTTCCTATAACTTCTTCGTCCGAACTCGGAATGGCCTCATTCTTTTTATGTTGGTTTCGTAATTCAATTTCCTACAAGATTGAGGATTAAGTTCTAGCCCATGTTGGTAGGCTTTATCAAAGGATCATGAGGGGTTCTAATAGAAACAATATGTGAAAAAGTCACAATATGTTGAATCGATTTTGGCTTAGCATAAAAGCATATGTTTTTCGAGGGTTTTTCAATTTTTCTTGCAATAGTTAAAAATCGGTTTTCAACCTTTCTCTGGTAAAGGTTGATTGTTGTTATTCTTTTGTTTTGCATAAGGATGATAACATAATGATATTTCGATATTAATTCTCCCTGGAAGAAGATGGAAACATATTGGAGAAGAGGATGCGAAATTTGAGGTAACAATCTTGTTAGTTAATTGTTTTCCTGTTTAAGAAAAGCCTGATTTTATTTCATATATTTATTGCTTTTGCTTAACAAAATTTCGGTACAATTAATGTTTTATTCCATTATGTGTGTATGGATGTGTGTGTGATTCAATTGTTTCCGGTTAAGAAAAACTATTGTTATCTTTCTTTATTGTGTGGTATCAATCGTTTAGGCTTACAAAATTTCGGTACAATTGCGGTGCTTTAGTGTATATGTTGTTTCAATTGCTTCCGGTTGAGATGAATAATTATGCAAATTGATTTATTTGGTTTGTATGAATTGTTTATGGCTTAACGAAAGAAAAGGTTTATGGGATGAATTGTTTAGTCCAATTCGATTCCGGATAAGAGAAACTAAGTTAATTCTGATCTTAGTTAGACTTATCAAAGTGGAGGTTCCGATTATTCAAGTCTAATTGAATGCCTTAACAAGAAATGCTAGTTAACTAACCTAGTACTTGTGTTGTTTAAAAGTTAAAGGTCCAAGTTATATGGATAATTAGAACCCGATGAGAAAAATAGAGTTATCTTTATTTTTGTCCTATCGAACAAGCGATTGTATTTGTACAATTATTTTAGCAAAGGAACTAAGGTGCTTAGTGGATTTTTGGTTTGCTAAAATATTAGGGAAAATTTCTTTGGGCAATTATTTCCTTGATAACATATCAAAACATAATTACTTTGTAGTTTCGGTTTTGATATTGGTTATAAAAAATGGTGTGTGGAACCCTCGTGCTTAACTATATATGATGCAACTCTATTTTGAGATTTGTAAGATCCTTTTCGGTTTGTCCTTTATTTTTTAGTTTCTTTGTCATTTTGTGACAAAAAGGAAGAGAAATATATAGTGTAAACAAGTGATACAGGTATTGATTTATATTGATTGGTATCACTAAGGGAAAGGATAATTGTGCTTAAACATTTATCTAACAAAAGAGTGAAAGCATAAACTAAGGGGGAGTAACATATCATTACCAAGGGAATAACAAAGACGTGCGGATTGATAAAATCTACCTATCTTACCTTTAGGGGGAGTAATATTTTTTGTTATTATAATGTCAACAACGGCATTTAAGGATTGAATGTGTACAGGTTATTGTGTTGTTGAATTCGGGAATCAAGCGTATGTGTAATGAATTCTTGTAATTTGTTTATCCATATGATGTAAGAGTTTTATCACTAAAATTGACAAAGGGGGAGATTGTTAGATCATAGCTCGGCTGAACCCACCAACCGTTGGTATGTCAAGTTTGGTTGTCATATTTTAGTGAATCAAAGCTCATTTAAAGAGACGCTAGATTATGTACTAGAGTCAACTTCGTATAGGTTAGCTTGAAAGTATTAGGATATGAGACATTACAAGTATTGAGAAGACTTGAAGAAGTGAAGAAGTAAGAAGCTATAACGACAACATCATCCTTCCACTTGAGGTTAGTTATATTTGACTTGAACTGTTTCATTCCCTAACATATCTTTCAAGTCGTGCATACTGAAGAAAAAAACTGTGAAGCATGAACACTGTAGTTAGACATAATATTAAGGAATACAATACGAGGTTTATTGCTTAACCACTAAACTTTGTAGATAAGACATCGATATAATCGTTTAAATGCTATTGTGATTATGTATGGGTATGAGGTGAGGATTTCATCCTAGGAAACAATGTTTTACATGTGTTTTAAGGAAGTAAATTCATGAACTTGTTTTGTGAATCGAAAAGGAAATTTCCAGGCGTTATTGGTATTGTTATTCATTACATATCTTGTGAACAACCAATATGTGTGATTAGTATAACCTCTCATGACTTGTTTATATTCTTGGTAAAACTATTCACAAATGCCTGACTTTTGTACCGGTATGACTTTTATTAGTGAAACCGATCTTAAATAATCACCTGAGATGGTATGATCGAGTTTGTGATTTTGTGTATGACCGACTCTGGGTAAAGGGGAACCGATCCTAGTAAGAGGTCCAACACATTACAAAGGGGAATCGATCCTTGTATGAGGTGCAACAAGTTTTTAGCAGAAAGGGGAACTGATCCTATGGACATGTGCAACACGTTTTTAGGCAAAGGGGAACCGATCCTATGGACATGTGCAACACATTCAAGTTAGATACCATATATATGGGGAACCGATCCTAGTACCTAGTCAACCGAATTTTTGGAAATCTAGTGTGACTATGCACATTACTCACATGGAGGTAGAACCGTGAAACCCATGATTTGTGATTGAGTGTTCTTGATCAATCAGATAGTTCTTGAAAGTCAAATGAATCAATTCCAAACTTGTTTGGAAGTGTGGAAAATCGGTTTCAAGGTTGTAAGTATGAAAGAGGACTTACAAAGTAAGGATGTCGACATACTTTGAACATGTGCAATAACGCTTATCTTTAATTGTTCAAATTTATTCCTTAATAGCTAAAGGAAGAAAATCCCATGATCGAAACATAAATAAATTAAGAATCTTTTATTTAAGTTTTTTAATTTTATTTTAGGAAAATAAGAATTAGTAATGTGCATTTACTAGTTGGAGATTTTCCAAAGAGATTTTCGGTCAATATTTTGGACAGAGCATTTCCAGGAATTATGGAAACCAAATTTGGAATATATTGCGTATCTTGAGAATATTTTCGGTTTTGGAAATTCCTTGGTGTCCAAACTTCCTTGTCTATAAATATGAAAGTTTGCATTTAGAGCAAACTAATCCTTCGTGACAGCAAACTTCCTCGGTTGTGTTGTTACTGGTGAAGCCGCCTATTCGGAGAGGAGAGTAACCTAATTAGGCAAAATCTCTTACGACCGCTCAGTTTAAAGTCTTCTTTGGGATTGAGAAGCTCTATTAGTACCGTTGGTGGGAAACTAGATAATTGCGGTTTATCTTTTGTTTTCGATTGATTTGATTGACTAACGGTGGTTGAACTTTGATTGCACCTAGTTTGTTTATGCTTGAGAATCTTCTCTTATGATATAAGATTCAATCAAACTAGATCGAAGTTTCGACAGGGATCTTTAGACTGTTTGTAGATCTAAAGACGTCTTGTGATAATCCATTGTTAACAGACTCTGTACTGAGCGTGATTGATCACAAGAAATTCAGATTGTTGCGTGCAGGTGTTTATTGAAGATCTAAGAAGATTTGAAGACAAAAAAGATATTGAAGATTTCTGATTTGGGGTTCATAATCTTTGGTGTGCACAATACTTGTTTCGGTATAGAGGATCCAACTATAATCGGTTTATCCTTGTGGTAGATTAGATTGATTAGTTGTGTAGATCGGCATCAATACAATTCTTTGTGATTAGAAGTATTTATTAAAAAATCTTAACAATTACTTCGGTAGTTGATAATAA
Organism: Papaver somniferum; assembly: GCF_003573695.1. Taxonomy (NCBI): domain Eukaryota; kingdom Viridiplantae; phylum Streptophyta; class Magnoliopsida; order Ranunculales; family Papaveraceae; genus Papaver; species Papaver somniferum. The sequence continues at coordinate 154,197,825 of NC_039363.1, read as the reverse complement.
GATAGATCTAAGAACCCGACGAAGGAGTTTATTGAGATAAACAGAAGAGCCTTTGTCGAACTCACATCACTTGGTTGAAAAAAGTTGCTACCAAACAGATTTGTTGTTCCTTCACTGTTTGGAATACGAACCAAATGAATTGTTCCAAGTACGTGACTTATTCATAAGTTGGAGGCGTGGGTATACAAACGGAACTAGGTGAACTATAGGTTTAGTTGCTTGGTCTCAACTATACGAAGTTGGTTTGATTTTGTATAGCGGCTTAATCCTGAGAGTATTCAATTCTGGACAAGGTCCCGAGGTTTTTATGCATTTGCGGTTTCCTCGTTAACAAAATCTTGTTGTGTTTTTTACTTTTCTATTTCCGCAATTATAATTGTTTTTATTATAATTAGAAGTAAAATACACAAAAGTTAATTCCTATTTACTTGATAAGTAATCTTATTGTGTTTCGTTAAGTCCGAACTTTTAATTAAGTAAACATACTTCGTTGTTGTATTATCTCGATCTCGTATCCATAGACGATCACACGAAGTGTGAACCGATTAGTTGTATTTTCTCGACTCAGTCCATAGACACTCACTTTCGGAGAAAGGAATTATAGGTAATAAAAGTGTTAGATTGAGGTATATTTGGGTACCCTCGCCTTTTCACTTCCTTCCCAACCTCCACCAGAGACGAGTGACGCATTTGCATATCCTTCTCAAAGTTCATCGTCAACCATGCCACCATTTTCTTGGGAAGTACAGACCCGAAAGAACAACATGAGCGACTTTCACTCTAATCACAAGAGAAGGATTTTATTGGACATTAACAAATTTACTCGTCAGTTACGAACAAAGTATATTTGTATCCCAATATTTTTCTCTCTTCTCGCCAGTCACGAACAAAGAAGTTGAAAATAACGATCTTAATGTTAGAGGCACTAAGATACAAAATTTTCGTGAGAAAGATAATCATCATCATAAATATTCTCTAGGCAAATTACGAACAAAGAGAACAATTAATGCGATATGACTCAACATAATAATTATAACCTCCATATCCGTAGAGACTAAATTTCACCACTTATTCCTTGGCGGTTATGCAATTAAGGAGGAAAGCAGGTTCCTAGAGAACATCTTACAAAATCCTATAGAAGCATATTCACGAAGTGTAACCTTGGAGAGATCAATACTGCAATTCTCAAAATAGTTTACTCCTTTTTTAACAAGAGTGAAGATCTCAAGCTATAAGAAAATATGAGATATATGTTCTAATCACCAGAAATATGATAGAAAAGAAAAAATCTCACAAAATAAGCAATACATATATATAATCCATGAGGATTAAGTAAATGAACATTAATTATGCAAGATGATAGTATTTGGAATAGCTAATATAACACATAAAAACAACTCCAAAAGCTGGTGTTCCTTCTTGAACAATAAGAATAAAAATTCCTCAAGAAGTTAACTAGTAAAAATAAAGTGAAGAAGAGATTCAAAACCTAGCAAAAGAAATCAAACTTCGTCGATCTCCTCATACCTTTCAAGTACACTATCATAGAACATGTCAATGAGGTCCTTGATACGCTTACAGGTGGAGAGACCATGTTCGTGTTTTAATATTCCGACCTTGCGGTTAACAATTTGAACAAATCCCTAGCCTCAAAAGGAATCTGTTAAGATTGTCGTTCATGTGAACCAATGTAAGTTCGTGGAACATAGAATAAAAATGCAATACAACTTCTGGACGCAAGACCCAATATAAGGTAAACTTAATGAAGTAAGGTATATTATTGCTAATGCATAGACTCCTTCAGAATTTGAATAAATACATAACTCATACAAAATCATGTCGGGGCAAGGCTCAACAACATAAATTTTGTTTGAAGTCTCTATTAGGAAGGAAAAATAGTTCTTTTTAAGCATTAACAAGAAATAACTTTGTTAGAGCATAGCTCAGTTGAACCCACCAAGCGTTGGTATGTCAAGTTTGGTTGTCATATTTTAGTGAACCAAAACTCATCTAAGAGTCGCTTGATTATGTACTAGAGACAACTTCGTATAGGTTAGACTAGAAATTCTAAGATTATGAGACATACAAGTATTACTCGAAGACTTGAAGAAGTAACGAGTTACAACGACGACATCATCCTTCCTCTTGAGGTTAGTAATATTGACTTGAATTATTTCATTCCTAACGCATCTTTTAAGTCGTGCTATATTGAAACATAACTGCGAAGCTGTGAATGATTATACTCTAGTAGTGAGACATGATCACATGATCATAGTGTTAAGGAATTAGAATACAAAGTATAACGCCTATCTTTTGAACTTCGTATGTATGACATTGACATAATCTCATGAATGCTATTGTGATTATGTGTATGGGTAAAGGTGAAGATTTCATCATAGGAAATAATGTTTACATTTGTTTAAAGGAAGTACATTCATGAACTTGTTTTATGAAAAGGGAAATCGCCAGGCTTATTGATATTGTTATTCATTGCATATCTTTCGATTACCAATATGTGTGAGTTAGTAGAACCGATCATAACTTGTTATTTATCTTGGTATAACTAACCACAATACCTGACTTATAATTTGGTATGACTAGTTTTTATTAATTAGTGAAACCGATCTTAAGTAATCACCTGAGATGGTATGATCAATATTTGTAATTTGTGTGACCGATCACAAAAGAATTGTGTAACGATCCTTGTAATTGGTGTAGCATGTCCTAGTAATTGGTGTAACCGGTCCTAGTGACTTGTGTAACCGATCACAAGCTATACCATGAGTATATGGTAACCGGTTCTTGTAATTGACGTAACCGATCATGGTAACTGATGTAACCAGTCCTGGTAACTTGTGTGTTCGATTACAAGTAAACCATATTAAGGTAGAACCGACCTTTGTGATTGGTAGAACTGATTGAACCCATGATTGTGAATTGATAAATACCTAAGTTTGTATCTCTTGTAAACTATTCTAAGAGCCAGGCAAACTTCATCTTTTTGTTGTTTCTGGCGGAGTCGTCTACTCGGAGAGGAAAGAAGCCTAAATAGGCGAAATCTCTTACGAACGCTCGTTCAAAGATTTTTGTGGGATCAAGAAGCTCGACGAATGCCGTTGGTATGGGAAACTAGATAATTGCAGTTTATTAGTTTTTGATTGATATGATTGACTAACGGTTGTTGAAATTTGATTGCATCTAGTTTGTTTATTATTGAGAATCTTCTCTTCTGATATAAGATTCACTCAAACTAGATCGACGTTTCGACGATATCTTTATAACCGTTTTTAGATCTAAAGACATCTTGTGATAATTCATTGTTCACAGACTGTGTTATGTGTGTGATTGATCACAAGAGATTCAAGTGGTATTGTATAGGTTTAATTGAAGATTAAAGAAGATTTGGAGACGAATAAGATTTCTTATTGGTTGCTCATATCTTTGTGTAGCACATACCTTGATCGGCTCGGATCCAAATAGAATCGGATTTATTCGATTGATTAGTTGCATGAGATCGGTAACGCCTAATAGTTCTCTTGAGATCTATTTTGATTTTTACAAATCCGGATCTTATTACTTCGGTAGTTGAAGATCGGATTGATCTAACCAGGCAAAGGATTTTATTAGGTTAAAAGGAAGAGCCTTTGTATATGATTTGAGATATCTTTATCTTGAAGAAACAATAGATTTGTTTCCAAACATATTTGTTGTTCCTTTACTGTTTGGAATACGATCCAAAGGAATTGCTCCAGTGCGTGCACTTATTGGATACCGGAAGCCCAGGGATACTAAAGAAACTAAGTGAACTAGGTTTAGTTGCTTGGTCTCAACTATACGAAGTTGGTTTATATTTTGTATAGCGGCTTAATTCTGAGAGTATTCAATTTTGGACTAGGTCCCGGGGTTTTTCTGCATTTGAAGTTTCCTCGTTAACAAAATCTTGATGTGTCATTTACTTTTATTTTCCGCAATTATGATTGTTGTTATTATAATTTAAAGTAAATTACACAAATGTTAATTCTGTATTACTTGATAGTGATCTTATAGAGTTTGGTTAAGTCCGAACCTATTATCAAGTAATCATACTTTGATTGTTGTATCGTCTTGATCTCGTATCCATATACAGTCACACAAAGTATGAATACCGATTTGTCGTATTATTTCGACTTAGTCCATAGACAATCACTTTTGGTAAGAGGACTTATAGGTGGATATTTTAAAGATTGTGGTGTATTTGGGTATCCTCGTCTTTTCAATTGGTATCAGAGCAGGAAAACACGAAAATATCTAACAATCTGTGTTTGGTGCGATCCAACCTATAAGAATTTAATCTAATGGACGATTCAATTAACGTCTCAGAGGTTTTAAAAACTCTTTTAAAAGATACTGAAGAGTATTATTCGGTACTTGTCAACATGTCAGAAGAAAAAGTTGAACAGAACCGGTCATACACTAAAGATATCAATAATATCATGATTGATAGAGGACTGGATGAAGATATCAGTAATATCATGATTGATATAGGACTGGTCAAGGATACATAAGTACTTCATAAAAAGAAGTCTCGAAAAAATTCAAAACTAACATCTAGACATGTGAAAGCAAGTAAGAAGAAACAATCCAAAGACTTTCTTCAAAAAGGATGGTATGATTTTATTCAGAAGATTTGTCGTGCAAAAAATCTGATTAAACGTGTTAAGGGATTGCATAAGAACTTAACAAGTCATCTTAAGTCAGAATCATGGAAGCAAGCTGGAAAATATGTTGAACAATGTCTGGGAGCATTTTCATTTAAAACTACTTCTCCATTCCAATGGTTTCTTAAAAGTGGCTGTAGCAGACATGTGACAGGTGATTTTTCTTGGTTCACTAAGGCTACAAGAGAGGATCTGTAACTTTCGGAGATGGGAGTAGCTATATCATAAGCAAAAAGGGGACTATAAAACTTCCAGGTATTCCTAAAATTCATGATGTAATTTATGTCAAAGAAATGAAATACAATCTTCTTTCAGTTAGTCAAATTTGTGATAAAGGTCATAAAAGTTATCTTCAATATGGGAGGTTGTGATATTGAAGATAAGTCTGGAAAAATAATTTTTCGTGGACGAAGAAGTATGAATAACTGTTATCTACTTGATATACAGTCTAATTTATACTGTAATTTGACCAAGGTAGAGTCAACACATTTGTGGCATGAACGATTTGGTCATATCAACTACCGAATGCTTGGTAAGCTCATTAATCGTGAACTTGTCAGAGGCGTTCCTAAAATAATATACTAAAGTAGAAGGTGTATGTGGTGCTTGTCAAAAATGTAATCAACAAAAAATTCCACATAAACTTTCTCGAGACATAACCACTCGTGCTCCGATCTTATTCATATGGATCTTTTTGGTCCAATCCAACAAGCAACTGTTGGAGGAAAGAAATATGCTTTAGTAATGGTATATGATTATACACAATTCACATGGGTTGCTTTCCTAAAACACAAAAATGACACGTTTGAGGAATTTAAGATTATTGTAAATAGAATCCAAAATGAGCAAGGTCGCATACTTAAGAAAGTAAGAAGCGATCGTGGTACAGAATTCAAAGATACGAAAGTATATGAATACTTTAATCAACTTGGAATTTCTCATCAATTTTATGCTCCTATTACACCTCAGGAAAATGGTGTAGCTGAAAGAAAGAATATAAATATTCAAGAAATGGCAAGAGTAATGCTTCACAATAAAAATTTACCATTAACCTTTTGGGGGGAAGCTGCGTTCACAGCATGCTATCTTATAAATAGAGTTTATCCAAGATCAAAAACTCTAAATACCCCTTATGAATTATGGTGTAGAAGAAAATCCAATCTGAGCTACTTAAGGGTTTTCAGAAGGAAATGTTATATACTTAAGGACAGAGAACATAGAGGAAAATTTGATTCCAAAAGTGATGAAGGAATTTTTCTTGGCTATGCTTCTGATAGTTGTGCCTTCCGAGTATCTAATATCAGAACCAAAGTCATGATAAATCAATTAATGTTGTCATTGATGACATTAGTGATTTTCATCAAAATAATCATATTGCTGTAGAACTTCCTCCTTCAGAAACTGTTAATAAAGAAAAACAGATTAAAGAAGCTCCATCAATTGTTCCTCTTATTAGTGACATTGATGATAAAGATGATAATGATAGTATTGTTGAACAAAAAAATAATACTAAAAATATTGTCAAAAAACCTGCTAAGTGGGTTCATCAAAGACATTTCACTGAAGATATCATAAGAGATGCCAATGCCAGAGTTATGACACGAAGAGAACTCCAGAATGTCTGTCACTACACCTGCTTTCTCTCCTCAATAGAACCAAAAAATATTGAGGAATCCCTCAGTGATCCGGCATGGGTAAGCTCAATGCATGACGAACTTAATCAATTCGAAAGACAAGGAGTATGAGAGCATGTTCCTAAACCAAACGGAGTAAATATTGTTGGAACAAAGTGGATTTTCAAGAACAAATCAAACGAATTTGGAACTATTGTCCGAAACAAAGCCATATTGGTTGCACTAGGGTACTCGCAAATTGAAGGTATTGACTTTGATGAAACCTTTGCTCCCATTGCTCGTTTAGAATCAATTAGACTTTTACTTGCTTATGCCTGTAATCTTAAGATAAATCTTTTTCAAATGGATATTAAATCTGTATTTCTCAATGGGGATTTAAAGGAAGAAGTTTTTGTTGCTCAACCCAAAGGATTTGAAGATCCATTATTTCCAGATCATGTCCTTAAACTAAAAAGGGCTTTTTATGACCTTAAACAAGCTCCAAGAGCATGGTATGATAAGCTAACATCCTTTTTACTTCAAAAGGGTTTTTCTAGAGGTGGTGCTGATAAGACACTTTTCACCAAATGGAATGGAAAGAATGTACTTGTAACACAAATTTATGTAGATGATATCATCTATGGATCTACCTCAAAATCTCTAACATATGAATTCCTAAATCTTATGAGTGGGGAATTCGAAATGAGTAATGTTGGAGAACTATCATACTTTCTTGGGTTGCAAATACAACAACAAAAGGACAATATTTTTCTTTCTCAAGAAAAATATGCCAGGAATTTGGTTGAAAATTTTGAGCTAAAAGATACAACACCTATGGAAACGGCAATGCGAACTACTGGAAAAATTCAGTCTAATCCAAGTGAAAATCGGTTGATCAAAAATTATATCGATCTATGATAGGTAGTTTGCTATAATTAACTGCAACAAGACAAGGCATTGCTTTCAGTGTGGGATGTTGTGCCAGATTTCAAGCAAATCCTAAAGAATCACGTCTTAAATCTGTAAAACAAATCATAAGATACGTTAATGATACCCTAGATTATGGTCTGTCATACTCTATGGATACGAACAACAGTCTTTTTGCCTATTCAGACGCTGATTGGACAGGATGTGTAGAAGATCAGAAAAGTACCTCTCGTGGTTGTTTCTCTGTTGGTCAAAACCTCGTAGCCTGGCATAGAAAGAAACAGAACTCACAGTCATTATCAACCCGTGAAGTAGAATATATTGCTGCTGGTACCTGTTGTACTCAACTTCTATGGATGAAGCAAATGCTCATTGACTATGGAATAAATATTCCAACTATGAGTATTCTTTGTGATAACTCAAGTGCTATTCGTCTAACAGAAAATCCCGTTGAACATTCTCGTACTAAACACATATATTAGATATCATTTTATTAGATAACTGTATGAGTATGGAGCTATCAAACTAGAATATGTTCCCTATGAACGTCAACTAGATGATATTCTCACCAAGCCAATAGACAAGGTAACCTTTGAAAATCTAAGGAAGTCCATTGGCATTGTTAAGGTACATTAGTACCTTATATTTTCGGTTTTCAACTTTTGCTATTGGAACGCATTAGTTAAAACCGATTCAACCTTTCTCTGGTAAAGGTTTCTCTTTGTTGTTGTTCTTTTGTTCTTGCGAGAGAACGACAACATACTTGGGGAGAGTTCTAACTTGAACTTCCGCTTAATGATATATCTTTCTGGGGAGAAGAGGATGCGGAATCTGAGGTAACAAATTTGTTAGTTAATCGTTTTCCTGTTTAAGAAAAGCCTGCTTATATTGCATATATTTTTCTTAACAAAATTTCGGTACAATTGATATTTATTCTATTATGTGTGTATGAATGTGTGTGTGTGATTCAATTGTTTCCAGTTAAGAAAAATTGTATCAAATTATTTGACTTATTGTTTGGTATCTTCTTTATTGTTTGATATCAAGTGTTTTTTCTTAACGAAAATTCGGTGCAATTGCAGTGATTTAATGTCTATATTGTTTCAATTGCTTCCGGTTAAGAAAAATAATTTTGCAAGTCAATTTATTTTGGTTTGTATGTATTGTTTATGGCTAAACAAAATACGAGATCATTTGTTTAGTCCAATTCGATTCTGGATAAGAGAAACTAAGTTAATTCTGATCTTAGTTAGACTTATCAAAATTGAAGGATTTGGTTATTCAAGTCTAATCGTATGCCTTGACAAGAAATACTATTTAACTAACCTAGTACTTGTCTTATATAAAGTGAAAGGTCTAAGCTATTGTCTGAATAATTAGAACCTGATGAGAAAAATAAAGTTAATTCTGATCTTTATTTTGGTCTTATCGAAATAAGTGATTGTATGTTTATAAACGGTTTAACAAGGGAACTAAGTCTCTTAGTCAAATTTGTTAAACTATTAAGGAAAATTGCTTTGGGAAATTGTTCACTTGATAACATATTAAAACTAAATTATTTGTAGTTTCGGTTTTGACATTGGTTATCTAAAGTGGTATGTGAAACCTTCGTGCTTAACTCTTATAGTTTGTACAAGTGTTTTAGATTTGTAAGATCCTTTCGGTTTGACCTTTATTTGATCAAACCTTTGTCATTTTGTGGAAAAAAGTGGGAGAAATATATGGAGTAAACAAGTGATTTGATCACTAAGGAAAGGACAATTGTGCTTAAACGTTATATCTAACGAAAGAGTAAAGCATTGATTAAGGGGGAGAAACATATCATATTGTTATTGTAATTATTTGGACTATAAAAAAGGAAATAAGAAAGATGTGTGGATTGAAAATCTACCTATATCACCTTTAGGGGAAGTATTAGCTTTGTTATTCAAATGTCAACATCGACATTTATTAATTGAATATATGCAGGTTATTGTGCTGTTGAAACCTGGAATCAAGCGTATGTGTAATGAATTCTTGTAATTTGTTTATCCATATGTATTAAGAGTCTTGTCACTAAAATTGACAAAGGGGGAGATTGTTAGTGAAAAAGCGGGGGGTCTAACAACACCACCCAATATTTCACTTAGCAATCTGTATGAACAAACTCGAATATACTTTTAAGAGAATCAGCAAGACTCAATCAATTAAAAGTATACCAACGAGTTTATATCTCTCTTCTTGAATTTATTTACTCAAGCAAGAACTGCGAGTTCTAATCAAATACAAGGAATAACTTGGATGGTACCAAAGACCAATATCCAATGATCAATCAATATCAATCAACAACCAAAGGTCGGATTTCCAATTGATTGATTCAAATGCACAACCTGTATTATTTCAATTACATAAACAAATATAATGTGGAAATATAAATAACACAGACACCAGAAATTTTGTTAACGAGGAAATCACAAATGCAGAAAAACCCCGGGACCTAGTACAGATGAACACACACTGTATTAAGCCGCTACATACACTAGCATACTCCAAGCTAACTTCGGACTGGACTGTAGTTCAACCCCAATCAGTCTCCCGCTGATCCAAGGTACTGTTGTACTCCCCACGCCTCTGATCCCAGCAGGATACTGCGTACTTGATTCCCTTAGCTGATCTCACCCACAACTAAGAGTTTCTACGACCCAAAGTCGAAGACTTGAAAATAAACAAATCTGTCTCACACAGACAAGTCTATCAAAGGATCAATTTGTCTCCCACAGATAAACCCTAAAAGGTTTTGTTCCGTCTTTTGATAATAATCAAGGTGAACATGAACCAATTGATAATCTGGTCTTATATTCCCGAAGAACATCCTAGAGTTATCAATCACCTCACAACAATCTTAATCGTATGGTATCGAAACAAGATGTTGCGGAATCACAAACAATGAGACAAAGATGTTTGTGATACTTTTTATATCTTGCCTATGGGAGATATCAATCTCAATCCAAACAATCTGATTGTACTCGTACGATAGAAGATGCAAGATCAGATCACACAACTACGATAAAAGTAGTATCAGTATGGCTTCACAATCCCAATGAAGTCTTTAAGTCGTTAACCTGGTTTTAGAAGAAGAAAACCAAAGGTTAAAGGAGAACCGAATCTAGTACGTAAACTAGTATCACACGTAAGGTGTGAGGATTAGTTTTGCACAGATACTAGAGTTCCCCTTATATAGTCTTTCAAATCAGGGTTTGCAATTAAGTTAACTTGGTAACAAAGCAATCAATATCCACCATTAGATGAAAACCTGATTTAGATTCAAGCTAATATTTCTCAACCGTTAGATCAAAAACTTAGCTTGTTACGCACACTTGACAATGCACGCTTCTAGGTTTGTTAACCGTACCCAAACGTATGCATTTGTTGGTTCAACAATATTTAACCAAAAGGTTAGCCATATGAGCATTCCGTATCAACCACGTTCTTCTTCACCATAACTAGTTCAAATGACTTCAAATGAACTAGTTAGAGAGTTGTTCAATTGCAAGGAAATCTCATGTACTACACAAGACACAATTGAAGCAAAGATGATTTGATTCACTTGAATCGGTTCATGAACTTTTATAGCCACGGTTTGCAAACTGCATTCCTTAGTTTTTTTAAGTTTAAGTTCAGAAATCATCTTCAGATATATAACCTTATCAAGTTCGCAGACTAGGTTCGCGAACTTAAGTTACCGGGCAGAGTTTACAAATTCCAGCAGAAATTCTCGGGTATGAGAACTTCGCCGGTTCGCGGACTGGGTTAACGGAGTTAGTTTCACGCAAGTAGTTTGTCAACTCCAGCAGAAATTTTCGGGTTTGAGAACTTCGGCAGTTCGCGTACTTGGCACACGCCATTCATCCGGTCTCTTGATCAACAAAGTTCTCAAACTTTGGTTCAAGGAATAGGACTTATACATAAATGTACTTCCACAACAATGCTTATGTCCACCATTGGTTATTTAATCTAAACTCTCATTTAAATCATTGAAACATTCTTAGAGGACGTTATATAGTTGTTACACCATTTCTCGTCAAAGCAATTTTCAAGATGATTGAAACATATCATGACCTTCATCACATGGTAAAGATAAACTTGGTTAAAACGAAAAGCTTACCAAATCATATTTCGAGATATTGATAGGCGAGGTATACGGATCGAGATACCAAATGTGTATAATCAAAGTCTATATATATAGCATACGACTTATTGTTTCAAACAATATGAGATAAATTAGACATACTTTTGAGTGATAGATAAGTTCAAGTCTTCATATACCTTTTTGTCGAGAAGTTCCACCGGTTCCTTGAGTAGTTCTTCTACTTGTATGATGAATCTCCATAAAGTCCTTGATCTCAACTACACTTTATATCCTAGTCCGAGACTTAGCTATAATAGACTAGAAATCAAGACTTATAGTTTTGATCACTAATATTGACAAACATGCTTGAGATAGCAACACATGCGAGTTCGACCGAGCAATGCTCTAACAATCTCCCCCTTTGTCAATTTTAGTGACAAAACTATCAATACATATGGAATACAAAAAAGATAAAGAAACTTTTGTAGCTCATATTCCACATGTCTAATCTTCAACATTCCTCGAAATCTTCGTCACTTCCAAGTACTCCAATGATCCCAAAGGTTGTAAGTTTAGAATCACGGCTGTTGAAGATCCGTAGCTGTAATAATGAGAAAACATAATTCTCGATCATTGTTATACACAACGTCAAAGTCCAATTGTATCATAACTTCAACAATAATACTATGGTGATATGTATCACTCCCCCTTAGTCAATACTCCATCTCACATGGAAACCACTCCCCCTTACACGATGATCCGAAAACCATATGTATTTGTAGTGTGAAGTACATATTAATTCTCCCCCTTTTTGTCAATAAAATTGGCAAAGGTACAAGAACGGGATTATAATGAAATTTCCGAGAGAGACATTTCATGACAAAAAAAAAAAATACATACCAACTAATTTAGATGCAATCATAAAGCCGAAGATAAATGCATTTATCAAGGAGTTTAAAGATACAAGATAACCCCTCTAAAATTCCACAACCGCACACCCCTCAAGATATGACCACTATGAGACAAGTATAGGATTATGAGACATACAAGTATTACTCGAAGACCTGCAGAGTGTGAAGAAGTAACGATCTACAACGACGACATCATCCTTCCTCTTGAGGTTAGTAATATTGACTTGAATTGTTTCATTCCTAACGTATCTTTCAAGTCATGCTATATTGAAACATAACTGCTAAGTTGTGAATGATTATACTCTAGTAGCGAGACATGATCACATGATTGTAGTGTTAAGGAATTAGAATACAAAGTATAACGCTTATATTTTGAACTTCATATATATGACATCGACATAATCGTATGAATTCTATTATGATTATGTATATGGGTAAAGGTGAAGATTTCATCCTAGGAAACAATTATTACATTTGTTTAAAGGAAGTACATTCATGAACTTGTTTTATGAATCGCAAAGGAAATCGCCATGCTTGTTGGTATTGTTATTCATTGCATATCTTTGGATTACCAATATGTGTGAGTTAGTAGAACCGATCATAAATTTTTATGTATCTTGGTATAACTAATCACAGTGCCTGACTTATGATTTGGTATGACTAGTTTTTATTAATTAGTGAAATCGATCTTAAGTAATCACCTGAGATGGTATGATCAATATTTGTAATTGGTGTGACCGATCACAAAAGAATTGTGTAACGATCCTTGTAATTGGTGTAGCCGGTCCTAGTAATTGGTGTAACCGATCCCAGTAAACGCAAATTTCTCCCTCTCTCCTCCCCTTATTTTTGTTATAAATCATCGGGTTTTGTTCATCATGTTTCTCACTTTTGGATTTTCAGGTACATTTAGCGATCCAAGCTCGTCATCTGGTTCTTCGGTGTCCCGCGACAAAGATATCAATACCTCTCAACACCAAGACGCGTCTAAGGTTAGAGGAAAGGGATAATATTTTTACTTTATTTTCCATGAACCCACGTCTTTATTAATAATATTAGACTATGGGTAGTAATCGTAAGGGAAGGAGCAAATCCGAAACCCCTAGAATTGATGCCGGCCGACGCATAATCTCCAGCTGTGATATCGGCTCCAAGCGCCCTCGTAAAGATGGCGGTGGATCTCAATCGGACATGCAACCACCCGATGTCCAAGTAGAAGTCCCTCTCGTCGATACAGGTGCGAAGCTCCAATTCTCCATGGTGGTGGAGGCCGCTACAGCTGGGGTCAACCCTTCCACTCATACTCTGGTTTATGGGTTTTGGGTTCCATCCACTTTCGTTGCCACGTACAAAGATATTGTTGAGCGCACTGGTGGCCATATGGTTAGTGTCAGACTATTGGATATGAGGATGTTGTGCTACATGACCAAGAATTTGTTGGAGGTCGCCAACGAGCTTACTAAAATGGGAAGTGGTTCCATCTCTGCAACTAAGATTAGTGGCTGGGAAGCGTCTGTGCGGATAGCCACCAACTTGAAGTTTCCGATAGGTTGGCTGGAGGCATTGTTAGTGCAGGTGAAGAATCGTAAAGACCCCCGCGTTCAACTTACCGCTCGGGTGACCAAGCTCGAGGAAGAATTGGAGAAGTGTTCTGGGGTGACCAAGCAGAGGAAAGAGGTGTTGGACCAGCTTCTTACTCAGGTGGGAGTGGCGAGCGATGAGCTACTTCGTGCAGAAACTGCAGAGAAGGGTTCCCGAGATTCTCTTGAGCTGGCGCAACATGAGATATCCTCCCTTCAATCAATTTGATGCACTTTCTTTACCTTCTATCTCATGAACAATTTCATATCTCTTTTCCCGCTAATCTATTCTTAAGCCGGGTTGTTGTTATTCTTTGTTTTAAACTTTTGATGTTGTTTAAGTTAATGGTGTTTGAATCTTTTAATTGTGCGTGCTTCCTTTCCTGCTTTGTTGTTTATTATTTTGAAAACTTCGAGCTTGCGCGTCAGCACTGAGTATTGCGTATGGTGCAAGGTAGACGTGCCCACTCCCCACTTTATTTCTGTTAGGGGGGAGAGGGTCAGAAGAACGCGCCAACTGCCTTCGTTTTTTAATTAAGAGATAGGATGAGAGAGGATGGGGAATATGAGATACACGACTTCTTGGACGGGTCATAAGATGAACGCGCCTATTCCTCCTTGAATTTATTAAAAGTCTTGAGGTACAGGTGGGCGGGGCATAAGATAAACGTGCCTACTCCCAACTTATATTTATTTAACACCTTGGGGTGCGGGTGCGCGGGGCATAATATGAACGCGCCTACTCCCTCCTTGAATTTATTGAACACCTTGAGGTGCGGGTGGGAGGGGCATAATATGAACGCGCCTACTCCCTTATTGAATTTATTTAACACCTTGAGGTGTGGGTGGGCGGGGCATAATATGAACGCACCTACTCCCTCCTTGAATTTATGGAACACCTTGGGGTGCGGGTGGGTGGGGCATAATGTGGACGTGCCTATTCTCCTTTTTCCTCTCTTTTATCCATTGATCAAGCTTTACCTTTCCGCTATTTGTCAGTTGAGCAGGCGTGATTGGCGTTCCTACCACCTTCCATCATTCAATCAGACGTCATTGGGGTTCCTGAAAATTTTCAGTCGATTGGGCGCCATCGGCATCCCTGTATTTTAGTAAATTTCCAGCCGATCGGGTGTCTTTGGCATTCCCGCGGTTTTTTAGTCAGTCGATCGGGAGCCATTGGCGTTCCCGCAACTTTTAGTAAATCGATCGAACGTCATTGACAATCCGTAATCTTTTGTCAGTCGATCGGGTGCCATTGGCGTTTCCGCAACCTATTGTCAGTCGATCGGACGTCATTAACGTACCGCAACCTTTTGTCAGCCGATCGGGTGCCATTGGCGTTCTCACAACTTTTAGTAAATCGATCGGACGTCATTGACATTCCGCAATCTTTTGTCAGTCGATCGGATGCCATTGGCGTTCCCGCAACCTTTTGTCAGTCGATCGGGCGCCATTGGCTTTCCCGCAACCTTTTGTCACTCGATCGGACGTCATTAACGTTCCGCAACCTTTTGTCAGTCGATTGGGAGCCATTGTCTTTCCTGCAACCTTTTGTCAGTCGATCGGACGTCAATAACGTTCCGCAACCTTTTGTCAGTCGATCAGGCGCCATTGGCTTTCACGCAACCTTTTGTCAGTCGATCGGACGTCATTAACGTTCTGCAACCTTTTGTTAGTCGATCGGGCGCCATTGGCTTTCCCGCGACCCTTTTTTTTGTAATCAAATCTAGAGAGATTTTTTTTCCCGAAATTATTTATAAGGGAAAGACATTACAAATTATATTTTTCTTTACCCGTTGTATGCCGTCGCGTTTTTACATTTAGCTCACCGGTTTCCTTTGTTATTAATGACGCGGGAAAGGGTCTTGCTAGATCATTTGTCTTGCTTCCTCAAGCCCTCCAGACTCGCATTTTGTTTCAAATATGCTTCTTATCGCGAGCCATTCTACTGTCGGATGTCCCATTCTCCTATGATAATGGCAATACCTTGCAGCGTCCTTATTCATTTTGTTGACATCCACCACCGTTGGCGGTAATTGAACCTCGCCCTCGGCTACCCATTGGTTGAGGATCCGAACAGTCTGTTCTCTTCCATACGGTAGTAGATAAGGAGATGGTCTTGAATCCTTTCTAATCCATTTGTTTTTCCTTTGGATGAGGTCCTCCCCTTGTTGTCGGCTTCCGTTTCCCTCTTTGCTATTAGGCTTGTAGGTGACTACGGATGTGGTACTTACAGTATGACGCCAGTTAACGTCTGCGGGTAACTTTTCCATGCATTCAGCAATTCTTTCAGCAGCTTCCTCTAGTTCGACGAAGGTTTGGAATCTGAAGTTGATCAAACTCTCTTTGAAGGACTGAATCATTCCCCATACGCATATTTACACGAGTGCTTATTCACTAATGTCTTCATGGAAATCCAGTGCCGTCCGTAGGAACCTTGCTATATATGTCCCTATTTCTTCACCTGTCGTCTGTCCGCTTCTGCTCAGGTCTATGGACGTAACTTTTCGCTTGGCTGAATAGAATTTTCCCATAAACATCGAGTACATAATGTGCCAAGAGTCTACGCTCTCTGCCTTTAGGTTATCGTACCAAGTAAAGGTTGTTCCTGTTAATGATTTGGGGAATTATCTTAAACACGGTTTCTCGTCGGAGATTCTATCGTTCATGGCTGAGAGAAAACGGCTTGCATGTTCCCGCGCATTTCCATGTCCATCGTAAGTCTTAAACTTAGGAGAAACATAGTCCTCGGGGTACTGATATTCCCTGACACTTAAAGGATGTGGGTTGTTCGTTTGATGGTGGTTATCTTGCTTCGTGATATGATACCTATGCTCCAGGTACTCCGCCATTTCCTCCTGTGTGATTACTGCGGCCTTGGTATTCTGATGCTTTTACGATTCAGCTGCTTCCCCATGGGAACTTTGGCCCGGAATCACAGCTTGTACTATCCATTCTTGCAATGCTTTCCTCTTTAACAATCGCTCTTCTAATTCTTTCTGAGTACTTTGCATGCCCGGGGTTGCAGCTTTGATTGTCGAACTATTTGTACGTCTTCTTTGGGCGTGGTATTTGTTTCTCCATTTTGGTGAGCGTCTTCAAAATGTTTGTCTGCGCTTTGATGTAGTGTTTCTTCCTCGCTATCCCCTTCTTCTATGATGACCTTGTTGAGGTCGACAGGGCGGTTGGATGGTTGATTTCCTGCCGCACCAGGATTACTTCTATTTGGATGTATCATGGTGGACTAGGCACGAGCCTTCGGGTATGGTCGCCAAATGTTAATATCGGAATTCTCGTTAGGTTCTACCCATCCTAGTGTACGAAGATGACCTCACTTTTCTTAGAATAACATCAGAGAGAGTTGTCTTTCCATTGTACCTTGTCCTTTTTATATGGACTTTCCAAAATCCCTTTCCTTTTATGACATCTTTCCATGTTTCCTAAACCTCCTTAATTACTACTAATGCCATCCCTTCTCTAATATAACCTCCTTCCTCCTTGCTAATTCCTTCATTGTCCTTTCCACCTTATGGATACTTCCTTGGTGGACTTGGGCCTTAGTCCCCATGTTTCATGTATGACCTTTCCCCTTTTGGGAAAGCATATAAAATTAAAGCATATAAACTAACAACCTAACGAGATGACCTTTCCCCATGTTTCATGTATGACCTTACTTCCTTGCTAATGCATGTTTCAACAATATGCATTTAATTGTTGGTGATTAAAGCATATAAAACTAACAACCTTAATTAAAAGATTCTTAATTTATTTTGGACCGTGATCTCCTTGAGTTATTAAGAAATATCTTTGAACAATAAAAGGTAAGAGTTATTGTCCATGTTCAAAGTATGTTGACATCTTTTCTTTGTAAATCCTCTTTCATGTTTACAATCTTGGAATCGATTATACCACACTTCCAAACAAGTTAGAATTGGTTCACCAATCTTTGTAAGTCACTAGGATCAATCGATTATACCACACTTAAAATATTTGTAAGTCACTGGGATCGGTTACACCAATTATTAGGAAACCACCAGTAGGAAACGCCATGTGGGTTGAGGACCCACCAACCACTGATCGGTTAGATCCAAGTGGGCTCATTGACTCCAAAACAACATTGTAGGACACAAGAATTTCACCTCGAGCACGAATAGTCTGCGCCCGAGGAGGGCAGACATATATCACTTTAAGACGTGGAGAAATCCATCTGCCACCCTCGGACAAGCTGATCCCCAGATTGTGCAATTGATCAGAAAAAGAGGGAGCGGGACTCCTAACGATATCCTGAAGAGGCTGTGACGCGCTCCTTTGACGAGGCTGCCCATATTGTAAAGAGGAAACGTTATCAAAGGAACAAGGATGCAGAGGAAGATCTAAAAATTTGGTTGCTTCACGCTTGGTCTTCTTTGCAAGACTCTTCTCGGTACATTCATGCTCATCCATGTTCAAATACTCTTCTATCATATATGAAGGGGCCTTCCACCCCACGCGAGTAGAAAGCGGAGCACCCTGGGAACATGGTCGCGCCGATGGCACATCAGCACCCGGGTCGGTTTCAAAAAAAGGAGGGGAGTGAGAAAGAAAACTACACGCTAAAGAAGAGATGAACGATTCATCAATATCTGAGTTACCAGAGGACTCGAAGATGGTTTGGATACATTCAAACAGGTAGGTTTTCGACTCGAAAATTTCGTCTCCTTCTTCGGACGAATATGATCACAACCCTCCGGAGGATCCCAAGAAGTCAGGACAAGTTCCAAGGAGCGGCCTTTGGTACTGGAGGAAGACGATGCGCCATTGCTACGACATCATCAAGCTTAATCCTTCCTGATGCATGTAATACTTTAATATTCTCGTAAGACAACCCTTTAAAAGAAACTGGTTCCCGCAGCGGAAAGTTCAAAGCTCGGCACCGCATTGAAAGCTGACAATTATGAGCACCCTCAATAACTCCGGAGGGTCGGTCTTGAATGGGATGTTTGAATGAGAAATCGATTCCCCTATCATCTAGGCGCACCGGCCCTTTGAAGACATAGCGGTTAAAACTATCTATGCTGTCTGAAGTATCAGTACTCTCCGGAGGAGGGAACCTACGAGGGACTCCCTGATCAAAACCAACTTAAAGAGCCGTACGGCCGGGATTGTAAGATATGGCTATGAATTTACCAGCATGGAAACCAGGAAGATAACCAGGCAACACCGCCATTACCAAATCAAAATCTGATTCAGACAGAAATTGTGTCGAATCCAAGTCTGCATTGAAAGGAAGTAAAATCATAATGGGCTGGACCAGATCGGCCATCGTGATAAGAGAGCGGTTTAAAATCCTTGGCCACATCCAAGAACTACGCTATGTCTCCCTTGGGTACTTTCACTTTTTTGCACCAAAGAGCCATACGAGGATAGCTATATACGCCTGGAACCATTTCCACCAAACCATCATCCCGCTTGACATCTTCTTCGCGGTGGACCTCTAACTCATGGGGATCGGGAGCATATAGAGGAATGTGTTCCCAAGACCACGCGAGCATGAAGTTGGCAGGGATAAAAGTCTCGATCTTATGCACTGAGCCAACCATTTGGAGATCCTGGCAAAAAAAGTCTAAGTGCCGGTACAAACCACCCAGGAACATGGGAGAGAGAGGGAAGGAAACCCCTCGGGACAACAACACCGCCATCGGAACCATTCATTCTTTATGGTATCATGGGGACTATATTCGTACACATCGCGACAAAACCAAAGGAGAATGAAGGCAGCCAGTTCTGCTCGAGGATTTGATTCTTTACGCTCCGGGGGAAACACCTTTCCATCCACTAGTCGGGGGGGGGGGGGGGGAGAATCGAAGCTTGAGAGGAAAAGTCGCGCGCTTGTGATCCTTGGTGATCCACTCGGAATCAGAGGCAACAACTAGAGTGTTGGGGCCATGAATTGATTCGTAAGTGCGGAACAAACTGTTAAGTAGACGCTCCCCCGATGGAGGAATCGAAGTATTCTTTCTCTTCTTACTCTCAACAAAAACTTTCCCTTTGACAGCAGCCGGTGAGCCTGCTTTACTGGTACCTATAGTCTTACCTCTTACGGCAACAGCTTTCTTCGTCTGCCCCTTTTGGGTTGATGCCTTGCCCTTCCATACTAGTTCAACCCGAGAAGCATCCTTGTAATCTAACAAATAACTTCATAACTTTCGGTCATCCGGGGTCAGTGCTTCATAAACGCACGCCTCATCGTAAGAATAGGATCCATGGAGGGGTAAGCCAGTGAGTGCGACGACATCCTCCAGGACTATAGTGGCCTCTCCCCAAGCTGTGAGGAGAGTATGAACGGGAGGAGTCCAGCAACAGAAGAGTCGCGTTGTGTCGCGCCTACATCTCTCTACCTCCCGCTGAAGAGAAGAATTTATAGCCTCGCTGATTTTAGCCTGGAGAAGTTTGGCCGCATGATCAGGATTATCGTGGATATAAGCTGCCCAATGTGGCCAAATTGAAGGAGTTTCCGATACAGAACGAGTATCGATGTCCGGAAGCCCGTAGTCACCATGATGGATAGCCATACGGGGAACTCTTCTTAGCGGAAAGGTAGCTTTGTTTTCCGGCTCTGGATATATGAGCCATCCCGGGGAGTTCTGATAAGGCAATACCGGTGGATTCAGGAGACGATAAATGGTGTTATCATTTAAGGGCATCACGCGTCTGTTCCCACGATATTTCTTTAACTTCAGTGCGCGTTTTAGCAAGGGGTCCCGGCAAACTCCGCAAGTGTGTAAGCTTTGCCATCAGCGGGAGAAGATAAGTGAATTTCTTTCTCTCCCAAATACTCACCTTCTTCCGGGCCATCACTCATTGTCTCTTCGGATTCGTCGGACTTGCTTGAAGAGTTATCATCGGAAGAACTGCTAGACATGGCGTAGCAATGAACGTGATGTCTGAAGAAAGAGGTAAACATTAAAATAAGTGAAAGGAGAAGGTAAATTAGAACTCATATTTATAGGGAGCATGGAGGCATAAAGGTGGCAGTTATACAAGTAGGCACGATAATTAAAAAAAGTTAAGAATGATCGTGCAAATGTAATTTATAACGTGGCCCATTAACGTGAAAATGGTGAAGAGATGGATAAAGACTGTAAGGTTATCTAACAATTAACCTCATAGTCAAAGGACTAATGTTGATACATGAAAACTAATTTCACTTAACTAGGCTGGGGTGTCCCAAAGGGGGAAAGGCCACACATGAAACATGGGGACTTGGGGACTAAGGCCCAAGTTCACCAAGGAAGTATCCATAAGGTGGAAGGGACAATGAAGGGATTAGCAAGGAAGAAGGAGGTTATATTAGAGAAAGGATGACATTAGTAATAATTAAGGAGGTTTATGACACATGGGAAGATGTCATAAAAGGAAAGGGCTTTTGGAAAGTCCATATAAAAAGGACAAGATACAATGGAAAGACAACTCTCTCTGATACTATTCTAAGAAAAGTGAGGTCATCTTGGTATACTAGGATGGTTAGAACCTAACGAGAATTTCGGTATTAACACATATCTCTAAAAAATAATGATTAGTAATGTGCATTTACTGATTGGAGATTTTCTATTGAGGATTTCAGAAATATTGGACAAAGCATTTCCAGGAATTATCAAAACCAATTTTGGTCATTTATTGCATATCTTGAGAATATTCGGTTTTGGAAATTCCTTGGTGTCAAAACATCCTTGTTCTATAAATACCTAAGTTTGTATCTCTTGCAAACTATCCTAAGAGTCAGGCAAACTTCATCTTTTTGTTGTTTCTGGTGGAGACGTCTATTCGGAGAGGAAAGTACCCTAATTAGGCGAATCTCTTACGACCGCTCGTTTAAAGACTTCTGTGGGATCAAGAAGCTTTATGAGTACCGTTGGTGGGAAACTAGATAATTGAAGTTTATTATTTTTCGATTGATTTGATCGACTAACGGTTGTTGAACTTTGATTGAACCTAGTTTTTTTATTCTTGAGAATCTTCTCTTCAGATATAAGATTCACTCAAACTAGATCGAAGTTTCGAAGGGATCTTTAGAATTGGTTTTAGATCTAAAGACATCTTGTGATAATCCATTGTTAACAGACTCCGTTTTGTGTGTGATTGATCACAAGAGATTCAATTGGTGTTGTGCAGGTTTAATTGAAGATTAAAGAAAATTTGAAGACGAAGAAGATTTCTTATTGGGTTCTCATATCTTTGTGTAGCAAAAACCTTGATCGACTGGGATCCAACTAGAATCAGATTTATTCGATTGATTAGTTGCATGAGATCGGTAACGCTTAATAGTTCTCTTGAGATATATTTTGATTGTTACAAATCCGTATCTTATTACTTCGGTAATTGAAGATTAGATTGATCTAACCAGGCAAAGGAGTTTATTAGATTAAACGGAAGTGCCTTTGCATATGACTTGAGATATCTTTATGTTGAAGAATCAATAGAGTTGTTACCAAACATATTTGTTGTTCCTTTACTGTTTTGAACACGATCCAAATGAATTGTTCTAGTGCGTGCACTTGTTGAATATAGGAAGCGCAGGATACTGAAGAAACTAAGTGAACTAGGTTAGTTGCTTGGTCTCAACTATACGAAGTTGGTTTAGATTTTGTATAACGGCTTAATTCTGAGAGTATTCAATTCTGGACTAGGTCCCGGGGTTTTTCTGTATCAAAATCTTGCTGTATCATTTAGTTTTAATTTCCGCAATTATAATTGTTGTTACTATAATTTAAAGTAAATTAAAAAAACGTTAATTCCGTATTACTTGATAGTGATTAAATAGAGTTTGGTTAATTCCGAACCTATTATCAAGTAATTACACTTTGATTATTGTATTTTCTCGATCTTGTATCCATAGACGATCACACAAAGTGTGAATACCGATTTTTTGTATTGTCTCGACTAAGTCCATAGCCAATAACTTTTGGTAAGAGGACTTATAGGTGGATATTTTAAAGATTGTGGTGTATTTGGGTACCCTCGTCTTTTCAAACTTAATAATTACTTGAGAAATCTTATTATCAGAATTGTAATTACAGTTCCGATCTTCAGTGGAATCCTCATAGCTCTAAAGATACCTTTGAGGATACACCTGTTTGAAACATTAAATAGTGACAAGGTAAGGATGTCACTCACCATTTGTATATAAAATAGATACATTGAGATTGTTTAACTTATGATAGGGATGATTCTTACCTTTTGCATTCCTTCTTCTAGTGCACTCTTTAGGAGGGGATTTAATCCTTTCATCTTCTTCCAAGGAGGACTTGAACAGTCTTTTCTGTATCTTGGGCCTGTCAAGATCACATGACTGATTATCATATAGAGTATTTCTGAAAGAAGGAAGTCTCGTGGTCCTCGCGAAATTAATTTTAGAGAACTGAAGTTATCAGGACTTCTATTCTCAATATTGGATTTCCCAGGTGAACTATTTTTATCAGTATGTAGGAAGTCTGATATTGGAAATATCCTTGTTACTGGACATTTTAGCATGAGAGTTTCTTGACTCATGAAATATTCGATGAGAGAAATCTTGAATATTTTTATCCCAAGTTTTCTGGCTAATGATGTGGCTAGGATCGATTGGAGATGTTGACAAAAATTTTACCCCCTTAATTGCAAAAGAAAACAATTTTTGGAGACTATTTATTTGTTTCTTCATATGAAAACAATCCAATATGGGAGAACAAAATTTCAAGGTATCAGGCGATATCCTTGAATCATGACCTAGATTAGATGCTCTCTTAGATGTTGTTTTTCTCTCAGCTAGAACAAGAGTAACTTTCTCAAGTCTAGATGTTTTCCTTGGATTAATAACAATGTCAGGTGTTGGGGACGAATTACACTTTAAAACGGTATTTTCCTATCTCAAGGATCTACACTGCTCCTGAGATATGAGAAGATCATATTCATCCTTGTCTTTCGATAACCGAAGCTTATCCATCTTAGAGGCATAAGTCTCAACAATATGTTTTTCTCAAGCAGTTTCTTTTCTGACAGTATCCTCAAGAATATAAACTTTTTTTTTATAAGCTTTGGTTCTTGAACAAGTTGATTGATATTGTCGGAAAAGGATTCAACAACTTCACATAGATCACATTCTCTATTAGGAGATTGATCGAGTTCATTTGCATACTGAGCATACTTCTCTTGAAGGTATTTTATCTTAGAGGCTTGATGTTAAATGATCTTAGATGAGTCATTGTTAGGCTTTCGGGATTGCCTATATAAATAACCGCAATCGCAAGGCTTCTACAATGTAGACAACGACAAGAACGTGTCGAACCCACAGGGAGCAGTGGAAATACTGTAATCAATATCTCTAATCGACTAACTAACAATAATATTTTTGGATATTTATAATTGAAAAAAGAAATAATAAAATTAAACTAAACAAATAAATAAATGAAACCCAATGAGAAAGTCGGCAACCAGGGTTTATAGTATCCACCACAATTTCTATTCAATTACTGAAATGAAACATAATTCATGAATAGTTATTCCTTGTTCGTTCTATCGACATCACCTATTATATGTATTAGAATCGCAAATATCACTCGTATACCCTAAGCATGGCACATCAAAAGATTAACCAAAGCATGCACCATCAAATTTCATCAGCGAGAAAGTTATACGAATCTAAAATATTGATTCACAAAAATTACATGGCTCTTCTAAGCATAACCCATCAAACATATTAATCCAAGCATGGAATTATCAATTAATCAGACAAAAATATATTTATGAACCAAACGATTAGGCACAAAGGTTATTATATTCAAAACTGGTGAAGCAACAACTTGTTTTTTCGATTAATCAGTAAACAAAATCAAGAATTAATCATATTCAATTCATAATAGTCTATTGCTAGATTTTATTCAATTTTATTTAAAATAGTCTGAAACCATGTGGTTTCAACATAAACCCTAGCTATAATAGAACTAGCAAGCGATGGGTTTCTCAAAAGCCATAAAAATAATAAAGAGAATCATAAGCTCAGCAAACCGGAATCCACGATGGAACTTGAAATGGTGTCTGTTGCTGCGCCTCCAAACCGGCCGCCGTCGATCCCCCCTCCTTTCTCCCTGTCCGTCACCAGCCCAAAAGAAAAAGAACTCCAGCCGGGCCTCTCTTCTCTCCAATGTCTCTCTTCGTTTAAATAGCAGCTGCTGTTAGAAATCCGACTGAGACCTAGCAGGTATTGCCCAAGCGCCAAGGCCCAGTCCATCTGATCCTTTACATCACCGCTTCCCAATACTCTTCTAAGCACTCAACCACGGCACCAGTTTATATTCTCAAGCCTTCGTCCATCCATCCCAGTAGCTTCACCAAATGATCCCAAACCAGACTCACGACCATTGCATACGTTTTGTCCCCTAACTTCAGCTCCTTCCGAGGCTAAGCATGTCCATATGTTGTCCTTTTACATCATCATTTCCTTTTGCCAGACCCGCTCATCACCATCAGCAAAACAACCCATTCGAAGTACCAAAGAACTACCACGGTCTTCCATTGAATCAGCAGCCATCATCATACAGTCCATCTCCGAATTCCATTCTTTCAACTCTGGCCATCATCTGAATCACGAATCACGTCCAAGCTCTCCATGCAAATTCAGCAAGCACGAGACATTTTGTCTGCTGCCGATTCTTTCTTCATAAGCCAGCCAACGACCATCCCCAACGTCTGCAGACCTGTTAATGAGTCTCGACCATTAGCACTGTTGGAAAAAATTGGGTTTCACAAAGGATGAATGAATCAGAGAAGAAAGTGTTGCACTCCAAAACTTTCAAGGCTTGTATAAATTTCTTTTAGACAAATATTTCTACCCTCCCAATAACAATTGGCGATTACAACAGGTATGCGAAATATTGCCTTCAGGATACAATGAAAGCCCTGCAACGAAAACTGAATTCAAGGTTTGTACCCCTTGATTCAATCAAGAACACACAAAGAGATTTCTGATTTCTGATGATGCTTTTTGAAACAGAGAAAACAGATTGATTTTTCTTATATGTTAAACGAAACTGGGAGAAGCTATTTATAAAGGGTTTTGCACCTGTTGGGAATAGGTTTTTATTCGCCAACAGGTTTCTATTCACGAAACGTCAGGTTCCTTCATCAACAGACATCAATGGTGTCTTTTGGATTCGAAATTTTCGAACAGGCTTTTATCGACCAAATAAAACCGTCAGTTCAAAAAATTCTTCCGGGGGCGTTGCCCCCTTGAAACCCCCACCAGGGGCGGTCTCCCCTGGACCCCCACGACCTGACCTGTCAGGTCGACCACAGCCTGGGGGGCGATGCCCCCCAGGACCCCCCTTTGGTTAGCGGCGTTGAAAATATTCCAACAAGCAATCATCCATTTCATTTGAACACAGCCCCACATTATTACTTATCTACTCCTTGATCTCTTCAAACGTTTGGAACAGCGAAGACAACTCTTTGTTTCCTTTAATGATTTCCACTTCAGTGTTCCATCTCGTCTCAGCTTAGATGAATCTTGAACGCCATTAATTGTATATCAACGACTGCAGCCGCTTCTCAGTCGAACACAGCCCCACAGTATGCCCTTAACTTCATTATCGAACACCACCGAGGCCATATAAGCTAGCACTTAAGTTCATCCCTGCGTATACCATCGTTCACAAACCATTATTGGTGCTCTTAAAACAATCCCCCATTGCAGGTACCAGTAAACACTTGCACTGATTTCCATCTCCATTCTCGTCCAAGATCCGCAGACACTAAAACCCAGCTCTACCTTGACTTAGTTCAGCCACTGCAAGCATCTTTACTTTTTCGCACTTTCACATCCAGCTTTGCTCCTGCCAATCACCACTTGCTCGAGATCAAGAGTTTACAGTGGGAAACCTTGATGCCTCTTTGCTGCATTTATTTCTCAGTTGAGAACTTCCATCTGCATCACCAGTTACCATCCAGCCCACTTCACTGCTTAACTCCAACTTCTGTCCTTCCTTCTTTATCCCATCGGTTGCACAGCTCACCCACAGCAAACCAGCCGGCTTCTTCCATCTTTGTTGTTGTACAATGAATTAACCAAACACCACAGCTCATCACTGTTCTGTCCTTGAAATGATGTGGCCAGGCACAACTGGCGGGGCGAACTCCAAAGCCAAATTTGGTTAACCTCCGTCCCATTCTGGTCCCATGAGATATTTTGGTGAATTTGCCACAAACACCATTAAGATCCTATATTTAACCATTTATCTCCGGAATGATGGAATTCGTTTGTACTTTTTACAAAAGCACTGAAAAGTGTTATTAGTAAAAAAATCGAGTCCAAACTAATATAAATATGGGTATAAAATGTAGCACATACGTGCTCATAAGTCATTGCAGCTCTTAGTAAGATCCTTCTATAATTTTGATTTTGTACCGTTAAGAACCTTAGGCAATACATCTTCAGAAACTAAAGATATATCCTTACTTCTAGATTCAGCAGAGTCAGTAAAGAATAATCCTTTGAGGTAATTTCCAAGTACTTGGCATAATAAAATCCATTTGATGCCATTATATAGTACATGGACACAGGTGAAAGAACGTTCATACACATAGATTTATTAGGTCCAAAGGTGTTTGCCTGCTTTAATACCAATTGAATAGGAGAGGGTACCAAGTACATCACCAACTTTTTTCTTTCTGTAACTTGTATGGACAAAACCTAATATAATTGTAAGTAGACCAACTTAATGATCCTTGACAATATGTATATAGAGTATATATATCTATCTCTTCTCAAACAGAAAGTTTAGAATATAAAGTCCGCGAACCTGATTGTTAAGAATACTACATGGATGATCTCAAAAATCAATATCCAAGATCAATCTTGTCGCATCCAAATAATCCAATCGGAATTCTGCCAAATAATAAACTTGTTATCTATCTTTCAAGATATGAATTCTACATAACAAGACTCGTAATCGATCACAATTATATGGACGTATCTACTAAGACTGAATAAGTACTAATTGTGTAAATCTTATTATCAAGATAAACAATATAACGCAGAAAGGGAAAACATAAGACACCAGTAATTTTGTTAACGAGGAACCGCACTATCAGAAAAAACCAGGGACCTCGTCCAAATTTGAACAACAAACTGTAGTAAGCCGCTACAGACACTAGCCTACTATCAAACTTCGGACTGGAATGTAGTTGAGACCGAATCCACCCTCCAAGTGATCAGTTACATTTACACTCCTTACATCTCTTGAACCTTGCAAGGCTCTACGTAACCGATTCCCTTAGTTGACGTCCTTTACAACCTAAAAGTTGTTTCAACCTAAGTGAAGACTTTTGATACCAATCTTCCTCAAACAGATAGGCCTATTTGATTTCCCCTTATATCAAATAGATCAAGGCTTGGAAATATGTTTACAATATACAAAGCTAGCGAACCTCACAAACTCAGAAAACTTACACTCGGTTAGATGAGAAGCATGGGTTATTAACCACCTCTCAAGAACAATCTTAAAAACGATCAATAAAGAAGAATTTTAGATATTTATTTTGAGGAATCACAATGTCTAAGACGAAAAGAACTTTATGATTTCAATATATCCCGTTCCTAAAGGATATTGATGTAAACCTTGATAAACATAAAGAACAAGATCATGATACATGAATTATCAAGGTAAAGATAGTCGTACCTGGTTACGAATCCCTAAATTAAGTGTTTAAGTCGTAAACCTAATTATGTCTCTCAGAGGAACCGTAAGTTAATAGAGGAAGACTCTAACATACAACTAGGATGCAGGAATGTCGGGGAATGAAATTTCCAGTTCTTTGAGTCTCTATAATTATAGACTTTCAAGACTAGAGGTTCCTTCAAATTCAAGCTAAGATAATTTGAGATTCAAGCAATCACTTTCTCAATTTAGATGAAACTTTTGTTAGGAGTTCATGTAACTTTATGACAAGTTTGTCTTGAAATTACATAGAGGAATATAAAACTTTGGTCTAAGGTACGACAAGTATGCCATATGAACGTATAAGCATAATCGTGTTCATTTAACACTTAAGACTTGAATCATGAGACACATAAATAAAGTGATCTAGTGACCAAAGATGTCTTAGAGGTGTTCATGAGATAGATTTAGCGATTCCAAACATACTTGTAAAAATATTTTATGAGCATTTTTTAATTCGTACCGGGTAGGTATGTGTAGGGGTACACGTACTGAAAAAGTGTGGGTCTAACAACCACACCGAATATTTTGTTCGGCAATCTGAATAGACAAACTCCATATACTTTCAAGAAATCAACTAGACAGTCAGACTCAATCTATATAAAAGTATATTAAAGAGTTTATATTTATATTTCTCAATTCAATCTGCAATCAAACAAATAGGAATTTACGAGCCCGATTGAATAAGAGAAATAACTTGGACGGTATCACAAACCAATATTCAAGTGTCAATCAATTCAACCAACAACCCAAAGGTCGGATTCAAAAACTGATTGAACTTAACCACAACCTGTGATATTTTTATTATATAACAAAATATAATGCGGAAAAGAAATAACACAGACACCAGAAATTTTGTTAACGAGGAAACCGCAAATGCAGAAAAACCTCGGGACCTAGTCCAGCTTTGAACACCACACTGTATTAATCCGCTACATACACTAGCCTACTACCAATGAACTTCGTACAGGAATGTAGTTGAGCCCTAATCAATCTCACACTGATCAAGTTACAGTTCTGCTCCTTACGTCTCTGAACCCAAGCATGATTCTACGCACTTGATTCCCTTGGCTGATCTTGTAAAGACCTGCAAGCTCGTCAACGCTATTAGACCGGTCAAGTTCGTTTTAGCTGTTAATAACTCGACTAGTTTAACACGAATGATAACTAATAGGAATTTATCTAACAAATATTTAGATAAGAAACTGATATCGTTAGATAGATCTCGAAAAGTTTCGCAGAATTGGCTACTCGAACGTGTCAATTAGATACCAGACGAAGAAGTAATCATTAGATACTTATGAAGGGAAAAATAGTCTTTTCATAATTGGATCCGCCTGGCTTCCCTTATCCGTTTCTTGGGTGAATTTAACAAGTTTGGTTGGTCTTATCTTCAACCATCAAGAGGATAAAATCTTATTCTTCTTTATTCTTTTCTTTTTTTCTTATCTTCTTCTTCTTCTTCTTCTTTATTCTTCTCCGTTCTTCTTCTCTTCTCTTCCTCTGTAAGTGGCGAGTGATGAAATTGAGAGCGGGTTAGAGAGATGTTGGTTGATGAAACTGTTCGTAAGGTGATGTCGATGTGATTCGGGAAGGGGAAGATTATTGATTGTTAGGGTTTTGTCGTGAATCAGGGGAAGAGGAATTAGGGTTCTGAGTTTAGGTTTGGGTGCAAATGACGGTGATATGGAGTTGATAAAGATGAAAGATTAAGAGGGTTATGGTTAATCGAAGTTGTAGAGTTGTTTTGTGGATTGAATAAAGAGCTAGCTAGGCTTTCTGGAAGAATTCCAAGAAGAATTCAAAGATGAATTCGATACTCTAGAGGTTTAATTGGAGGTGGGTTTAACTCGAATTATGAGTTAAGGTTGAAGAATAGCTTGGAAACAGTAGTTAGGGTTTGAATCCGTGTTAGTGAAGGTAGGAGCAGAATTGTAAGTTGTAGTTGTGATGATATAGTTGCAGGGAGTATGGATGACTGGTGGGTGGTCGTTGTCTTAAGAAGAATTGGTGGATCAAGTCGAGTAACAAGAGGAGTTGTTCTCAATTGCAGGAATGAACTTATTATGGGGTAACTGTTCCTCTTAGTTAACTTAGTAGTGTTGATTGATTTTCATTACTGAGTTTATGAGTTTATGGATGATGATGAATATATTATGAAATTGTATGTTGAGATATGAACAGTGTGGAATGGTTATGTGGCTGTAACTTGGGCTTTGATGTGAATTGCATAAAGAGAAAAGAGGGCGTTGCTACTGTTAGAATAAGTTGGTTATGGTTTTGAAACTGATTGTATTCAGGAAGTCGAGATTTGAGGAATTCGATCACAAATGCTTGAGTTGAATTGTCTTTGAGGTAATTGTTTTATGATTATTAATTTGTTCAAGTTATTTATTGAGTTTATGAGTTTCTTAATGAATTAAGAATTTACATGGAATTGTTGGTGGTTGTGGATGTGAGTTGTATGAGATGTATGTATATTTGAAAAGGAAGTTGATTAAGAAGATTATGATGTTTGATGAAGGAGACTGTAATTGAAGTAAGATTCCGTGGTTGTTGATAATTCTATGGTGAATTGATGAAATTGTGTTGAATGACAGTGAAGGAGGTAATGAGAATTGATAGTGGTCATACGTGCTGGGAAGAACTGGGGGGTTGTTTTATTGCAGCTGGTGATGGTGGCTATAGATGAATGCTTAGGGCTTTGCAGAATTTGTTTAGCTCAAATGGTTGCAGTAAATGAGCCTGGTGATAATGTATCTAAAGAACTAGAATTGCAGGTGGTATGCAGTGGAAGATGAGATGGAGGTGGAGTTAACATTTTGGTGGAGTTGGATAATAGAGTCTCAAGTAAATGGGTTTGTTGGTGGACTAGAGTTGTGTAATTGAAACTGTAAGTTATTATGCAGGTGGTAGTAATTAGAGAAGATGTGGTTGATATAGTGATGGTGCTGATGTGTTTTGTTTGATTGTGCAATCCAGGGAAGAGCTCATAGTGGTTCTAGGATTGATTGTGTTGAGTTAAGATTGAACAGAATGGTAATGGTGGTAAGTTAGTATAGTACTGTTGGGATGGATTGTGTATGAATGAACTGTTGGTGTTCATTGTAAAGAGCTGGAACTGGATACAATTTTGTTTGTGATGAATGATTAACTGCAAGTGGCCATATGAAGTAGATTTGCAGTTGTAGATAAATGTAATGAGTTGCAAGTAGTGGTGGTATTGAATTTTAGTTGTAATTGATCTGAAACTGGTGGTGATTCAGTTTAGTGGAATGTGTTGCTAAAAGCTACAATTACAGCTAATAAGAGTTCTTATTTGTAAATGAAATTCAATGTTCTTTAGTATTTGAATTCAAGTTGAATTGCTAAAATAGGAGATGAGAATGTAAGAAACATAGTTGAAGGTTTTCTGCAATAGAAGTTTGCATGTTAGTCATCCCAGTCAGATGTTTGTTTAGCTAACTAGTTTTGCTGACTTAGTTAATATAACTGAGTCGAGTTGAACCGTTAACCTGAGTTGAATCGGTTTGAACCAGTGAACCTTGGACTCTGTTGACAAGGACCTTGACCTTTAGCTGACGTTGACTGTTAGTTGAACCATTTGACTGTCGTTGACCATTAGATGGACCAGCCTTGTGTATTGGGCTTGCTTCATAGACTTGGGCTTATGACTAGTTACCCTAGATTGATGTTTGGACCCCTTATGGTCCGAATTAGCCTTCGAATTATTCTACAAAGTTGTAGACATTCATAAGACTTAGCTAATAGACTATAAAACCAACCTAATGGAATTAGTAAATCTTTATATATGCAAGAGATGGATAATGAAGATGTGTTAAACCACAAATGGGCTTGGAACCATTAAATAGAATTGTATGATTCTTATGTGAGCCTTTTTGGCTAAACTCTTAGAGTTCTTGTATGATTAACAGTTAGTCTATTAACAACGATCGATTCAAAGGATGAACCAGTGGATCGTGGATCTCGAGGTAGGCGTGGCTTGTCATCAAAAGAGGTGGGAATACATTTGACTCTTTTGTAACCATTGTTGTTTCTTTTACAAAAGTTTATGCTTAACAAACTCATGCATTGTCTATCCATGCATTCCATGTTTTGTTTAAATTGCATTACTATACTTCTGTTGATTCTTTGAATCTTTCCATGGTTTGGAAAGGACTTGTAATATTTGTTTGTCATATGAATTGTTATGAGAAATACGAATTTCCACTTGTGGTATATAGGATACGCTCCTTCACATTTATATCTACATGAATTCAGCTTTTATGCTTATATCGGTCGACAGTTTGCGAGTTCGGAATTGTCGACATCCATATTTACGATTAGGTGTGGATTTGCGAGTTCGGAATTGCACAACCATAGTATACATTGTTTGAAGAAGGAGTTTGTCCATATACATGTTTGTTTACTTATGTGAGGATATGCTCTTTCACATTTATACCTAGAGCTTTTATGATATATTGGTCGACAGTTTGCGAGTTCGGAATTGTCGACATCGATATTTACGATTAGGTGTGGATTTGCGAGTTCGGAATTGCACAACCATAGTATACATTGTTCGAAGAAATAAATTGTCCGTATTCGTGTTTGTGTATCTCAGTGACTTGGTCACTATTTAATGTCTGAGAAAACATTATTGTTTTTCTTAATCTTGTTTATGATTACTTAGAAGTTAAATGTTAATTATTCCCACTTTCAATTTTCAGAGACAGATCAGAGTTGCGCAGCGAAAGCCACAAGTGTTGACTTCATTAATTAGTTAACTTCCGCTATGTTTATTATGTTGTTTATTGTATCTGTAAACCAATTGACTATTATATATATATATATATATCATTTGAGAGAAGTTCATGTATATATATTTTGAGCAGGGTTATTTTTGGGATAAATTTTGTAACAGATTTCTTAATTGAATGTTTAAGTATTTGAATTAGATTCGTAGTGCCTCTTTATTTAGTTAATCTCTTGGATTAGTCAGCTGCTAGCTTAGGGGGCGCTGCAGACTTGGTGTCAGAGCTCACTATTAGATCTTACATGGGAAAACATAGGAATAGCCAGTGCCAGTTAGTGAAATAATTTAGTTTAGAACTGGGTTGGGTTGTGAGATAAATCTTAATCAGTAAAAGCTATCAATAATTAAAAGATTTATTTGATTGATTGATTTGTTTGTTTGATTGTTTGTGTAGGTAATGAAGTAAAAATTGTAGGGTACACCAAAAACTTTAGTTAAGAAGGATTTGAGAATAACTAATCTAAAAAGTATGAACACGTAAACAATCTAATACTAAAAATAGTGAGATTAGTATTATTGATAGATATTGAAAGTCACATAGAAATTTATTGAACACCTTGACTTATACGTAGATTCAACACTTTATAATTACATAAATGCTAATAATATTTTTGGGACTCAATAATATTTGGAAGAGTAGTTAGAATAATAGTTTGACCATCAATGTCGATAATAAAATATTATATTAGTAATTAAAGATGATAATAATAGTAATAATAATTTTAATAAAGTAATGATTAGCATTTATTAATCAGTGTCATATTGAACTTAGCTTAACTAATATTTCATTAAATATATATAACAATAAAAATAATAATTATGATTAAAGAGCTACAGAAAATTAGTAACAATTATCTTTGATTAGATTTTTGTAAATTAAACTAATTACAAATTAGAGATATATGTAGATAATTAATACCAAACTTATTAGGCGTTAGACTTAAGAAAGCGAGGACATAATAAATAAAACAAAAAGACTCAACTTGTTAGTAGTGTTAGTATTCATTTCAGCAACTCTCTAAAATGAAACAAATATACATGAAGTAGTGAAAGTTAATATTCAGATGTTTAGTGTAATCTTTTAATTAAAAGAAAATAAATTAGTATATTAATCAGATACTTTACCTTGATAGAAAATCTAAATAGCGTGTTCGTTTCGGGTAATTGGGAGCCCAGTAATTGGATTCCAAGGGAATAGGCCCAATTCCCCTGAACCGAACAGTCCAAAAAAATTTAGAATTGGATTTCTAAGGAATCCAATTCCCTCCTATGGGATCTATTCTATTGAATTGGTGGGTGGGTGGAAAGGAATTTGATTCCGTAAAAAACAAAGGGAATTGAGCGAAAATTACGAATCTGTCCCTATGAAAACAAAATCTGAATCTGGTTTTCATTTTTCATTTCTAACCATTTCGTTTGAGATCGAGAGAGAAGAAGAGATCGAGAGAGAAGAAGAAAGAAACCACTGAAGAATGAGAGATGGAGAAATACGATGATTAGGTTAGGGTTTTAACTCCTCGTATTTTCTTTCTTCTCTATCTGTATGTAATTTCATTTTTTTTTTTAACTGCTCGTTTTGTTAGGGTTTTGATTTCTTTTCAGTTTGTTGCAGGAATGATTGATTAAAAGACCAATTATCATCTCAATTGGATTTGCGGCTTTGTGATAATCGGTCATCAACTCAGGAACAATAATTTCTTCCACAAGAACTCTAACTTTCATTTTCAACAATACCTATTTCTTCTTTTCCCGACTCAATCAACTACAATATTATCAGCGTTTCCCTTTGATTCAACTAATAAGAACTTTCAAGGTATAATTCGTTCACCGATTTCATTTAAATTGATTTCGGTAATTTTTTAGTTTTATGATAAAATTAGCTTATGCATGTTTATATTGGGTTTATGATATAATCCATGAAATCATTTTTTAACTATCCCTTGATTGTGTTGTGTTTTTTTGACAATGAAAAACTAACTTAGATTATGCTTTTTTTTTCCTGAAAAACTTTTGATATTTGACTTGAGACCTATATTGAGTCACCCTGTGGCTGTATGATTGTTTACTGTTTTATCATCCATGTCTGTATAGTCATGTATGGTTGACCATTTTGTTCTTATCCTTTTCAAATTCAGACCCACTTCCAGTATGGCACCTCTAGTCTTGACAAAAAAAAGGAAACTTGAAATGATGACAGACAATATCCGAACAACGATGGATGTTGTAACTTTATTTTACATTTATTTCTATTCATATGTCTTGCGTCATCAAAGCAGTGTGTTAAGAGCTAATGATCGTTTTTAATTAACTATGGTACGATTGTGGGTGATGGAAGATTTGGTATACAAAAGTGACACCAAATGTAAATCCCAACTTCGTCTCGATAGACGCACTTTTAGAATTCTTTGTCATAAGTTGCGCACTGTTAGTGGACTAGAAGATAATAGGAATTGTGATGTCGAAGAAATGGTGGCGATATTTTTATATGTAATTGCGCATCACCATAAGAATAGAGTTGTGGGTTTTCAATTCAAGCGATCAGGAGATACGATTAGTAGACATGTGAACACGGTGTTGAAAGGAGTTATTAGGCTTCAAGGAGAGTTGTTAAAAGAACCGGTAGCAGTCTCTACAAGTTCTGTTGACCAGATATGGAACTGCTTTAAGGTATGAGATTGTCTCAAATGAAATATTATAACCTTTTTAACCTTATATGTCATGAATATTAAAACTTGGTTTTTCGTATCACTAATGAACTATTAACATCACCTTGTTTACCTTTAGAACTGCCTAGGGGCATTAGATGGAACACATATTAGTGTCCACGTTGCAACAGCAGACAAGCCTAGGTATCGTACAAGGAAAAGCGCAATTGCTACCAATGTCTTAGGTGTATGTTCTCAAGACTTGGAGGTTATATATGTATATCCTGGATGGGAAGGATCAGCTGCTGATTCTCGTGTTCTTAGGGAATCCATTTACAAAAAAAATGGCTTAAAAGTTCCGCATGGTAAGTTTGTTAGAGTATTATAACTTGAATCTGCGGATTAGCGAGTGTTTTTCATGTTTTTTATTAAGATAGTGATGGTTGTTTACATGCTTACTTGTTTAGGTTACTATTACCTTGTTGATGCCGGTTATCCAAATAGTGGAGGATTTCTTGCTCCCTTTAGAGGTCAACGTTATCATTTGAAGGAATGGGGGCGAGATCGTTTAGAACCCAGGAAAGCTGAAGAATTGTTCAATATGAAACATTGTAGGGCTAGGAATGTGATTGAAAGATTTTTTGGATTGTTGAAAATGAGATGGGCAATACTTAGGGGTCCCTCATGGTATCCTGTGAACATACATTGTCGTTTTATCATGGCCTGTTGTTTGATACATAACCTTATTAGGAGAGAAATGCCTATGGATGAATTTTTACCGGAAGATGAATATGAAGATGGACCAATTAATTTGGTTTCTCCTCAAGAAAGTCGAATGATCGAACATGTCGATTCCTCGAATTATTGGGATGTTCAGAGAAAGGAGTTAGCTGATCAAATGTGGGAAAGATGGACTGCACGTAGATGTAGGCGCATATTTAGTTAAAATGATTTCATCATTTTCCTGTATTAGCTTACATTTTTTATCACTTTCATTTGTACTGAACTGTTACAAGAACAAGGTTTATTACTTATCTTCTAATGGTATAGTAAGGGGGATGGTTCATTTCAGATTTATTTTTGCAAATGGTTGATTTTTGTCTCTATCTTATAGTATCTGTGTGAGTTTGATAGCAGCAATGACTACTATGTTTTCCGCCTTTACAACAATCACAGATGATGAAATCTCACTGTTAATCTGTGAGTTACTATGGTTCATTTCCTTGTTCCATTTGAAGTTAAACTACTTATGAAATTATCTTGACATAATTTGGTTGTAAACAGGCAAGTAATGGCACCTCATCGGAGTTGGGTACAAGCTGAAGATGACATATTGGTTGATGTTTTGACGGAACTTGCACTTGATGGCAAGTGGAAGAGTGATACAGGATTTAAATCTGTGCTATTTGAAAGTGATTGAGCAAAAATTAGCTGAGAAACTACCCATTCCGGGTTAAGTACTACCAACATTGATTCGAGAATAAAGACTGTGAAGAAGCCATTCAATGGAAATCAACGAAATGCTAAGTTCTGGAAGTGGTTTTTGAATGGGATTATGTCAACAATAGCTTGTGTGTGAGAAGAATTTATTTGATGAATGGGCTAAGGTATTTCAAACCATTATTTAATATATTCCTTTCTATTTAATTAGCTGTGTCTCTAATTTCTCCTCTAATCACTATTCGAAGTTTGAGATTGAGGAACCTTATGAACCATGTAGTGTGAACAGTGGTAAGTATATTTAGTGAATTTGGTAACGATGACCATTATAGGCATCAATTGATGGTGATAACTAGACCTTGTGGTGGGATAAGGTCTGTGTATGGACTTTGAGGAAGTTTAAGGCGTGAATGCGCAGTAGTAAGTCTATTATTCTACATCTTTGTGTTACGCTACTGCCGTTACTCAATTGTTACTCAACTGATACTCAGTGCACTGTTATTTTACTGCACTGATACTCACCGTTCAACCTGTGTCTTCACTAACTAATATCATGGGTGTAGCTTCTGCATTTGCGTTAATAACACTGCCTCTGGCAAGTCCGCAATTTCATTTTGCATTTGTTTCGTTTCATTTATGAACTGTGAGTTTCTAGTTTAATTTTGTCCAGTTTGTTGTTCTTATTTTTTGAAGTCCCAATTTGTGGATTTTGCAGTCTCATCCAAGTATAAAGGGAGTGTATGGGAAAGTTTTTCCTCATTTG